>NC_052151.1:122919441-123244787 GCF_902713615.1 Scyliorhinus canicula
AAATCCCGCCGGCGCCAGCTGTTTTCAGAGGCTGCCGGCGGGATTTGCACAACGCCGGTTTTTGGCCGGTCAGAGAATAAAAAACCCTGCGGGAGCGGGATTAACGCCGCTGCCCGCCGATTCTCCGACCCTGCGTGGGGTCGGAGAATCTCACCCAAGAGCCAACACTGAACACGCAACCTAAAACACGGGAGCCAACGCTGAATATGCAGCCTCACACACGAGAGCCAACACTACACGCAGCCTCACACATGAGAGCCAACACTACACGCAGCCTCACTCATGAGAGCCAACACGGAACATGCAACCTCACATACGAGAGCCAACATTGAGCATGCAGCCTCACACACGAGAGCCAAAACTGAACACGCAACCTCACATCAGAGCCAACACTGAATATGCAGCCTCACACAAGAGCCAATACTGACCATGCAACCTCACACATGAGAGCCAACACTGAACACGCGCAGCCTTACACACAAGAGTCAACACTGAACACGCAACCTCAAACTCACACATGAGCGCCAACATTGAGCATGCAGCCTCACACACAAGAGCCAACACTGAACATGCAACCTCACATATGAGAGCCAACACTGAACACGCAGCCTCATGCACAAGAGTCAATACTGAATACATAACCTCATACACGAGCGGCAACATTGAACATGCAGCCTCACACATGAGAGCCAATATTGAACATGCAGGCTGGCACACTAGAGCTTGCACTCAACATACAGCCTGGAGCACTGCAGCCAACACAAACACCCAGCTACCTCAATGCCCCTATTCTTCAAGTGAAAGATTCAAATAAATTGTCCAATAGTACATCTGTGAAGACTGCACAATAAAAGATTCAAAAAGATTATTTCTGGTTCTGGAGAAACTCCTGAACCAGGGAAAGAAAGATAAACATACCTTTGAGATTATTCTGGGAACTCACAGCCAGAGTATATGACTCGAGTCTTACAGATTTATATTGGTATTTATTTTTCTGAGTCTGTCCCTCTGAACAGTAAGAATAACAGCAGATGACATTGGGTGCTCTTTAATCTTTGGAAACAATTCTGAATAACAGAATGGCCAGCAAAATGGGACAAGCAGGGGAGAACCTAAGAATTACACTTGGACTTCAGGTATAGCTGAGAGCAGCAGAGTGGGCAGTGTGAACAAGCTTTACCACAGAGCAGCTGTAGTATGAGGTTTAGGGGCAGCCTCATTAAAAACTAGGATACTAGCAGCAGTTGTTCGTGCCCTGTGGTACACAAACCTTGAAGGGCCTGATCCACCAGGGACACTCACCATCATATTAGGAAACAGTGACCAGGGCAACCAGTATAGCCACCTGGGCTGGCCACGTCCCGATTCCAAAATGGACACTCGCAAAGAGTACAGGGAAAAATGGACAGCACTAGAAAAACAAGCAGGGGTTTCCTGTGGATTGGAACTTGCAGAGCCAGACAGAACTGAAACTACAGGCCATTAGCATAGTAATGAGCTATCTCCAGGGACAAAAGAGAAACATTGAAACAATCGGTACTAGGGCAGACTCCCCGGCGCCAGTGGAGACTAAAACAAAGGCAGGCCAACGGTTACCTAGGGCCCGCCCAGCGATCGGGGAATGACCCCGTTATTGGAGAGAATCGATACAAATGATTGGGACATGGTCTAATTAATTAGGACCAAGTCCAGGATCCGCCCAGAAGGGCGCAAAACCCTTTGGGGTATAAAACAGAGTCCCCAAGGCCAGATCGCTCTCTGAAGCTCTCGGAAGAACTCTTAACAACTCTTGAACTTCACCTTGGCATTTGGCTCTCAGTGACGAGAAGCCCGCCAAGCACCGGCCAAGTAAGTCTAAGGTCAACGCAGGCTACGAGATAGGCGCTCCTAGCTACTATTCTATACCAGTTCGAAGCCAGCAGTATCAGAACCGGACAACGGCCATTGTTCCTCTGACTGAGTGGGCGCCCGAAGCTAAGTATAGGCTTTTAGTAGTAGTTGTAGTTTAGTGAGTAGAGTTTGTGCATGAGTAATAATTGACTGTGTGTGTAAATAAATGTGCATTGATTTCAAACTTACTAACTGGTGTATCGAGTTATTGATCAGTATTCGGTTTTGAACCCTGTGGTGGTATCAGAAAAATACCTGCCGTCTCTTGAGCAAAGGTAATTAAAACAGAGCAAATTAAGGAAAAGCATAATGAGTTACACCAGCAAGATGTAGTGTAGCAGACAGAAACATTTAAGAGATAGTGAGGAAAACGATTTTTCTTTTTAAAAAAAGTTTTTGGACTTTACTAGTCCCATTTTTCTATTTGTGTTCCTGCCCTATTTTATTTCGGCATGTGGACTGGCCACAGTGTTTAAGGCTTATTAATGGCCTTGATTCACTAGTTATTAATTCACACTTGGACTGGCCTTAACTTTACCTACCTTTCTAATGGCCTCAAGTTTAAAAATAAATTATAGCATGCCTCTTCTGCTCTAAGACAGTTACACAAGGAGCCTGTCATATAATGTCAGCTTGTCAGCACAGCACAAGAAACCCAGATCATAGCACCACCTACAGGCATAACGTTTATTACATATAAATGTAATGATGTGGAGATGCCGGTGTTGGATTGGGGTGAGCACAGTAAGAAGTCTTACAGCACCAGGTTAAAGTCCAACATGTTTGTTTCAAACACTAGCTTTCGGAACACTGCTCCTTCCTCAGGTGAATGAAGAGGTAGATTCCAGAAACATATATATAGACAAATTCAAAGATGCCGGACAATGCTTAGAATGCGAGCATTAGCAGGTGATTAAATCTTTACGGATCCAGAGAGAGGGGTGACCCCAGGTTAAAGAGGTGTGAATTGTCTCAAGCCAGGATAGTTAGTAGGATATCGCAAGCCCAGGCCAGATGGTGGGGGGTGAATGTAATGCGACATGAATCCCAGGTCCCGGTTGAGGCCGCACTCATGTGTGTGGAACTTGGCTATAAGTTTCTGCTCAGCGATTCTGCGTTGTCGCGTGTCCTGAAGGCTGTCTTGGAGAACGCTTACCCGGAGATCAGAGGCTGAATGCCCTTGGCTGCTGAAGTGTTCCCCGACTGGAAGGGAAAATTCCTGCCTGATGATTGTCGCGCGATGTCTGTTCATTCATTATCGCAGCATCAGCATGGTCTCGCCAATGTACCACGCTTCGGGACATCCTTTCCTGCAGCGTATGAGGTAGAGAACGTTGGCCGAGTCGCACGAGTATGTACCGCGTACCTGGTGGGTGGTGTTCTCACATGTAATGGTGGTATCCATGTCGATGATCTGGCACGTCTTGCAGAGATTGCCTGGCAGGGTTGTGTAGTGTCGTGGTCACTGTTCTGAAGGCTGGGTAGTTTACATATAAATGTACATATTGTTATACTGGACAGCTCACTGGGCATACAGTCATGTATGGATTTCAATACATTTTGAAATGGAATGTAGCAATCCATCAATTGCTTTTAATATAAATTGCATTGTGGACATACTTCTTTATTTATTCCTTCATGGTATCACAGTGGTTAGCACTGCTGCTTTACAGTGCCAGAGACCGGGTTTGATTCCCTGCTTGGCTCACTGTCTGCACGGTGTCTGCATGTTCTCCCTGTGTCTGAGTCTGTTTCCTCCGTGTGCTCCGATTTCCTCCCACAAGTCCTGAAAGACGTGCTTGTTAGGTGAATTGGACATTCTGAATTCTCCCTCTGTGTACCTGAACAGGCGCCAGAGTGTGGCAACTAGCAGATTTTCACAGTAACTTCATTGCAGTGTTAATGTAAGCATACTTAACATAGAACAATGTAGAAGGAGGCCATTCGGCCTATCGAGTCTACACCGACCCACTTAAGCCCTCACTTCCACCCTATCCCCGTAACCCAATAACCCCTCCTAACCTTTATTGGACACTGAGGGCAATTTAGCATGGCCAATCTACCTAACCTGTACGTCTTTGGACTGTGTGAGGAAACCGGAGCACCCGGAGGAAACTCACGCAGGCATGGGAAGAATGTGGAGAATCTGCACAGACAGCGACCCAGCGGGGAATCGAACCTGGGACCCTGGCGCTGTCAAGCCACAGTGCTATCCACTTGTGCTACCGTGTTGTCCGTGACACGAGTAAAGACTATTATTATGAGATATGAACAAGACCAGCATTTGTTACCCATCCCTAATTGCCCTTGATTTGAGTGGCTTGCGAGGCCATTTCAGAGAACAGTTCTGGAGTCACATGTAGGCCAGACCAGGTAAGGAATACAGGTTTCCATTCCTCATTTATCAACCAGGTGCAACAATCAACAACAGTTTCACGCGACAAGCTTCTTAATTCCAGAAAATCAATTGAATGTAAATTTGAGCCCCTGTCCTTGGGCCTCTGGATTGCTCGTTAGTGACTTTACCGCTACACCAACATCTCTTGGTTAAGAGTAATTCCTAAACTAACTCCTTTTCACATTTATGGTTATTTTAATTACAATTTGCTCAGTTGTGTTTAAGACAGGCCAATACTCAAGTACTTGCTTTAAATAATGTGGAGCTGCCCACACACATAAAACATCGTAATCAATATGTGGAATTCAACTGGAATCAATAAACGTGAACTGAAAGAATTTCATCCAACAATGTGGTTATTTTTTGAGCAGAATTGTTGTAACTCAGGTAACTGTAATATTCTTGACACTAATATTCAGTTGCTGCTTCATGTAAAAACCTGCTGAAATGCAGATAAAATGTATTTTTCTCTTACTAGTTTAACAGAAGCTTTGAATTGATTAAATTATCTTCAGAGAGACATGACCAGAAGGACCTCAAACTGATTGGCAACAGACCTGTTATTTTTAGACTGAATACAGTGGTTACATTCATTTCATAAACTCCACACATGTGCTGCTAGTAAGCGAAAACAACCAAGAATTAAGTGCATAAATATAAGTTGAAGTGAAGGGCTAGGAAGGTTTTTTTAAAAATAGGCACACTTAAAATGTGCCATCTTCAACTCCTTGCAAGGTCAGAATAAATGTAATGGCCTGCTCCCCCTGAGATTTGTCTGCTGCTGCTTGGTATGTGTTGCACTCCTTCATTAGTGTTCTTGGACTGAATTTTGAACCACTGATTTCTTCTCCGACCTACTTCACCTACCACCTAGGAATGACCCAGGCAAGAGCAAGCCTCCCTCACTCAGGCCTGTCCGCCTTTGCTCTTTACCCACTGTTATAACTAACAGGAGCCGCACGGTGGCACAGCGATTAGCACTGCTGTCCCACAGCACCAGGGACCCGGATTAAATTCCGGCCTCGGGTGACTGTGTGGAGTTTGCATGTTCTCCCCGTGTCTGCAGGTGTTCCTGAATGGCCTCCTTCTTCACTGTAGGGATTCTGTGAACATGCTGAACTGTTCTAACAAAAGACTACACAAAGGCAAACATTAGTCCTAAAATTGCATGGTAGTTCTCCCGGGTTCTCAACAGAGAAGACTGGCAGTTATCCCCAGGAAACAGTGAGTCCAGCCATTTACAATGGTGAGATCTTTCTGTCAGCGACAATACAGCCCACGTCTATCACAGAATCCACAATGCAGAAGGAGGCCACCCACCCATCGAGTCTGCACTGACGCCTGGAAAGGGTACCCTACCCAAACCCACACCTCCACCCCCCTTCCCAGCGCTATATGGGGGAATTGGGGCAATGTCCATGACCGTGTCTGCAAGGCCGCGCTGGGTGACGGTTTAGGTGATGGTTGGTCAGCCTTCAGGCTCAGGGGAACTATGAGTGTTGGGAGTGCTATAGGGTCCAGGGATTGGTGACAGTGCTGACCATCTCTTTTCGCCTTCTCCAACTCAGATTCATGGTGAATTTTGGGATAGAGCGAATGGAGCTGGCTATAATCATCACTGCTGTCGAGGACAGCCAGCCACCAAGGTCCCACACAGCCGGAGGATCAGAGAGACCCTCTCAGCCTCCAGATTGACACGGCTAGGAGGCTTTGTGTCTGGCAGCTCAAAACACCCCACCCCCTTTACCTTCATTTCTTCCTTGCCCAATCCTTTGTTCCCCCTTCCCACTACCCTTGTTCGGCCCTTCCCAGAATCTTTGTTCCCAACCTTCCCTTAAACCTTCCCTCCCCCCCCCATTGTGATTGCGCCCAATCCCCACCTCCAAGGGTGATTTGACATCACACCAGTGTGATAGGCCTGGCTTGACTCTGTCAGCAGGTCCCTTGTCAAGGCAGGAGGGTGATGAGGATCCGCTTTGAGGAAAGCTGTGATGTTCCTAAGATTCTGTTTAAGTCTGACTCCTGTTTTTCTGATGACAATGCTCATGCCTGGGTGGGGGATGGGGTCACAATCTTTACGGGCACAGTTAAGAGGCGAGGAGGGTGCGAGTTTTGGGCTCATGGAGAGCTGCTGCTGCTACCATGTCAGGACGCCAGATACTAATGTCTCATGGGCTGTCACTGGCTGAGGCTGGAGGGCCTGTGGAAGGCTATTATGGTCAATGGGCTGATAAAGCACCCACTGTGGGAAAGCAGAGAATGTCAGGTTTGAGGTGCTAGACTGTTAAGGTGGTTTATTTACAGTGCTTATCTCAAATTCCTAATGGTGTGCGACTTCACCCATGCCAACTAAATGGTCTTCAAACTTCTTAATTTTTCTTGGCCTCATGCTATATTTGGGTGTCTCCCCAGAAGTGGGGGTGGACTGCTTCCTTCTGAGCCCTCTGGCCTGTGATACCCTTGACCAGCATCATCAGGGAGTCCTGGGCCTGCAGGGCCCAAGCCAACTTTCTGATACCACAGATGTTTCCCTGTTATCCTGTCCTGTCTGCTGCCCTCAAGATGCATCGGTGTCAGGAGGGGGGGGGGGGGGGGGGGGGGGGGGGCGGTGGGGGGGGGGGGGGGGGTGAGAGACTCAGAATAGCTGCCAGAGTCTCCTTGATGGAAGGTCCCGGGGTGAGCTCCAGTGCTTCCTTCTCCTTCAGGGTGCTTGTGGGCCCCTGGAATGGAGGGGCAGATGGAGTTAGCCCCAGAAGCTTCAAGATTATCTGGCACTGCCAGTTCTGAGGCCCACAGGTGTCTGCTCTGCACCATGATGCCTCAGCCCTCAGCCATGGGCCTCTGACCGGGCTATGCTTTGAAGGCTCACAGCCATGACCTTTGTGCCTGGGACATGTCCTTCTGTGTCTTAGCTCTGCTACCATGGGACTCAGCCATGGCAATCAGAGAGTGAAACTAGCCTTGGGCGTCAGCAGTAATAGCTCGGATGTACTTCTCCAGGCTTTCCACTGTGGTCACCACCTTTACAGTGTTTGCCTGGGTACCAAGCTCCTCCAGATGGCCTTGAAGTTGCTGGAATGTCACTGACACACCCTCCTGTAAATCCCAGCTCTAACATTGCAATTCCAGTAGCGCTGGGAGAAACCTTTCCAGAGGCATCTGGCTCGGGTTCCTGGGAGCTAGCAGACCTCCGACTGCCTGCTCACTTGGAAGTTCCTGCCTCCCCTGATGTGTGGTATACACCAGATCATGATTCAGAAGCCTCTCCACTAAAATGTCCCACTGATGTGCAAGTCTGCGCTGGTGGATGGTGCAGTCGAGAACTGTGACAACATGTTGGTGACTTCCCTGGAGTTCTGCTCCAGGATGTTCTGCTCCAGGATGCTCTGCTGGGTTTCGGGTGAAATGGGGGGACCCCGGGTGGCTTGGCCTCATCTGATGGGGAACATCCCTTCATGTAAACAAGGGGCAAGGGGTCAGCAGTGGGGAAGAATAACGGTGTGGGAGACAAAAGATTCACTTGCGACAGGTCATCTGGAGTTCTCTGCAGGCAATTCAGAAATTATTAACCCCTGTGCCATAACAAAAGAGAATTCAGTCGATAACAGTTTTATCCATCAAGAAAGTAAAGAGAAGAAAAAGATAAGACAGAGAGGTATGGTGGATATTAAACAAACAAGAACGGACAGGGTACAAAACAACAAACGTAAACTCAGATTCGATAATCCAACCTATATGAAGCCATCAGATTCAAGTACATCTGACAAATCAGCAACAAAACCAAAAACATTTGCACCCTACCTCGAAAACAGAAATAAACATAAGTGAGTGAATGCAACACACAGATCGAAATAAGACACTCCCTAATGGTAATCAGTGGCAAAAGCTCACAGCAGCACCATTGTTGCTTCTTTCCCACACACTCCCTCCTTATTTCTGCCTACTCTCTCGGCAATTTTATAGTGACCTCACTTCTGGTCACATGTTTTTAACGAGACTCACTAATTTGATGAGAAAATAAAAAATAAAAAATGCCTGTTCGGCACAGGAATAAGGTGCAGTGGATCCTTACTTCTCCTCCAGCACAGGCCAACCTTGCTGTCTGTCACTGCTCTCTCCGGGGCGTCGCCCTTTCCTCATATGGGTAAGGGTGCGTATCTCAGGCATCCCCCTCGCCTGTCTTCTCTCGTTCTCTCTCCTGTTATGGGCTATCTTCTTCTGCAGCGACACAAAGAGATCATTGTGCAGCCGACCCTTGGTGGGCCGTGGGAGTTTATCGCAGGTGGCATGTGTGGGCAAAGTGCCTAGCTGGAGAGAAATTGTGATGGGGAGTACTGGGGGGGGGGGTTTCTGAGGATAATGCTGGGAGGTTGGATGTTGGAAGGCTGCGAGGTGGCAAACAGGGGGTTAATAGTGGGGATGCTAGAGGTGAGAGATGGGATGGATGCTAGGAGGAGACAAGTGGGTACTCACCTTGCAGTTCTAAGGAGGTCATTCATCTTCTTCCGGCATTGGGTGCTGGTCCTCCTGGTGAGGCTGCTGGCGCTCACGACCTCTGCCACCATATTCCAGGCTGGATTCATTGCAGTCGCTGATGGATGTCTGTCAACCCGAGGAAATAGGGTGGCCCTTCTCTCCTCCACTGCATTCAGCAAACACTCAAGGTCAGCATCCAGAAATCTTGGGATAACTCTTCATGCTGCCATCTTTCTGCTTGGACTTTCAGTGAGTACTGAGGGTAATGTTCAAACGGTGCTCCAGCTTGTCAGCTGAAAACAGCCAATCCCCACATTGGGTGAATGCCTGGGGTTCTTCTCTTATTATGCCCAGTGGCTACCCAATTATGCGGACAAGGCTCATCCACTCATTAAATCTACCATTTTTCCCCTGACGGCTGAAGCCCGCCTGGCCTTCAACCAGATCAAGGCAGATATTGCCAAAGCCGCGATGCAAGCTGTGGACGAATCCACTCCATTCCAGGTGGAACGCGTTGCATCGGACTTTGCCCTGGCCGCTACCCTCAACCAGGCGGGCAGGCCCGTGGCTTTCTTCTCCTGTACTCTCCCTGCCTCCGAAATTCAGCACTCCTCTGTCGAAAAGGAAGCCAAGCCATTGTGGAAGCTGTACGACATTGGCGGCATTACTTGGCCGGCAGGCGATTCACTCTCCTCACTGATCAACGGTAAGTAAACATGCCTTCATGTTTAATAATACACAGCGGGGCAAGATCAAGAAGGACAAGATTCTGAGGTGGAGGATCGAACTGTCCACCTACAACTACAATATCTTGTACCGACCTGGGAAGCTCAATGAGCCCCCAGATGCCCTATCCCGCGGTACATGTGCCAGCGCACAAGTAGACTGACTTCGGGCCCTCCACAATGACCTCTGTCACCCGGGGGTCACCCTTTTTTTTATTTTATCAAGGCTCGCAACCTGCCTTACTCCATCGAGGAGGTCAGGACCATGACCAGGGACTGCCAGGTCTATGCGGAGTGCAATATCAGCCAAACAGAGCACACCTGGTAAAGGCCTCCCGCCCCTTTGAGCGCCTCAGCATCGACTTCAAAGGGCCCCTCCCCTCCACTGACCGTAACGTGTACTTTCTCAACGTTGTTGACGAGTACTCACGATTCCCCTTTGCCATCCCATGCCCTGACTTGACCTCTCCTACTGTCATCAAGGCCCTGCACAGTCTCTTCACCTTGTTCGGTTTCCCCACCTACATCCATAGCGATCGGGGTTCCTCCTTAATGAGCGACAAGTTGCATCAGTTCCTGCTTAGCAAGAGCATCTCCTCAAGCAGGACGACCAGTTACAACCCCCGGGGAAACGGATAGGTGGAGAGGGAGAATGGGACAGTCTGGAAGGCCGTCCTTCTGGCTCTACGGTCTAGAAGTCTCCCAGTCTCCTGCTGGCAGGTGGTCCTCCCCGATGTGCTCCACTCCATCCGGTCGCTCCTGTGTACTGCCACCAATAAGACCCCTCATGAACGTATGTCTGCCTACCCTCGGAAGTCCACCTCAGTGGTCTCGGTCGGTCCTGGCCCGTCCTCCTCCGGAAGCATGCGAGGAGTCATGAATCAGATCCCCTCGTCGAGAAGGTCCTACTCCTCCATGCCAACCCACAATATGCCTACGTGGCACATCATAATGGGCGGCAGGACACAGTCATCCTCCAGGATTTGGCACCTGCAGGTTCCCCAGTGACCATCACCACCACCCCCGACCCTCCACCATCTCCCTCCATCACAACAGGGCTACTCCGAGATTTGGCACCCGCAGGCCCACCGGCGACCATCACCCCCCCCCCCCCCCCCACCTGCTCAACTACTGGGCGAAGAAGGAGAAAACACTCTCCCGGACGCGCAGGTTTCGACACCAGTGCACACACCACAGCCGGGACTGAGGCGATCACGGCGGAAGGTCAAAGCCCCCAACAGACTCAACCTTTAAGTCCACTTCACCCCCGCTGGACTGTTTTTTAACAGGGGGTGAATGTGGTAAACCACTGTTAGTGTATTATATGTATTGTGGTAAACTGTTACTGTACTACATGTATTGTAGTAAACCACTACCTGATGGCCCCGCCTGTGGCTCCTCCCCTCGGACTCGGTATAAAGGTGGCTGACCTCCGCCCCGGCCCCAGTTCGGGATCAGTGGCCAGGAGGCTTTCTGTTTAGCTTATTAAAGCCTCAGTTTCGTTCACTACTCGTCTTGTGTTAATTGATGGCACATCAAAAATAATTTATGTCATGTTATACACAGTTATAACATAAAAGCTCTCGTTTATTTAGATTCTATATGCATTTATTAAGCCACTGACTAAATATTGACCTTTCTGATCTCTTTACTCTCATAATGCAATTTCTCCTCTATCTTCCCTGCCTCATTATCATGTTATCCCTATTGTGTGAAGGCCATTGTAATGATTATCACCAGCCCTGAGACAAAGTTTTCTTTAGTAATGTAATTATTGTTCATCGCTGCTTATGTACAGCATATTAAAAGCATCTTACACACCAAAATGTCCAGTGTGACAAGAACTAGGTTGTGAAATTGGGCACTGTAGCACTCAATTATTGCATGTTCCGATGCCCCATAAACTGCAAAAATGGCATCTGTGAAGCCCAAGCATATTGCCGGAAATGTGCTGGGCACTGTATTTGTAAAGGGATTTACACCCATGCACCTAAAGACTTTTGGAACCATGTGGATCATGGCATAATAATGTCACAATTCTGACTTAATGGCAACGGTGTAATTTTTGAGCCTCATTTTCTAATCTGCAGCTGGATTGAATTATGGGAGGCGCTGGATTCCAGATCCCCAGAGGCTAAAATGTCTGGGGAAGGAGCATGTTGTGGGCTGGGCTGGTGGGGCGGGGGGGGGGGGGGGGGGGGGGGGAGAGAGACAGGCAGGGAATTGCAGTTTTACAAGTCTGGGTAAGGGGTCCTGGAGGGGCCTCCAATGGGGCCACCAGCAATCTAATGCAGGGAAACCCCCAATGACACCACCTTTGCCACTGGTATAATGGTGGTGTGATCAGGGCTAGGCACCCACCATTGGGTTCAAGGAACCATCCCGTCTTCAAATCCAGGATCAAATCCAGGGGAGTGTGAAATCCAGCCCCTCTCATAACTTCGCACAACTGAACATGTGCATGAAGAGCCCTCATCTCCCAGCAGAGCTTTGTAAAGTGATCATGAAATATATCCAGGTTAATGGTTGGATTATTCGTTTTGGAAGATGGTGCATTCTAAGTATCTTTGGTGCTTGCCTATATTTGCCAAAAGTTTCAATAATCTCAAGTGAGTGGTCTGACAGGTTCTGAATTACTTTACTGGTGCCTCAGAGGCTTGGGCAGAAACTAGTTGCTTCCAGAAATTGAATTAAGCATGATTTGTAAAATGTAAGATTTGACTTGCAGAACAGAATAAGATGCGTTAAAAAAGGGAGGAGAAGGGAATCAGCAGGAGGCCATATCTGGAGAGTGGGCGGGATCGGGATTCTCCGGTCACCAATGCTGAAATCGCGTTCGCCGATCGGCTGGAGAATACCCATTTCCGACCAAATAGGGAGCGGTGCCGCTTTGCGACCTGCCCCCCCCCCCCCCCCCCCCCCCCCCCCCCCTCCAAAGCGGCATACTCGCAGAGCATGCTGTGCGCTGTACCGATGGCCTCAGGATGTTGCCTGAGGCCCATTCCCCGATGCTCCGCCCCCGACCGACCGACTTCCCGATGGTGTCGGTCGTATGTGCTATCATCCATCGGGAACTCGATGTGGCAGCTGCGGACTCAGTCTAGCGCCATCACAGTCGGGGGAGGGCCGATCCATGGGCAGGAGGGACTTTGTCAGAGGCTGGGGGCACTGCCTGAGGGTGATCCGGGGCTCACGAGCTGGCCAAAGGGGGGGCACTATTTCACAAGCCAGGTCCGCTGCAGGCTGCCTCTGTGCTTATGTGCAGCCACGGACCCGGCAATTCTCCAGGCCATATTGGCAGCTAGAACTGGGTGCTCTACGCTGCTCGGCTGCTAGCCCCCAGCCAAACGGAGGATGGGGGCCATTTTACGCCACATTTTTGGTTGTAAAACGCTGCAGTTCCCACGCTGGTGTGGGGACACAGCTTCAAAATCGGAGAATCCAGCCCTGTTTCTTTAGGGAGCAATTTCCTTACCTTAATCTCAGTAACAAGTAAAGAGATGCTGTTGCTTCACTCAAGAGGTCTTGGCTGAAATCTGTCAATTTTGTCACCACAACTGTAACTTCATGTCAGGTAAGGGCCATAGCCTGTGGCTGCTAAGGTGACAGTGGCTGCAGTAAGTAATTGGCAAATGCTGTGTGGATGGTGGGGTGGGGGGAAGGGATGTGTGGGGGTGGCAGAGGGGGATATTGGGGTTTTGTACTTTTCACCTGAAGTACACTCCATTTAATTAAAGATGTATTGCAAAATGCTTGTATTTATACAGCACCTTTAGCATAGCAATTTGTTCTGATGTGATTTAAAGTTTTACTAATTTAGAGTACCCAATTTTTTTTTCCAATTAAGGGGCAATCTACCTAACCTGCACACCTTTGGATTGTGGGGGTGAAACCCACGCAGACACAGGGAGAATGTGCAAACTCCACACAGACAGTGACCCAGGGCCGGGATTCTAACCGGGGTCCTCAGCGCCGCAATCCCAGAGCTATCCACTGCGCCACATGCCACCCCTACGTGATTTAAAGTTGAATGTAATCAATAAAATGGGCCCAAAGTATGTTGTGTTAGGCTGTTTCGGATAACACAGGCTGCTACTTGATGCAGTCTTAACTAAAGGATGCTCCAGACTTTGAAATGAGTTCAACGTGTTTCTTGAACTATTAACACAGTTCTCAAATGAGTTCAACTCTCTGCTAATCTAACTGTAGTAACTCAGTCTAATTGTACCAACTTGCTCTAAGCCACATGCTGGGGTGTGATGCTGCTGATCAACCCTGTCTAACTCTCTAGATGTCTGTCTGTGGAAAGAGGCAGGGTGTGAGTGCCTCTGCCTGGCAGGTGCAAAGCAGATTTTTTTTTTTTTTTAGAACAGTACAGCACAGAACAGGCCCCTCGGCCCTCGATGTTGTGCCGAGCAATGATCACCCTACTTAAACCCACGTAACCCGTATACCCGTAACCCAACAATCCCCCCATTAACCTTACACTACGGGCAATTTAGCATGGCCAATCCACCTAACCCGCACATCTTTGGACTGTGGGAGGAAACCGGAGCACCCGGAGGAAACCCACGCACACACGGGGAGGACGTGCAGACTCCACACAGACAGTGACCCAGCCGGGAATCGAACCTGGGACCCTGGAGCTATGAAGCATTGATGCTAACCACCATGCTACCGTGAGGCCCCCTAATCAGACAGTCCATTGAAGATTCTGGTCAAGAGGACTTTCCCTTTCCTCACACATGCTCCCTCATTCCAGTGATTTTAAAACTGCTGCTCTTAATAGTAATAATAATAATAATAATCATCTTTATTGTCACAAGTAGGCTTACATTAACACTGCAATGAAGTTACTGTGAAAGACCCCTAGTCGTCACATTCTGTCGCCTGTTCGGGGACACAGAGGGAGAATTCAGAATCTCCAAATTACTTAACAGCATGTCTTTCGGGACTTGTAGGACGAAACCGGAGAATCCGGAGGAAACCCAGGTTGTCTCCTGCTTTCAGTCCCAGTCGTGAGACTTGTAGCTCCTCCAAAAATCTAGTTCACTGTTTTTCTCTCCATAGAGGCTGCATGACCTTAGACCATAACACCATAAGACATAGGAGCAGAATTAGGCCACTTGGCCCATCGAGTCTGCTCCACCATTCAATCATGGCTAATATTTTTCTCATTTCCAGTCATCTGCCTTCTCCCCATAATCCCTGATCTCCTTATTTATCAAGAACCTATCTATCTCTGTCTTAAAGACACTCAGTGAATTGGCCTCCACAACCTTCTGCGGCAAAGAGTTCCACAGATTCACCACCCTCTGGCTGAAGAAATTCCTCCTCATCTCTGTTTAAAAGGATCGTCCCTTTAGTCTGAGATTGTGTCCTCTGGTTCTAGTTTTCCTACAAGTGGAAACATCCTCACCACATCCACTCTATCCAGGCCACGCAGTATCCTGGAAGTTTCAATAACATCCCCCTTCATCCTTCTAAACTCCCGAGTACAGACCAAGTGTCCTCAACTGTTCCTCATACAACAAGCTCTTCATTCCGGGGATCATTCTTGTGAACCTCCTCTGTAATATTTCCTGCTGAATATTTCCAGTATTTTCTTGTTTTGTATCTGATATCCAGTTTTCGCTTTTCTCTTTCAATACCTTTCTGTTTGTTGCTGCGGCTGATGATGGAGGAACAAAGAAAATTCATGTAAGGAAACCATTCATAATGGAGATAAGAATCATATCATCTTTGTTGTCCAGAATAATCATAAACTTATGGGTGATTTTGACAGAAACGGTGAGCCCAATGCAGTTATTTACTGATGCCATTGTGTAGTGCTATGATGTCACTAAAACATCACTTAACCAAAATTATGCACATTTGAAATGTGATCATTTTAGCTGATTGTGCACCAGTATGGAATGTCTCCACTGAAAGCTCGACTGATAAAGGCACAGTATGTAGCATTGATTATTATACTTTGGTTCCACCATGGTCTATTCTGAGTCTTCGGATCACAGCTGAAGTATAATTGAGGGCATTAGAATTAGCTTCAGTGTCCCTACAACAATAATAACCTTTATTGTCACAAGTAGGCTTACATTAACACTGCAATGAAGTTACTGTGAAAAGCCCTTAGTTGCCACATTCCGGCGTCTATTCGGGTACACTGAGGGAAAATTCACAATGTCCAAATTACCTAACAACATGTCTTTCAGGACTTAAATCTTGAGTTTTACAACTTTAGATCTTAATAACCATTTCTCTTGGACATTCTACAACCAGAAACACCACTCTGCCATCCATCTTTGGTTTTCATGTTCTGTCCCTTTATCACCTCCTTTTACCATCATCTCTTTTCTAATTTAATCACTCCTGCCATCCATACTATCACAGACATTTCTCTTGTTCTTGTCCCATTCCATTCCCATTATCTGGCTCTGTAGTCACTTCAAACCTGTTCATCGCTCGTATCTTTCAGTTGTGATGAAAGGTCAACAGCCTCAAGCATTGACTGTTTCTTCTCAATCACTGCTGCCTGATCTGCTGAATTCCCAAAATTTTCTGCTTAGATTTCATATTTCTAGTTTCTGCAGTATTTTACTTATTAAAAAATATTTTTATTAAGGCATTTGTATGAACAGCAAATACAAACAAATATAACAGCAAGAACAAACAGGAACATCATAATAAATAACTAACCAACACCCCAACCTCCTTGCCATTCTCCTCCTCCTGTCCTGCCTTCCCCATTTTAGCCCCTTTATTTCCCTCACCTCCCCCCACACTGCTAACGCCTCAGTTCTCCTTGAAGAAGTCGATGAACATCTTCCACCTCCAGGCAAACCCGTCAACCGACCGTCTTAAGACAAACTTGATTTTCTCCAACCTTAGGAACTCTGCCATGTCACTCATCCACACCCCCAGTTTCGGTGGCCTTAAGTTCCTCCACTCCAGAAAAATCTGTCTCTGGGCTATCAGGGAGGCAACGACGCGAACATTGGCATCTCTCGCCCCCTGGGTTTTCCGATACGCCAAATATTGCCACTTCTGGACTCGGGACCGCCTTCATTGTCAACACCTCGGACATTACGTCTGCGAACCCCTGCCAGAACTCCTTCAATTTTGGACACGTCCGAAACATGTGAACATAGATTGTGGGCCTCCTCGCGCACTGCCCACACCTTTTCTCCATCCCATCAAAAAACCTGCTCATCCTAGCCACCGTCATGTGCACCCATGTACTACCATAAACCGGATATGGCTGAGCCTCACACACAACGGGGACGCATTCACCCTCCTCAGGGCCTGTATTTCCCCCACCCCCCAAGTTCCTCCTCCCATTTTCGTTTGACTTCCCCTATTGGGGCTCCCATTGGCTTCTTATAGATCTCGGACACCCTGCCCTCACCAACTCCTTCCCTCGATAGCACCTTATCCTGTAATCCCAGGATTATGGCAAACCAGGAAAGGACAGCACCTGATTCCTCACAAAGTCCCAGACTTGGATGCAACTGAACCCATTCTGGCTGGGCAGCTTGCATTCCCCCGACAACTCCTCTAAACTCTCAAACCTGTCCCCCACAAACAGGTCTCCCAACCGCTCGATCCCTGCCTGTTGCCACCCCGAAACCTTGCGTCCAACCCCCCCCCCCCCCCCCCACTTTCCCCTCCCCGGTGGAAACCTGTGATTGTCGCAAATCGGTGCCCACACCGAGGCACCTTCCAACCTCAGGCGGTTGTGCCACTGTCATGACACCAACAGGACCACCTCCGCCACTGGGGCTTGTGGAGTACTTGGCCCATGAGAACGGCAGAAGCGCGGTCAATAATGCGCCTAAACACGTACCCCTGCAAAAGGCACCTCCATCCGCCCTCACGTCGACCCCTCCCCAACTACCCACTTCCTCACCATAGCGATGTTTGCTGCTCAATAATAATTCATTATATTTGGCAAGGCCAGACCAGCCCCCCATCACCCGTGTTCCAACAGCACCTTCTTGCCCATGGGTTTCCCCGTCCACACAAGCCCCGAGATCAAAGTATTAACTTTCTTAAAGAATGATTTTAGGACGAAGATCAGGAGATTCTGAAAGTCAACTAAGAACTGATTTGACTTGATTTATTGTCACAAGTACAGAAGTACAGTGAAAAATATTTTTCTGCGGCCAAGGGAACGTACACAGTAGACAAAAAATTAATAATTGACAGAGTACATTGATAAATGGTACACCGACAAACAGTGATTACAGTGCAGAACAAGGGGCCAAACACAGCAAATACATGAGCAACAGCAGCATAGGGCATCATGAATAGTGTTACTTCAGGGAACAGATGTCCCGAGGAAGAGTCGTTGAGGAGTCTAGTAGCTGTAGGGAAGAAGCTGTTCCTATGTCTGGATGTGCGGGTCTTCAGACTTCTGTACCTTCTGCCTGATGAAAGGGTCTGGAAGAAGGCAATGCCTCGGTGGGAGGGGACTCTGATAATGCTGTCTGCCTTCCTGAGGCAGCGGGAGATGTAGATAGAATAAATGGGAGGGTGGCAAGCTAGCGTGATGCATTGGGCTGGGTTCACCACACTCTGCAGTTTCTGTTGATAAGGGCCGAGCAGTTGCCCTGCCAAGCTGCGATGCAGTGGATAGGATGCTCTCTATGGCACATCTGTAGAAGTTTGTGGGAGTTGATACAGACATGCCGAATTTCTTTAGCTTCCATAGGAAGTAGAGACCTTGTTGGGCTTTCTTGACTGTTGCAACAACGTGAGTGGGCCAGGACAGACTGTTGGTGATGGCGACCCCCGGGAACTTAAAACTATTGACCATCTCCACTTGGGAGTCATTGATGCAGAGGGGATGTGTGTCATGTTACCCTTCCTGAAGTCGACGATCAGTACCTTGGTCTTTCTGATATTTAGAAAGATTGTTTTCAGTACACCATGTAACCGAATGATCTATCTCACTTCTTGTTATATTCCTTGCTTTTTCCTCCAAGATAGCCAGATATGTAGTGTTGACAAAGAATATACAAACAAGAAGTTTGAATCAAAACTAATTTATTTTACACGACTAAGCTAAATTAAGTTTGCACACTCTACTGAGTTACAGATAATAAACTAATGATACTGAATCTGTATTACAGTATTCAATATTCTATATAACTATTAACTACACAATGACTTGACCTCATGCTATATTTATACATTCAATTCTCACTCTGCTCACATCACGTTGTCTTCAGCTTCTCCCAGAATTCCTTGCGATTCTGCCTTATATACAGTGAATTACTGACGCCATCTAGTGTTTGATTTACACATAGATTCAGATATTAACGCTTCACTATACTGGCATTATACATATCATTAGACTTCTGTAGCCTGATTCGTCATTGAGATACGACCCATCACAGTTGTATCATCCACAAACTTATAGATTTAGTTGGAGTTAAATCTTGCCACACAGTTGTGTGTGTATAGGGAGTACAGTGGAGGACTGAGCACATATCCTGATCTATTAGGATCCTGATCCTAAGATTGGAGAAAATCAAGTTTGCGATAATGTAGGGGGGAGCTCCTCCTTTCTGCTCTCTTCATTATATGCCCTCACCAACAGAGGCCCCAGATCCCCCCCCCCACAGGAAACCGATCTGGAACTGGGGCCTTCCCTGTCTGCATCGCCCCCATGCCACCCATCACCTCTACCCGTCCTATGGGGGCCCCCAGCCTCTCCACCAGGTCCTCCTCCACCTTGGGGAACTCCAACCCATCCCGGAATTGCCGTATTCCCTGCCAAGGCTATGACTCATAAAGCCTCCTCGAATACCCCATTCACCCCCACCAGGTCCAGTACCACTCTTCCCCTCCTGTCCTTCACCCTTCCAATCTCTCTCGTCGCCTCCTGATTCCCGAGTTGGTGGGCCAGCATCCTACTAGCCTTCTCCCAGTACTCATACACTGCCTCTCTGGCCCCCTGCAATTGCCCTACTGTCCTCCCTGTGGACACCAGCCCAAACTCCAACTGAAGCTTTTTCTTTTTTTAATAAATTTAGACTACCTAATTCATTATTTCCAATTAAGGGGCAATTTACCTTGGCCAATCCACCTACACTACACATCTTTTGAGTTGTGGGGGCGAAACCCATGCAAGCACGGGGAGAATGTGCAAACTCCACACGGACAGTGACCCTGAGCCGGGATTGAACCTGGAACCTCAGCGCCGTGAGATTGCAGTGCTAACCACTGAGCCACCCTGCTGCCCCAACTGAAGCTTCTGCCTCTCCTTCAACAATCCCGGCTCCGGGGCCTCTGAATATCTCCTGTCCATCCGCAGGATCTTGTCCACCAACCTTTTTGTCTCTGCTCACTCATCCTTCTCCCTATGCGGCCAGGTCGATATAAACTCCCCCTTAATCTCTGCCTTGAGTGCCTCCCACAGCATGGCGGCTGAGATGCTGTGTCATTCAGTACCACATACCCCCGACTGGTGGCCCTCACCCGCTGGCACACCTCCTCATCCGCTACGTCCAGCTTCCAATGTGGGCACTGGGCCCGCCCCGGTCCACTTGCAAATCCACCCAGGCGTGTGGTCTGAAAGCACGATCGCCGAGTACCCCGAACCGACGACCCTCACCAGCATCGCCTTGTCCACCACGAAAAAATCAATTCAAGAATACACCCTGTGCACATGGGTGAAGTACGAGAACTCCTTCACTCTTGACCTCCCAAACCCCCATGGATCCATCCCCCCCATGAACTCCATGAACCCTTCAGCTCCTTCACCACCACTGACACCCTCCCCGACCGCGGACTCGACCGGTCCAAACGTGGTTCAAAGACCGTGTTAAATCCCCATCCTCCCCAATAATCAACCGGTGCGAGTCCAGGTCCAGGGTCCTCCCAGCACCCAGCTCATAAACTCCACATCAACCCAGTTTGAGGCAGAAACATTTACCAACACCATCGGCATCCCCTCCAGCTTCCCACTCACTATCACGAACCATCCTCCCGAATCTCCCACAATGTTCCCCATCTCAAACGCCACCGTTTATTTACCTACACCGCCACCCCGCCCTGCGTCATCATGTCTAATCCCGAATGCAAGATTTGTCCTACCCGCCCTTTCCTTAGTCTGGTCTGATGCCCGTTCTTTAAGTGTGTTTCTTGTAGAAAGGCAATGTCTGCCTTCAGGCTCCTTCGGTGCATGAACACACGCGGCATTTGAGTGGTCCATTCAACCCTCTCAGGTTCCATGTGAGCAACCTGGTCGAGGGCGGGGGGGCGGCATCACACCCCCCTCTTCTGCCAATCAACTATACCCCTTCTTAGGCCAGCCCCTGGCCTGTTTCACGCGACCCTCCAGGCCCACCATCAACACTCTTTTTATTGCTGCGCCACAGCAACCACACCTTTGTCAGCATCCCCTTCCCCTCCCTTGAACAAAACAACAACCCCATCCACTTCTGCTACTCCAACCACCTGGCCACTCCTCCACCTCCCCCCCTCACTGTGCTCTCATTAACTAGCCTGCCCAGCTAGCCTGGCAGCTCCCACCCAAGGTTCCTGAGCCTCCTATTCACCCCCCCCCACTAATTCCCCTCCCCCCGCTCGCATACCTCCAAAACCAAATAACAATGGAACAAGAAAAAAAGTGCACTCACCCTCAACACTCCCAAAATATCCCGCCACCAAACCCAACAAAACATCTCAAAGAAGAGAAGTTCTCCAACAACACAAACGAAAAGAAAAAAGACAGAAAAAGCAAACACCTCCACATCCCTCCTCTATAGTTCAATGTCCTCCTTCACCTGCCAGTCCATTGTCTCTTACAAACTCCAGTGCTTCCTCCGGTCACCCAAAATAATGTTCTCGGCTGTTAAAAGTCACCCAGAGGCGGACCGGGTACAGCATCCCAAACTTCACCCCTTTTGGAAGGCTGCAGTCTTCACCCGATTGAACCCGGCTCTCCTCTTCACCAGGACCGCGCCCAGGTCCTGGTGCACCCGAAGCTTATTGCCTCTCCAGGTGCATCTCCTTGTCTGCCTTGCCCATCTCAGTATCTTCTCCTTATCCAGGAATCGGTGGAGATGCACCACCATCGCCCTCAGTGGTTTATTCGGCTGCGGATTCCTCATCAGCACCCTGCGCGCCCGATCGACCTGCAGGGGCTGGCCCCTTCTTCTCGACCCACTTCGGGTCCATGGATCCATCCACCAGCACCACAGTGGAGTTCAACTTTCTTCAGTCACTTCTACACCTTCTTTTACAAAAGCATCCGCCCAGCAAGCGGGATAAAGGTCCAAAAAACCCGCCTTGAGCGGGAGCTGCCAAATGTGCGACCACTCACTCCAGGGCCGCCACCGGAAGTGCAGTATTTAACTTTTACATCCGTGGATAATGGACGAGGAAAAAAATTGAAATCAGTTATTTTGACTTTCAGAAAGACACAGCTCATTGCCTCATTGTAATGGTGAAGAACAAGCTCTCATATGAACTCCCAAACATTTTTCATTATCAATGGAATGGCTTCAATATGACTCATTGCTTTTAGGAGAGAGTTACTAGGAGGGGCATTCCATTTTCTAATCATTTTCCCATGTCATTTTAAACAGTGGAAACATGCCAGTGGAGTCTCTAAGGGAGCAATGATGAAACATAAAACAGTCAGCTGGATGCAATTTGCATAACTGGAAATAACATCAGTGTTTGAGGGGTGAGTTGTATAGTCTTGTGCTCTTAACTCACTTGTGAAGTGCCTCAGCATGCCTTGCCATGTTAAAGATGCAATATAAATAGAAATTGTTGCTGTAGTCAGTCTGGACGAATGTTTCTACAATAGACTTAGCAACACAGACCATAACCATCAGGAGGTTTGGTGTTCCATTAAATGGTACCCTGGCATCGTATTACAAAAGAACATGTTTAACAAAAACCCTCCTGGTTTCAATTAATTCTCCACCTATGTTATATTTGGATGGTGATTATAATTTCTTCCTCCTGACTAAAAGGAAGATCCTAAATGTACAAAGTAGACATGCCCCCTCCAAAAATAAGAGTGGTACTTCCAAATCTAAATCCCACTGGTTATCTTGAGCAATACAGGGGAAGATCAAACAGAAAAAGAAAGCACATAATAGGCACAAATAACTAAGCCCTGCAGATAGCCTAGACTGATATAGGCAGTACAGGTATGAAGTCAAAAGGGAAATAAGGAAATCAAAGAGAAGGCATGAAGAAAGATTATCAAGTGAAGTTAAAGAAAACACAAAGATGTTTTCCCAATATATTAATGGAAAATGGTTAGTTAAGGAAAAAGTGAGACCTATCAGAGATGAAGAAGGGAACTTGTGAGTAGATACAGAGGCTGTGGGAAGGATTTTAAATTAATATTTTGTCTCTGTGTTTACAAAGGAAATGAATGAGGCAGATGTATTAGTCCAGGAGGAACATTGTGAGATATTGGATGGGGTAATCATAAAGAGAGAAGTACTCAAAGGATTGGAATCCTTGAAAGTTGATAAGTCGCCAGCGCCAGATGGCTTGTTTCCAACACTACTGAAGAAGGTCTGCGAGGAGATAGCAGATACTCTGACGGTGAATTTCCAATCCTCATTCGATTCAGGGAAGGTACCGGTGTATTGAAGCAATGCAAGCGTGGTCCCAAACAATTCTAGGCAGTTAGTCTTACGTCAGTAGTGGGTAAATTGCTGGAATCAATCTGAGAGATAGGATTAACTGCTACATAGAAAAGCATGAAGTAGTCAGGCAGAGTCAGCATGGATTTGTTAAAGGAAGGTCTTCTCTCACAAATTTGATTGAATTCTTTGAAGAAGTGACAATAATAATAATAATCTTTATTATTGTCACAAGTAGGCTTACATTAATACTACAGTGAAGTTACTGTGAAAAGCCCCTAGTCGCCACATTCTGGCGCCTGCTCGGGCACACGGAGGAAGAATTCAAAATGTCAAATTCATCGAACAAGCACGTCTTTCGGGACTTGTAGGAGGAAACCGGAGCACCCGGAGGAAACCCACGCAGACATGGGGAGAACATGCAGACTCTGCACAGACAGTGACCCAAGCCGGGGATCGAACCTGGGACCCTGGAGCTGTGAGGCAGCAGTGCTAGCCACCGTGACACTTCAGTACAATGAACAGCACATCTTGATGCTGCTCAAACATAGTTCAATAATATTTATACCCTTCCTCGTAATTGGATTGAATCGACTAGATGAATATACGTTTTCCAGTGACTGGTGAAAGCTAACTGTGTTAAAGGAAACAACAATGTATAAAATTCTCATGAAACTAAAAAAAAACTTGAAATGAACTTCATTTGTAATAAATAAAATTCCAATAAAGTTTTGAGTCTCTTCTGAAATGTTTTATTTTCTTGCAAGAAGTGCTTATTTCATTGAGTTAAATAATTTTTGTGATGTACTATTGTTTTTCTGAAGGTATCATCACAAGGAAATCTCACAAAATATTGCAAAAGCAAGACCATTATGAAAACATTCAATGGATAGATTCGATTTTAGATAGTTTGTGAAATATCTAGCACCTGATAACAAATAACATTAATATTTTCTTCATGGATGGATTTCAAAGCCTTCTGTTCAGCTGCTAACACTAGTAGTTGAGTGAAAAGATCAGAATAATAAAAATGGCAGCATTTATTTTTAATTCGATCATGTCCATATCCTCCCACCTGAGCTTCACACTGTCACTTCATTGTGCAACTGTGTACTGCACAATGGTTCTCAAACATGGGAGCCTAAAAACTGAAATCATTAAACATTTCAAGCAGCTATCTTTTCTGGCAGGTGTGTCTAAGTGCACTATTAGCTTTTATCACTGTTGTCAAGTGCAGCCGTCCAATTTAAATGCAATATAATGAAAAGCTGACAGTATATCGCCTTCACCTGTCAAGCCATTTAACTGGTTGAATTTGAAAGGTTACGAATAATACTATATTAGAAAAGTTTTTTTTAAAAACAGACTGCATTATACCTTGCATGCGTGCCTCAATTTATATTATGACAGATTCATGACACTGTTCCAATTTCCATCCAGTACTTACTTCTTTGTAGCCAAGTGAATGCCATTAAAATAAACACCCATTTAGAACTAATCTATTTTGAAGCTGATGTTGAGAAAGATTAGAGTACCTAATTTTTTGGTCACTGGCATGGTACAATCCCAACAAGACAATTTTAAGTATATGTAATCCTGTTCCTGGCAATGAATTTCACTTGTCAGAAGCCCAGCCTGGGAAGTTAAACAAGTTCTCCCCATTAATTATCATCTACTAACTATCTCTAATATTCTTACATTTCTCTGAGAATATGAGAACCATGGTTAAATGCACTCCAATAATGTTCATGTGAATACCATTTAAAATGAGAAGGTATAAAAAAAGAATCAGTCTCTAAAGGTCTACAAATCTATGCACCTCTGCCAACAACCCCTACCTTATCTTTTCACCATTCTTGGTGGCCTGTAACTCACACAAATAATTGTATAATTTTCCTTCTTATGTATAAACTTTATCCACATGGATTTTGACTGAATGCAATCCCTTATTTTCTAATGCTGGAATAAAACCTTTGATTAATACTGTTGCCCTTTTCCTCCTCCACCTCTGTTAAAATTTGAAAGTATAGTCAGGAACATGAAATTTCCAGTCCCATCCATAATTCAAGGTGATTCCCGTACCGGCCTCCCCGAAATGTGGCGACTAGGGGCTTTTCGCAATAACTTCATTGAAGCCTACTTGTGACAATAAGTGATTATTATTATATTATTTTTAAAGTATGTCTGCCATATCATTACTCCACATGGTTATCAATAATCTAGCACTTCATTCTGTTTTGATTGTTATGATTGTTATTTACACTAATATACAAATCACTCAGTTGCAATATTTTTGGCATATTCTTTTTAATTCCTCCCTCTGCTTTTAAAACTTTTTTTTCCTGTTTTCTCCTCTCCTACACCTTTGCCAATTTTTCTTCCCTTTGTTTCCTCATCTTGGTTTTCCTCACCCCGCCAGGTTAGCTGAAAACTCCCCTATGTCCCTGTCTTGTTTTGGTGAGCCTGTCCATAATCTACTGGCCACTCCTGCTCCTGGAATCTAAATGTCTTCCTCCCACCATTTTCTGCCATGCATTTAACCATTCACATTGTTCCTATACTGCCTAGTACATAACAATAGTAGTAATCCTGAGATTACTACTGTTCTTTAATCTATTTCCTAATTTTTGAAACTCCATTTCGTAGACCTTGGCCAGGATTCTCCGACTCCCCACAGGGTCGGAGAATCCCCAGGGGAAGGCGCGAATCCCGCTCCGCCACCCCGACGCCGGCTGCTCTATTCTCCGGCGTCATTTTTCCGGCGACGGTGGGATTCCAGCCACGCCGGCCGGGGCCATTGACAGCGGCCCCCCAGTCATTCTCCGGGCCCCGATAGGCCGAGTGGCCGTCCAGTTTTGGCCAGTCCCGCCGGCGTGAATTACTCACCTCACGCACGGCGGGACCTACCAGGTAAGTCTGTGGAGACACTCCTGTGGGGGGCACGGGGGCATCTGAGCATGGGGGGAGGTCCCCACGGTGGCCTGGCCCACGGTCAGGGCCTACTGATTTGCGAGCGGGCTGGTTCTGTGGGGGAACATCTTTCCTCTGTGCCGGGCCCCTGTAGGGCTCCGCCACATTGCCCAGGGCCGGTGCGAAAAAGAGAACCCCCACACATGCATAGAAATACGCCGACCGATCTGCGCATGCGTGGAAATACGCTGACCGGTCCGTGCTCGCCTCCCCCGCACGTGTCGGCTTGCCACTCCCATGCCCTCTGTCTCTCTCTTTCTCTCTCTCTCGCACACGCATACGCTCGCTCTCACACTGATATTGGAGCCTCTCTCTTTCGCACTTGCCTCTCTTTCACACAAATTCGTGCCTCTCTCACGCATGCGTATGCACGTCCCTCTCTCTTTCTCACATGTACGCTCGGATATCTCGTGCGCATACGCTCGCCTCCCTCGCGCATGTACGGTCACCTCCCCTGCTAGATTCAATGGAGGCCATGAGGGACGTCCTGTTCCCCCAAGGGTCCTGGAGGTACAGACATAGGGAAGCTAATGCTGCCTGGGATGAGGTGGAACCGGCTGTGAGCGCCGGAAATATGAGCAGGAGGACTGCCACCCAGTGCCGGGGAAAGGTCAACGACCTACATCGGGCAGCACAAGTGAGTAGATACCAACACCCCGTCCCTGAGACTTTTCTGCCCACATATGAGCATCCACCCCCAACTCTCCATGGACCCCCATCCCTCCCTCGACACCCCCCTCTCTTATCAACCCACTCCCTCAACCTTCCTTCAAAGCCCCCCTTCCCCACCACTGTGAACCACATGTGTAGCTAATGATGCCCTCTCTGTGTCTCCCCAGGAAAAACTCTCCCACAATCGCCGGGAGAGGGCCCAGACTGGCGGTGATGTGCCAGACATAAAACTCCTCACCACCTGTTTGAGTGTGCCCTGGAGGTGACTGAGGTGGCCAAAGACAGGGCAGTCACCAACGCGGAGGCTGGCGGACACTGCCGAGGTGAGGAACCACTGGGCTCCACTGGGGGATCCTGTCAAAAGAGTTGTTACTGCCTTACTGACTGACCCTTCCCTCCCACTGACCACATGTCCATTCTCTCACAGGTCCACCAGCTGACGGTGCTGGTCCATCCCAGGTGCCCCCCTCTCCAGCCTCCCAGGAGAACATCTTGGAGGAGAGCTCCGCAGAAGACATGATCGACACATCATAGCTGTCATCCCCACCCTGCACCAATCCAGATACACCCACCTCAGTGGGAGCCGTTCGTGGACAGGCTTCTGGGAACAAGCTGGTGAGAACCACACAGCTGCTGATGTACATCTGGTGGAGACAGGAACCCCCAGGTGAGACAGCTGTCAGAGGGCTGCTGGATCTCAGGACCCAGCGCGGTCCCAGCCTGATGCAGAACCTCTGGAAGTGGGTCACCCGTAGCTGATGGAGATGTCAGAGTGCAATCAGGGCATTCAGAGGGAGATGCCAGCGACACTCCAGGAGGTCCATAGCTGCTTGGAGGAGTCTCAAAGGCTACAGGTGCAGGAGATGTTGCCGGCAATGCGTCGCACCGAGGCCAACACTGCTAGTGTGCCGACGGCAGTGGAGAGTCTGGTTCATGACGTCATCACCATTAGTGAAGGTGTCCAAGGCATCGCGCAGTCAGTGGTGCCCATGGCTGAGGATCTCGACAGAATGCCTGCCTCGCTGGGGGATATCACCCAGTACCAGGCCGAAATTGATGAGGTTCTACGGGACATGTCCCGCTCTCAGATGGGCATGGCCGAGGTTGTCCCAGTCACAGGTGGGCATTGCTACGGCGCTGCAGAGCATGTCCCAGTCACTGAGGAGCATCGTCGAGATACGATGGTGCAAACCATGGGGAACTGCCAGGACTGACACAGCCAGATCATGCAGGGGCTTGAACCAGCTGCCCCTCCATCCCAGGGCCCTATGGGCACTGAGTGGGAGGCGGAGGTGCTGGGTGGCAACCCAGGCTCTTCCCAAGGAGAGACGACAGGGGGAGGTGGGGAGGGGGGGGGGGGGGGGGGGGGGAATTGGTGGAGAGGAGGTGGCATCATCGGGTGAGTGGGGAATTGTTACACACAATAAACACCTTTGTGCACAACTAGTATGATGCTTCTGCCACTTTCTTCCATAATGCGGGCCGACCTTCGCACCATTGGCACATCTCTCCAGGCATCCCTCACTCCCGTAATACTCACCTACCCTCCGGCCATGGACATGTCCCCAGACCTGTGTCCCATGCCCTGGGTGTTCAGTTGTTGGCTGCTGTGTGTGGTGTTGCCTTCTGCAGTGTTCAAGCACTGTGCCAAGGCATCAAGGTGTGATTGGGATGTCAGGCAATGACTCCCACATGCTACATGCCCACCTACCCAAGAGAATCCACTTGGATTGTGTGAAGTGCTCACTTAACCACGATTGCCAATTCCCTGTTAGCCTTCAGCTGCAAGGCCAGGCGTCTCGACAGGCGATAGGGGTTGTGGGTGGTCAGTGTGGCAGATGGGCAAGGATAAGGGTTGGCCCCAGAACGGGTACACACGATCCAGGTGTTAGCATTCTGCTGACATGGCGGATGTCCCACAGCCCCTGCCTACTGTCCCATGGCGACCCATCCCTGTGGAGGGTACCTGAGTGGCACTGCCAGGTCATCCGTGCTAATGTGCCCAGGTGTTAGGTTGCCTGTGCCAGGGGTCGGGCCCAGGGGGACCTTGCCCATAAGACGTGGGGTGAAGGGGGACTCGAGGACCCGGAATCGATAGGTCGGGAGGTGGGCTTGGAGGCCGCGGTGAGTTTGTTGAGGGGGTCAAAATATCGGGGCTGCCTTTTAAATGGCACCCCAACCCCAGCAAGCTGAGCTCAGGAAATGCCTAAAGTGCTGTCTCAACAGGGAGTTCCTCGCTGAGCCAAAGGAAATGGCAAAGTGCCGTTGGATAGCGTGGTCTTTCTTGGCAGTGCAGGCACTAAATGCGCCCGAAACTGGACATAGAATTTTTTTGGTTGATTCGTTTCTATCTACTTATTACTCCTGAATTTCTATACTTGATTTCCGAACATAAAGCAACTATTTGTTCCACTGAGCCATGGTTTCACCGTACTCCCTCCTCTGAGTTGTGATCGTTATCAAACGAAATCACTGCTGCAGGTTTATCTCTCCATTCAGCACTACCCGGGCATCATTGCATTATATCCTGCCCTCTCTTCCTAACTCAATGGATAGCCACACTCTGCCATTCTTCAATAATTGCTCCACCTGAGGGAACCACTTTTTGAGAACGTGGCCAGGAATCCTTCAATCTCCTGCATATAGTGAAACCTTCTCTGAGCCACATCACAAGTTCGGAAACCTTGAACTTGAAGACAAGCAGCCAGAGATAGTTCTTACATATGGGATAGTTCTTTACAGGTTAGGAGGATCTCCTCCATTGTGCAAGAACCTCACCTCACAGGCTTTAGGTATGCTCCCAGATTGAACTAAACTTTTTTATAGAATAAAGCCAAACAACTTAGTTGTTTAAATCTTGAAGTAAAATTTTAGGCCAACTGCAGCTAAAGGCTAACTGCCAGTGAAGTTAATCTCTCTTGATTGCTTTTAAAGAGAAAACCATCGCTAATGAACTGAAGAATAGCAATGAATGGTTATCCATTGGACTAAGAAGAGGAAAGAAAATGTGCACAACTGTTTAAGAGTAAGAGGTCCAAAGATGTGCGGGTTAGGTGGATTGGCCATGCTAAATTGCCCGGAGTGTCCTAAAAAGTAAGGTTAATGGGGGGGGTTGTTGGGTTACGGGTATAGGGTGGATACGTGGGTTTGAGTAGGGTGATCATTGCTCGGCACAACATCGAGGGCCGAAGGGCCTGTTCTGTGCTGTACTGTTCTATGTTCTATGTCTCCTTTTTAAGATGGAGACTATAATTTTTTTCTGTCAGAGGGTCATTAGTTTGCGGAATTCTCTTCCCCAGAACGCAATGGAGCCTGGGTTATTGAATTTACTCAATGAAGAATTAGACAAAGTTTTGATAGACAAGGGAGTTGAGGGTTATAGGGGGGTGTTAGTAAAGTGGAGTTGAGACCACAGCCAGATCAGCCATTGTCTTATTGAATGGTGGAGCAGGTTTGAAGGGCAGAATGGCCTCCTCCTGCTCCTAAGTCCTACATTCCTATGTTTCTAAATGTGCTACTCAGAGCACAGCTGATCATATCATCTATGTAGCCAATTAATTAACCTATTACCAGTTCAAACTAACTCTGAGGTAAGGCACCAAAAATGCAGGGCAGAATTTTGCGGCCATGTGGTGGTGGGGACAGGACCGTAAAATGCAACAAGCCATTCAAAAGTCAATTGACTACGGCAGTGCTGGAAAATCCTGCCAGCGGGAGAGGCCATAAAATTCCACCCATCAGTTCAAATCGTTCCTGTTGTTAAATTATAGTCAAAATCCAATTAAATGATTTTAGTTCTCTTGCCTCAGTCATTTCCCCTGAGGCGGAAGCCCACGCTCTTACTGCTCAGGTTTTACTAATGTTTGCTCACCAGTTTGAACTGACAACTCCTTGTGTATTATCCTGACGTATCCGTACTTACGTTATTATATTATTACCTGTTTAATATACAAACATTTGGAAACAATGAACAGGAAAAGATCAGCTGAGCCATGAAGCCTGCACATATCTAATGACTGAAGCAACATGACTACTTTCCCCCATGTATAATCCTCATGGCTATTTCTGCAAGCTCTTCTCTCAGTGGCTTCCTTTCAAGGATAAATAAGAGTATCAGTTTTTTTCTAATCTTTCCTTGAAAGTCAATTGTTTGAGGATTAGCCTCTCTTCTATCATCTCTTGATTTTTTAAATACCTTTGTGACCAAAGCTATATGCAGTATTAAATGTGCAGCCTGATCAATGCACAGTGCATTTTTAGTAAGACATTGTTCTATTGGCATTGAGTGGCGCATCAACACAGTGGTTAGCACTGTTGCTTCACAGCGCCAGGGTCCCAGGTTCGATTTCCAGCTCGGGTCACTGTCTGTGTGGAGTCTGCACGTTCTCCCTCTGTCTGCGTGGGTTTCGTGCTGTTAGGTGAATTGAACATTCTGAATTCTTCCTCTGTGTACCCAAACAGGCGCCAGAATAGGCCGACTAGGGGATGTTCGCAGTAACTTCACTGCGGTGGTAATGTAGGCCTACTTGTGACAACAAAGATTATTATTATTATTTATATTCAACTGACCTAGCAAGTATTATTACATATTCTATTTTTTGCATTTGTTATTGCTCCATAATAATTTGACACGCTAAATGTTGAATCTACTATCACCACCCAATCCCTTTCCACTTCATCTTGAGCTATTTCCACATCAGAGTATACTTGTAAACCTTTTTTATCTCCTGATATGTAGTGCTATGCAAAGATGATGGGCTGAGGTCTCCACTCAGTTGCATTGGATATTAGAGTGCAGTTTGCCTAAAATCAGCATAAGCCATGCAAAAGATCATGGAATTTTAAGTACAAATTATGTTTGGTGCAAATTAGGGGCTGGTTTAGCACAGTGGGCTAAATCGCTGGCTTTTAAAGCAGATAAGGCAGGCCAGCAGCGTGGGTTCACTTCCCGTACCAGCCTCCCCGAACAGGCGCTGGAATGTGGCAACTAGGAGCTTTTCACAGTAACTTCATTTGAAACCTACTTGTGACAATAAGCAATTTTCATTTCATTTCATTTCAAATTAGGTCTCCGCATTCTTAAATGCTAATTTTCTTTTCGATTGTGTTAAACCTGCCCTGCCTACAACTGGGTCATACCCCCCCCCCCCCCCCCCCCCCCCCCCCCCAAGGGTGAGTCACCACTGGGTCTTTCCACCAATTGTGCTATATTTACTACCTTTGAGGGTGCTCTTAAAATTAAGCTGGTTCTTTTGGGTGCAAGGACACTGGTAGGTATATTTGAAAAGCTTTTGACTTACTCACAAATGATTCCATTCTTTTTTTATTTTCCGGTCCATCAGTCCATCAGTTTTCCTGGGTGGCACACCATCCCTGGCAGTGGGATTCTCCGTTCACACCACCTGTCAATGGGATTTCACATTATGGCCACCCCACACTGCCAGGAAACCTGCGTGCATGGGTGTGCTGCCGGGGCAATGGAGAATCCCACCGGTGGAGAAACCCAGTGCAGGTTACTCACATGTGGTGGATTGATACTATAGACTAAAGAGTTAATTCTAATGATAGCAATTGAGCATGTGTAAAGAGCTATGCCACAGTGATGTAATTCACTTAGCGATGAGCAAGAAGCATCTCAGAAATTAGCTGCACTTATGTCTTGTGTAAGGGCCCTTCCTATTGATTCACTTATTTCCTATTTCTTTTATCTTACTATCATTTTTGTACCACCTAGGGAAGAGTGTGAGCATGGAACACTAAAAGATGACTTGATCAGAGATAGATTGGTTGACATTTTAGATGAGAATCTCTCTCTGGATAAAATTTTTCGGATGACAAGAGTTGTTGCATAACACACTCCTGCTGACTCTCAATGGCCCATTGCCATTTAATGCTCAGCATGATTTCAATCACGCCTCGTCAAGTCCATTGTACCTTGAAGCCAATGCAAAAGCCGAAAAAGGTGTCCATATTGTCAAGCAATTGTTGAAGAATACAATGGACAGCTAATCTGATCATTATCTCGCACTATTGAGTTGCAGAGCATCACCATTGTCACATGGCAGTTGCCAGCAGAGTTGCTCATGAATAGAAGGTTGCATAGCACACAAAACAATTAATACTGTTCGACTCACAGGCTAATGATATCACATGTAAATATACTGATGCCAATGTATTAATTTATTCCTTCCAAAAAAAAGGGGATGTAGTGATATCATGGTTGTATTGTCATTCACCGACTGACCACTAGGTGTCTCATTAGTATATAAATGAATGTTAGAGTTAGGTGACCCCTCAGACTGGCTAGAGGGACCCACAGTTAATGTTAATAAATCGTTTATAGCTTTAGCTACAAGTGTTCTTGTAATATAAATCAGACCATCCAACAAGAACATTACATGAAATATTTTGCTTTTATTTGACTCAAAATTCTTGATGGCCTCAGGGCTGCTAAGTTTAGTAAGCTTAAGGTGTACTTCTTTTGATTTTTCAGATAGTGTAGCACCACTGTAAATATGCCACTCCTTCTCAAACTTTTCCCAACTTTCTCCAATGTTTTCATTGAAGACAAGCAGGTTGTAGGAACATAGGAAGAGCAATAGGCCATTTAGCCCCTCAAGTCTGTTCCGCCATTCAATGAGATCATGGCTGATCTGTGGCCTAGCTCCATATACCTGCATTTGGCCCATATCCCTTTATACCTTTAATTAACAAAAATGTTCACAAAACTAACAACTAATCTAGCATCAATTGCTGTTTGTGGAAGAGAGTTCCAAACCTCTACCACCCATTGTGTGTCAAAGTGTTTCCTAACATCCCTCCTGAATAGTCTGGCCCTAATTTTTAGATTATGCCCCATAGTTCTAGAATCCACAACCAGTGGAAACAGTTTATCTTTACCTACCCTGTCCTTTCCTATTAGTAACTTGAAGTCTTTGATCAGATCACCCCTTAACCTTCTAAACTCTAGAGAAAACAGGCCTAATTTGAACAATCTTGCCTCATTACTTAACCCCCAGATTTCAGGTATCATTCTTGTAAACCTACGTTGCGCTCCCTCCAAGGCCAAAATATCCTTCCTAAGGTGTAGTGCCCAGGTTTGCTCACAGTACTCTAAGTGGGGTATAACCAGGGTTTTCTAAAGCTGAAGCATAACTTCTGCATCCTTATACTCCAAACCTCTAGATATAAAGGCAACCATTCCATTAACCTTCTTGATTACTTTCTACACTTGTTCATGGCATTTTAAAGATGTTATGCACCTGAACCCCCAGGTTTGCTTTGACATCCACTGAATTTAGTTTCATACCATCTGGACCATCATGGGTCCAAAATGGATAACCTCACACTTGCTTGCATTGAAATCCATCTGCCACAGTTTTGCCCATTCACCTAGTCTATCAATATCACTTCCAATTATATGCTATCATCTACAATGTCTGCAATGCCACCCAAATGTCTAACCCACTGAGCTAAACCAGCCCCGAGTCACCTTAGTCACCTCTTCAAAAAATTCAATGTGTTTTGTCAGACCTACCTGTCATGAATCAATCCTTGCTCTCCCTATTAACTGAACATTTTTGAGGTTTTTAGTTACCCTATCCTTGATTATAGACGACCACAATTTCCCCACTAGAGATGTTGGGCTAACTGGTCTGTAATTCCCTCGTTTTTTTCTTTCATCTTTCTTAAAAAGCAGAGTGACATGACCAATGTTCCAATCCAGAAGAAAGCCTCCTGAATCTAAGGAAGTCTGAACGACTATACTTGGAGCATCTACAATGTGCTCCATTACTTCCTTTAACTTTAGAGGGACAGGTAGTGTTGAGGAAGTAGGCGGGCTGCAGAATGATTTGGGCAAGCTAGGACACAGAACATAGAACATACAGTGCAGAAGGAGGCCATTTGACCCATCGGGTCTGCACCGACCCACTGAAGCCCTCACTTCCACCCTATTCCCGAAACCCAATAACCCCGCCTAACCTTTTTGGACACTAAGGGCAATTAGGATGTCCGAACCACCTAACCTGCATGTCTTTGGACTGTGGGAGGAAACCGGAGCACCCGGAGGAAACCCACGCAGACATGGGGAGAACATGCAGACTCCACACAGACAGTGACCCAGCAGGGACTCGAACCTGGGACCCTGGCGCGGTGAAGCTACAATGCTATTCACTGCGCCACCGTGTTGCTGACAGTGGGCAAAAAAGTGGCAAATTAAATACAATGTGGAAAAGTGTGAGGTTATGCACTTTGGAAGGAGGAATTCAGGCATAGATTATTTTCTAAATGGGGAAATGCTTAGGAAATCAGAAGCACAAAGGGACTAAGGAGTCCTTGTTCATGATTCTCTTAAGGTTAATGTGCAGGTTCAGTCAGCAGTTAAGAAGGCAAATGCAATTTCTGGGAGTGGCTATGAAGGAGTAGGTCGCACATTTGGTGGGTCCCGCTCGGGTCGAACCTTTGGATTTTTCCCCCCGATTTTTTATCGGACTTGATTTGGTAAATTGATGGTAGAGGCAATTGTGGAGTCGATTCCTACATCGGTGCATGGAAAGGCGGACTAGAAGTGCTCGCGAAGGAAGAAATAGATGAACAGAGAAGGCTTGGGCTGAAGCTGCAGCGGGAGAAAACATGGCGGATGACCGGAGTCCTGGCTTGTCGACCCAGCGGTCAATGGAGCACCTGATGAAGTTTATTCAGGAGGGCTTCACCAAGCAGAAGCAGGACTGCTTGGACACGATTAAAGAATCAATTGCGTGGCTGGAAATTAGATTGGATGCCCAAGATCGGGCGATCTAGAAAGTACAAAAGGTGCTGGTAGAGCAGGAGGAACATCAAACTGTGAAGGGGTTGGAGGTGGGGATGCTGAGAGACCAGCAAAAAAGGATCCTAGAGCAGGTGGAGGATCTAGAGAATAAGTCCCGCCGGCAGAACTTGAGAATCGTTGGTCTCCTGGAGGGGTCCAAAGGAGCGGACGCGGGGGCGTACATAGCGGGCATGTTTGAGAAGTTGCTGGGGGATGGGATGTTCTCCCTACCCTTGGAGGTGGACAGGGCTCACAGAGCGCTCGCGAGGAAGCCGCGAGTGGAGGACTCCCCGAGGGCAATGGTGGTGAGATTCCACAGGTACTTGGACAAGGAACGTATTTAACGGTGGGCCAGGCAGACATGGAGTTGTAAATGGGAGAATAGTATCCTGCGGATCTATCAGGATCTGAGCGTGGAGGTGGCCAGGAGAAGAGTGGGGTTCAATCAGATAAAGTGAACCTTTTTTTAAAAAAAGGTGAAGTTTGGACTGCTGTATCCGGCCCATCTCTGGGTCACGTATGAGGAGCAACATTTTTATTTTGAGTCGCCCGAGGAAGCGATGGACTTCGCTATAAGGAAAGGGCTGGTGGCTGACTGAGGACTTTGAACTTTGCTGCAGCGCTCACGTTAAAAAAGTTTCTTGTTTTTCTTTTTTTGGGACATTATTTGTAATGCCTTCTGTATTGATTTGGGGCCTATTGCAGAGCTGAGTGGGTTAACGTTTACATTTTCACTGACGGGGGATGGAGGTGTGTTTGTTAGATGCAGGATCTTCTGTTTGATCTTTTCTTTGTTTATTGTGTTGTTAAATTTTTTTTTAGGGCAATTATGTTGGGACTGCTTTTCTTTTGAATATGTTTCTGAAAGGGGGAGGGGAGGGTGGGGAGGGAAAAATAGGTGGGAGAATGTCTGGCGCAGTGGGCGGGGGTCACCAAGCTAGCTGGGTGGGCTAGCTCCCGAAAGGACAGTGGGGGGTGAGCAGACATTATGCTTGTCGAAGGGGTTGGCTTACATAGTGCTGTTACTAGGGGGGGGGGAGGGGGGAAAATGTTCAGTTGACGGGGAGGGACATTTGCTGTGGGACAGAAAGGAGGTCGGGGGCGGAGGCTGCCTGGGGGCGGGCCGGCGGATGCGTGGGGCGCGGGCTGGAGACTGGCCCAAGTGATGGCTGATTGGCAATGGGGGGGGGGAACGATGAGCCCCCCCCCCCCCAACTAGGCTGATCGCATTGACTGTGAGAGGGCTAATTGGGCCAGTTAAGTGGGCACTCGTTTTCGGCTTTTGAGAGTACTGAAGGGCGGATGTGGTAATGCTACAAGAGACGCACCTTAGAGTAACTGATCAGATCAGGTTAAGGAATGGATGGGTCGGACAGGTTTTTCACTCGTGGCTGGACTCGAATACTAGAGGGGTCGCGATCCTGGTTAATAAGCGAGTGGTATTTGAGGTGGGAAGAATAGTTGCAGATGTGGGAGGCCGGTACAAACTGGAGGGGTTGCAGGTGGCACTAGTAAATACGTATGCGCCAAATTGGGATGATGTGGAGTTTATAAAGAGGATGCTGGGGAAGATCCCGGACCTGGATTCGCATAAGTTGGTCATTGGTGGGACTTCAACACAGTTATTGACCCTGGGCTAGACCGGTCGAGCTCAAGGACAGGCCGGGTGCCAGCAATAGCAAAAGAGCCAAAGAGGTTTATGGAGCAGATGGGCGGGGTGGACCCATGGAGATTTGGGCAGCTGAGAGTGAAGGAGTTCTTCTTCTACTCACACATGCATTGAGTGTACTCCCGGATTGATTTTTGTATTTTGAATAGGGCTCTACTGACGGGGGTAGTGGACATGGGGTATTCGGCGATCACAATCTCAGATCATGCCCCGCACTGGGTTGACCTACAGGTTAGCAGGGAGAGTAGCCAGCGCCCGCACCGGAGGCTGGACGTGGAACTTTTAGCTGACGAAGAGGTGTGTGGGCGGCTGAGGAAATGTATTCAGAACTACCTGGAAGTCAACGACACGGGTGAAGTTTCAGCGACGGTGGTCTGGGAGGCATTGAAGACGGTGGTTTGAGGGGAGCTGATCTCGATAAGGGTCCATAGGGAGAAGGTAGATAGAGCAGAGACGGACCGACTGATAAAGGCGATATTGCAGGTCGACAGGAGGTATGCGGAGACCCCAGAGGCAGGGCTTTTAAGGGAACGAAGGAGGCTACAGGCGGAATTTGGCTTGTTAACCACAGGGAGGGTGGTAGAGCAGCTGAGGAAGGCGAGGGTGGCGAACTATGAGCATGGAGAGAAGGCCAGCAGAATGCTTGCACAGCAGCTTAGAAAGAGGAAGGCAGCCAGGGAGATTGGGAAAGTAAAGGACGGGGACGGGAATCTGGCTGGAGACTCAGCAATGGGTGAATAAGGCATTCAAGGATATTTTACAGTAGGCTGTACGGGTCGGAACCCCCAGCTGGGCCGGAGGGGGTGAGGCACTTTTTAGGGGGGCTTAATTTCCCGAAGGTGGATGGGGGTTTGGTAGAAGGGCTAGGGGTCTTGGCCGGGTTGGAAGAGATAGCAGAGGGTCTGAAGACCATGCAGTTGGGTAAAGCCCCGGGGCCAGACGGGTACCCAGTGGAGTTTATAAAATGTTCTCTGGGATATTAGGGCCACTGGTGATGAGGACATTCAATGAGGCAAGGGAGCATGGAGTGCTTCCCCCGTCGATGTCACAGGTCACGATCACATTGATCCTGAAGCGGGACAAGGACCCGGAGCTATGTGGGTCCTACAGGCCGATATCCCTATTGAATGTGGACGCTAAACTGCTGGTCAAAATCTTGTCCTCTAGGATTAAAGACTGTGTTCCGGACGTGATTGGGGAGGACCAGATGAAGTTCGTTACGGGTTGGCAATGTAAGAAGGTTGTTACATATGATCATGATGCCCCCGGAAGGTAGGGATGTGGACGCAATGGACGCAGTGAAGGCTTTTGATCGGGTGGAATGGGAATATCTGTGGGAGATACTGGGGTGGTTCAGATTTGGGCGGGGCTTTATTGACTGGGTCAGGTTGTTGTATCTATGAGCATGGGCATACGGACGAATAGGACAACATCCTGTCACAAGCGTACGGACGAATAGGACAACATTGGACTATTTCTGGCTGAATCGGGGGATGAGACAGGGATGCCCCCTCGCCCCACTGTTGTTCGCGTTAGCCATAAAGCCACTGGCAATTGTGCTGAGAGCCTCAAGGGGCTGGAAGGGGCTGATCCGGGGGGAAGTGGAACACAGAATCTTGCTTTACGCGGACGACCTGCTCCTGTATGTATTGGACCCACTGGAGAGAATGGAAGAAGTTATGAGGATTCTGGGGGAATTTGGCCAGTTTTCGGGGTATAAACTAAATATGAGGAAAAGTGAGAGGTTCGCGGTCCAGGCAAGGGGGCAGGTGAGGCGATTGGGGGAACTGCCGTTTAGGGTGGTAGGGGGAAGCTTTCGTTTCCTAGGCATTCAGGTGGCACGGGAATGGGAACGGCTACACAAGTTAAATTTGGCCCGATTAGTAGACCAAATGAAGGACGATTTTCAAAGGTGGGACGTGCTTCTGTTGTTACTAGCTGGGAAGGTATAGACAGTGAAAATCACGGTCCTCCCGAGATTCACATTTGTGTTTCAGTGTCTTCCCATGTTTATTCCACGGCCCTTTTTTAAACGGGTCAATAAGGTAATCTCTGGCTTTGTGTGGGCGGGTAAGACCCCGCGAGTAAAAAATGGGATGCCTGAGTGGAGCCGGGGGGGGGGGGGGGGGGGGGGGGGGGGGGGGGGGGGGGGGGGGGGGAGGGTGGGCTGGCGCTGCCAAACTTCAGTAATTATTATTGGGCGGCGATAATAGCCATGATTAGGAAGTGGGTGGTAGGGGGACGTATGGGAGCACGTGGAGGCGGCTTCATGCGAGGCCACCAATTTGAGGGCGTTGGTAACGGAGTCTATGCCATTCCCGCCGGCACAGTACTCTGCCAGCCCCGTGGTGGTGGCGGCCCTGAGGGTTTGGGGGCAATGGAGGAGGCATGTGGGGCGGAGGGAGCATGGGTGTGGTCTCCAATCTGTAATAATTACCGGTTCGCCCCGAGAAGGATGGATTGAGCGTTTCGGAGATGGCAGAGGGCAGGAATTGAGAGGATGGGGAATATGTTTATAGAGGGGAGCTTTTCTAGCCTGAGGGAGCTGGAGGAGAAATTTGGATTGACGAGGCAAAATGAATTTAGATAGAGTCAACGTGCCCACAACACGTGCCAGGCTCAGCCTGATACAATTTTAGGTCGTTCACCAGGCCCACATGATAGTGGCCCGGATGAGCAGATTCTTTGTGGTGGAAGACAGGTGTGCAAAATGTGCGGGAGGACCAGCGAACCATGTCCATATGTTCTGGGCATGCCCGAAGCTTAAAGGATTCTGGCAGGGGTTTGCAGATGTCATGTCCAAGGTGTTAAAAACAAGGGTGGCACCGAGTCCAGAGGTGCCGATTTTCAGAGTGTCGGAAGACCTTGGAATCCAGGAGGAGAAAGAGGCAGACGTCCTAGCCTTTGATTCCCTGGTAGCTCCGAGACGGATTCTATTAGCTTGGAGGGACTCAAAGCCCCCGACAACGGAGACCTGGCTAACTGACATGGCTAGTTTTCTCTGTCTGGAGAAAATCAAGTTTGCCTTGAGAGAGACAATGTTAGGGTTCACCCGGAGGTGGCAGCCGTTCGTTGACTTCTTTGCGGAAAACTAACCGTCAGCAGAAGGGGGAAGGGGTGGGCTGGGGGTTAGATTAGTTTACAGTAGGGGGTTAGTAAAGGTGGGGCCTGTAAGGGAGGAAGACGGCTTTTGCACCATGTTGAAAATTTTTTGTACATTGTTTATTTTGTTGTTGTTGTAAAACCAAACCATAAATACCTCAATAAAATGTTTATAAAAAAAAGAAGGCACATGCAATGTTAGCATTCATGTCAAGAGGGCTAGAATACAAGACTGAGGAGGTACTTCTGAGGCTGTATAAGGCTCTGATCAGACCCCATTTGGAGTATGGTGAGCAGTTTTGGGCCCTGTATCTAAGGAAGGATGTGCTGGCCTTGGAAAGGGTCCAAAGGAGGCTCACAAGAATGATCCCTGGAATGAAAAACTTGTCGTATGAGGAACGGTTAAGGACTCTGGGTCGTTGGAGTTTAATGGCCGGGGAGGGGGAGACCTTATTGAAACTTACAGGATACTGCGAGGCCTGGATAGAGTGGACGTGGAGAGGATGTTTCCACTTGTAGAAAAAACTAGAACCAGAAGACACCATCTCAGACTAAAGGGACGATCGTTTAAAACTGAGATGAGGAGGGATTTCTTCAGCCAATGGATGATGAATCTGTGGAACTCTTTACTGCAGAAGGCTGTGGATACAAAATCATTAAGTATCTTTAAGACAGAGATAGATAGGTTTTTGATTAATAAGGGGATCAGGGGTAATGGGGTGAAGGCAGGAGAATGGGGATGAGAAAATATCAGCCATGATTGAATGGCGGAGCAGACTCGATGGGCCGAGTGGCCTAATTCTACTCTTATGTCTTATGGTCTTATGGTCTTAACACCCTTGGATGGAGACTGTTAGGTCCTGGAGATTTGTTGCTCTTTAGTTCCATTGATTTTCTCAAGGATTTACTTACATTAATTTTATTTAGTACCTGTCCCTGATCCACTATTAATGCCCTTGGGACTTCTGGCAAGCTACCCTCCTGTTCTACTATAAGTACTGAAGCAAAGTAATTATTCAACATGTCTGTCATTTCCCCATAGTCATTGACAATATCCCCAATTCCAGGCTTTAGCGGGCCAACATTGTTCCTGACTATCCGCTTTCCCTTTGTGTAATTATAGTGGGCCGGTTTAGCTCAATTGGCTGGACAAGTTATTCATGAAGGCCCACCTTCTCAATGTTGCCCTTTGCCTGAGGTATGGTGACCCTCAGTTAAATCACCACCAGTCAGCTTACCCCTCAAAAGGAATTATTGGTTTTGATGTCCCTTGCAAGTTTCCTTTCAAAATCCCTTTCCATAGCTCTTATAAGCTGCTTTGTGGCCCTTTGCTGTCTTTGTATCTTTCCCATTCAGTAGGATCTGTGCTGCGATTTCTTTTAGTTTTATGCTGTCCCTTATCTCTTTAGTCCATGGCTGTTTTTTTCTGTGAAGCGGAGCTTTTCCCTCTAAGGGCTATAAACTGGTTCTGTATTGCGGTAAATGTTTCTTTAAACATCTTCTACTGTTCTTCAGTTATTTAAACTTGGCCGTACCTAAATCTAAAATTCTGATTTATGCTTTTCCCTTTCAAACATTACATTGGACGCGATCATGTTATGATCACTATTTGATAAATGTTCACGGAATTAGGTTACTAATTAAATCTGGTTCATTAGTCATTCCTAAATCTAATATTGCTTGTCACCTTGTAGCATCCAGGACATATTGTTGTCGAAAATTGTCCCCGATAGGCTCCAGAAATCCACTACCTTTCTGACAGGTGCTTGACAGCCACTCCTAATCTATGTTCAAGTTAAAATCCTCTATTAATACTACTTTGCTTTGCAACACACTTGCCTAATTTCTGCATTTATACAATCTAGCACCTGAGCTGCTACCAGGAGGTTTATACACAGCACCTATTACAGTTTTAGATCCTTTACTGTTCCTCAGTTCCACCCACAAGCTATCCTCTGGATGTGTTCCTCTGATTATATCCTCTCTCATCAATTAATTGATTCTGTTTCTAATCAGTAAGGTTACTCTGCTATTTTTCCATGTCCATTCTGTAAACCTTACAACCTGGTATATTAAGTTCCCAGTGCTAACCATCCTGCAGCCATGTCTCAGTAATGGCTACTCTCATAATCTCTCATTTGAATTCTGCCTGCAGTTCATTCAATTTACTCCTTATACTGTGTACATTTGTATATAGTGCTCTCATCTGGGCCATGTTCCTCAGCATTGATGCTTTATTTACCTGTTTCTTACTTCTCTCTTCTGATTTAACCAGTATATTTCTTATAGTTTTGCCATTACCTGCCATACCTGAAGCAGGAATCCTGACTGTTTCTTTAATTGATGTCCTGTGACTTGTTTTTGAAACTGTACTGATTTTCCCCGAGACCCCCCCCCCCCCCCCCCCCCCCCCCCACCCCAATTTACTAGTTTTATGTCCTTCTGACCGCTCCATTTATACTTTCTGCTGGGACAGTTGTCCCAGACCGGTTCAGGTGGGGCTCATCCCAACGGTACAGCTCTTTCAGTCGCATTACTGATGCCAGTGCCCCACAAAATGGAACCCCTCTTTCCTGCATTATTAGCCATATCTTTACTTCCCTGATTTTCTTATCTCAATGCCATTTTGCACATGGTTTGGGTAATAATCCAGAGATTATAATCCATGAGATTTTGTTCTTTAATTTTGGCCTATGTTGTTGGTCCCAGTGTGGACAAGAACAACTGGATCCTGCCCCCATCCTCTCCAAAATTCTTTCAAGCCCGTTCTAGATGTCACTCGCCCTGGTGTGACACTCGATCCTGTTTACAAAGGATGCTATCTATACCTATAATAAACTACCAATTGTCTTTTTTGCTCCCCCAACTAGAATTGGCCTCCTGTACCATAGTGCAGTGGTCAGTTTGTCCATCATTCCTACAGTCTTTTCCTCGACCACACATGGTCGATGCAGCAAAGTCCTTGTGTCATACTTCCAACTCCTGACACCATATATAAGAGTTGGGTACTTAAACACTGACAACATGGACTTGCAACAAACAATACCTTATTCACTAGCTGAGCAGCTAGTCCATGATTGTGCTCTGCACATGTTCTAGGGAGATCTCTCATGTGACCCTTTTTGTAGTCGCATCATCACATGACCACTCAGTCTACAAACTTGAAGCCCACCTTATGATGGCAGAAGAAAGCATGGATTTAATGCTTGCATCTTGTGTTGGAGAATCTTTCATAATACAACAAGCCCAAATTATTGGAGAAGAAAAAAAAAACTATAATCACTAAACATTTGGTGTAATTTTTGTGTTTGATGCACAGGGAAAGCACAAGGTAACTTAAAGTAATATTAAAAAAACAACATCTTAGTTTGTTTTTAATCATTTAAGAGATTAAAAATGAATGAAATACAACCTGTTCAAATTGCTGCCAACACTGACATTATGCAAGAATATAAAGCCTATAAATGTGTTATCCATCATCCAACTAGAAGAAACTAAGAGATAGAGTAATCGTTTGTGAGGTGGAACTGACATATTGAGGTCACTCTCTAAAGTTACAATCTTAATGCCTCCCTGTTGATAGCATATTTCACTGCAAGTCACTTTTGATCTCTATACCTATAGTGTACTTGAATGAACAGAGAAAGCAGTATTCTTGGAGAATATGACCAACATATGAAGTTCATAGCAAGTTTAAAAAATAAATTCATAGGTTTTCACATGCTCTTAAAGTAATATTGTACATTTGTCAGTTGGCTGTACGGTAAGAAATATTCCTTTTTTCTGGGATGGGAGATAGAGCCAAGATTTCAGGAAAACTTCGAGTATTTTGTTTTAAATGTTTCTTGATTAGAAATGGAGTGTAAGAAAGTACAAGGAAATACAATAGATCCTCTGCAGTTGGATGAGACAATCTAAAAATGCCTTAACTAGGCTTTCATTGAACAGAATATTCGGGCTTGTAACAATACATGATGCATAATATTTTCAGCAACATATGGAATGTTGTATATCAACTGTAATAACGCTGGCGGAATGCTCAGAATTGTATAGCTCTCACTGACCTTATTGTGGTTAGATATAGTAATTGCAAAGTGCACATCGCCGACCTGTAGGAAAGGTTGCTTTTGAAGAGAGCTGCTATTGACACAACAGACTGATTGGTCTCCTATGTTGTCACTATTATATGATTCTATTGTATTATTTCCCTTCCAAATTGCTTGCTGTAACTGCATGCAGTAGCGGATTTACACTTTTTGGGGCCCTGTACTCACCTTTATTTCTGCCCCCCCCATCATAACATCATGCCCCTCCCGACCCCAGCCACCCTCACCCTATAGAACGCAAAGGCACAAGCTATAAAAATAGACAAATCAATCACTGCTTTAGTGCAATTCTGCAACCCTGGCTAACCCAGCCTCATGCACCCTCCTCCCCGATCCGTCACTCTCCCCTCCCCCCCAACCCCTATCCCCTCACAGTCTCCCTCCCTACCTCACATTCTTCCATTCTCACAATCTCACTAACCACATTTGCCCTGGGTCTTCAAGGCAGTCTTCTGGTCACTCGTCGTTTCCTCGTGCTGACAAGGCTTGATTGGGTGCCTCACGCCTTGCTGTTGCTGGCTGACCTGCCGTCAGCATTGACTGGATCGAGTCGCCCCTCGCTGACTTCCGTCGCTGCCCTACCGATGCCGATCGGCTAGCTCAACTTGGCTTGTGGCTTTCGCCTCGCACTGGTTGGCCTGCCCTCTCAGCCCTGGGGGTCGAGTTGCCCATTGTCTGCTCCCGTTGTTGTTCGACGGCTGCTGACCTTGACTAGATGGCTCACCACCTTGTGGCTTTTGCCTGGCCTTGCACCTTGCCTCGCTATTGCTGACTGGCCTGACCTCCTCAGCCCTGGGAATTGAGTTGCCCCTCGCCTGCTTCCGTCACTGCTCGACAGCTGCTGACCTTGACTGGCTGGCTCACCACCTCATGGCTTTCACCTAGCCCTGGTGCCTCACACCTCGCCTCGCTGTTGCTGGCTGGTCTACCCTCTTCACCCTTGTCTGGGGTCGAGTTACACTTCGTCTGCTCCCCATGCTGCTTAACTTCTGCTGACCGGTTTGTTCACCTTGGCTCGTGGCTTTTTCTTGGCACCTCGCTCTATGCCTCGCTGTTGCTGGCTGCCCTGCCCTCAGCCCTCCCGAGCGGAATGTACACCACGTTAGAGAGGGCGATGGGCCCGGGCGACTCCTGCATTAAGATGAAAGCAAATTACCACAGATACTGAAACAAAAATAGAAAATGCTGGAAATTCTTAACAGGTCTGACAGCATCTGTGGAGAGAGAACAGGGCTAAAGCTTTGAGACAGGATGACTCTTGGGCAGAGCCTTGCACTATCTACCTGGTGCTTCTGCTGTGTCTGGTGGTCACGCATTCCCTTTTTGACTGTGCAACCTTTACCTGTGCTGTGGCCACCTCACTGTATGTACTGTTCTCAGAAATCTCATCCTTGCGGATGCTCCACAATGGCTCCAGTCACAGCTCCAGCTCTGAAACATGTATTTTGAGTAGCTGCAGCTGGAGACATTTCCTGCACACATTGTCATCCCTGACTTTCCACATCGCACAACAGGAGAATTCATATGGCCGTGCTGCTCTGAAATGACTTATCCTTGAAATAGTCCCTTTCCCTTTACTCTATTAGCTTAGGATATATTCAGAGCAGTAGCAATACTCACAAGATCCTACTGACACTTTTCTTTCTGAGGAAATATAGAAAATGAAATGATCACCACCTCCCTTCTTTAACTAACTCCCTCAATCACCAAACTCCAACTTAAGCACTTGTGAACTTCCCAGAAGGAAGAATTGAAGAAAATTTGAACTAATAAAAAAAAGTACTGGATAAATTATTGGGCCTGAATGCCGATAAATCCCCAGGGCCTGATAATGTACTAAAAGAGTAATGTACATGGGTACTAAAGGAGGAAACCACAGAGATAGTGGATGTATTGGTAGACATCTTCCAAAATTCTGTAGATTCTTGAACAGTCCTGGAAGATTGGAGGGTGACAAATGTTTTAAAAGGAGGGAGCAAGAAAGCAGGCAATTATAGACCAGTTAGCCTAACATCCATAGTAGAGAAAACGCTAGAGGCCGGACTCTTCTGGCCGTTCCCGTTGGCAGGATTCTCTGGTCCCATTGGCAGCGCGCACCTTCCTGAGGGGTTTTTTTTGTGAATTGATGACCTGTACGTTTTACAGGATTTAAGCCAGCATCCTCCACTGACATTGGTGTGGCAGCCAAGCAAACGAACATAAAGTAACTGATGGATAAAACAAAAGAGCAGAGTGCCCCAAAACAATGAGTGGAGCACAGCCCAAAAAGAGTGAGAAAGGAAAGAAAACTTATCAAAAACCCGTCAAATTAAAGTACGAAAATCGGGGTCGATAACGCAATCCAACCCCTATGGTGCCCACCGAGCATGGTGCCCGTGGACATCACATGCTCCCGCTCCAGGGACACCCGGCCGCGAATGAGGCCGCGGAAGAGGGGCAGACAGTCAGGCTGGACGACCCCCTCAGTCGCCCGCTGCCTGGACCTATTAATGGCAATTTTGGCCAGGCCCAGGAGGAGGTTCACTAGGAGGTCCTCCGCCCTCCCCGCCTCTCTCCGCACCGGATGTCCGTAGATCGGGAGCGTGCGGCTGAAGTGCAATGAAAACCTCAACAACAACGCTATCAAGAAAACAAAAAGGGACTGCAACCTAGGACAGACAACATAAACGTGCGCCACGGTCTCCACCAGGCCGCAAAAGTGGCAGGTCTCTGGCAAAGCCGTGAAGTGATTTAAACGATGGTTGCACGGCACTGCCATACGCAGCACTGTCCACCCCAGGCCCCCTAGTTTTATCGGGAGGACATCTCCGTAGAAGGACCTCCAGTAGGGACCTCCACCGTCGGACAACAATGAGGCATGCCAAGGCGTGTCTGGGCAGCGGGCGAGGACAAGGAGGTGGAAGGTGTGCAACAGCAGGCTGTACAGGAAACCCCTCTGCGCAGTGCAAAAAGGCACAAAGGGTATTTCCGCGAGGCAGCTGGGGCTGTGGGGCATCAGCACCGGGAAAGGGGAGGCGGGGGGGGGGGGGGGGGGGGGGGGGAGGTACCGGAGCTTGGGACCAATGCGGAATTCCGTCCGATTAGGGGTCCACTCAGACGGGATGCCACCGGACAACCGCATCATCTCGAGTCCAGGTGTGCCCTCGGGGCCGAGCATGACCGTTCTGAGGCCTTGGAAAGCATTGGTCGCGCACCGGACAGAAACCGCTCCGTGCCTGGCAAGCTCGTAGGGTGTCATCCAGCCCGTCCTCCGCCACCCAGCGTGTCCCCGATCCTGGTCACCCCGGCATCCGCAGCTGTCCGCTCCGCCAACCACCTGAATGGATTGGCAGAGGTACGGATTCCTGAGCAGCGGCTCCCTTACGACAGCCATTACTCCTGACGGGGGAGAGCTGCGGCACGTGGCGACCGTGTTCCAGACTTTGAGAAGGTCCTGGTACAAGACGGGCAACGCCAACAAAGAGTTCCGAAGACCATTCCAGTCAACGAGCAGGAGTTGCACGTCGTAGTTCAGGCCGTGCACCTGGCGGAAGAAATACGTTGCCAGGGCACACCATCGTGGAAGAGGCTCAACGTACAGGTATCGCTGCAGAGTCTGAAGGCGGAAAGGTGTGGGGGCTAGAGGGGGTGGAGTGGGGTGGAGTGGGGTGTGGAGGGGCGTGAGGGGGTGGAGAGGTGAGGGGTAGAGGGGGTGGAGGGGGGGAGGGGGCGAGTGCCGGGGTGAGGGAGCGAGTGCCGGGGTGAGGGGGCGAGTGCCGGGGAGGGGGGAGAGGGTGAGTGCCGGGGAGGGGGGAGAGGGCGAGTGCTATGGAGGGGGACAGTGGCCGGGGAGGGGGTGAGTGCCGGGGAGGGGGGGGGGGGGCGAGTGCCGGGGAGGGGAGAGAGGGTGAGTGCTGGGGAGGGGGGAGAGGGCGAGTGCCGGGGAGGGGGGAGGGGCGAGTGCTGGGGAGGGGGGAGAGGGCGAGTGCCGGGGAGGGAGCAAATGCCGGGGAGGGGGCGAGTGCTGGGGAGGGGGAGAGGGTGAGTGCTATGGAGGGGGCAAGTGCTGGGGAGGGGGGAGAGGGCGAGCGCTATGGAGGGGGTGAGTGCCGGGGAGGGGGCGAGTGCCGGGGAGGTGGGGAAGAGTGCGAGGGGGCGGGGAGAGGGGGGGGGGGTGGGGGGGGGGGAGTACCGGGTTGAGGGGAGAGGACGAGGGAGGTCGTCCGCCTGGTCAGATGCCAGCCTCCAACAGTCGCGCCCATGCAGCCCATGGTACCTGGCTGCGGGCGGTGGGGGGGGGGGGGGGGGGGGGGGGTATGGGCAATGATGACATGTCGTCATTCCCCCACCCCCGCAGGCCGATATGTTTGCTGATCAGCCAGCGATGTTGCCCTGGGGGAGGAGGAGGAGGAGCGTGCCAGGGATGCGGTGCAGGCTTCCGCAGAGGAGCATGCAACGGAGGGGCAGGTGGCAGCCGCCCAGGCTGGAGGGCCGCCCGCCCGACAGGATGAGGAGGAGGAGGAGGAGAAGGAGGTGGTTGCTCCACGGCGACGGAGACGCCCGAGGAGGCCCCGTGTGTACCGGCCCCGTTCGTTGTACCAGGACCTCACGGATCGGGAATACAGGAGGAGACTCCGGATGAGCTGGGAAACCGTAGCAAACACCTGCCACCTGATCCCACTGCGTGGCACTGGGGGAGGACACCCTCTCCCCGTGTCCGTCAAGGTTACGGTGGCCCTGAACCTTTATGCCATGAGGTCATTCCAGGCACCGAGTGGGGACCTGTCCGGCATCTCGCAGGCATCGGTGTATCCGGGCAGTGACAGACGCCCTATATGTCATTTTAGACCGCTACATCCAGTTCCCAATGGACCAGGCCAGCCAGGATGCCCGGGCCGTGGGCTTCGCTGCCGTGGCCGGGTTTCGCATGGTCCAGGGCGCGATCAATTGGATGCACGTCACCGTGCGGCCACCTGCAGATATTAGGGCCGTGTTCACCAATAGGAAGGGGACCTATTCCATGACCATCCAGGTGGTCTGCGACCACCGCATGATTATCCTGCACGTCTGCGCCCAGTACTCGGGAAGTGTGCATGACTCATGCGTATTGGCGCAGTCTTACATCCCCGGCATGTTCGAGGGACGCCAACCCCAGCTGAGTGGCTGGTTGCTGGGCGACAGGGGTTACCCGTTGCAGTTGTGGCTGATGACGCCTATAAGGAGGCCACAGAGAGTCGTGGAGATGCCCATGCAGTGACCAGGGGTGTGATAGAGCGGTGCTTTGGGCTGCTGAAGATGCGTTTCAGGTGCCTGGACCGCTCTGGAGGGTACCCGCCAGATAGGGTCGGCCGCATCGTTGGGGTCTGCTGTGTCCTGCACAACATAGCCCAGCAGAGGGGCGATATGCTGCAGGCAGAGGAGGGGGAAATGGAGGAGCAGCAGGACGAGGCGCAGTCATCCCCAGATGAGGAGGATGGGGGCTAATGGTCAGGACAGACGGGCTGGACATGGACAGGAGGCTGCCACCGTTACCAGCTGGGCCAGCGGGCACAGGACAGGCTGATAGCCGCCCAGTTCACTGACTAGGGGGGGTGTGGGAATCGCCAAGTAAGGGCACAGACCACACACCACGGCACCAGCCGACCACCCTCACCCCCCCCACCCACCCACCAACCACACCCACCCTTGCCCCCCCACCCACCCACCCACCAATGACACCCACCCTCACCCCCCACCCACCCACCAACCACACCCACCCTCAACCCCCCACCCACCCACCAACTACACCCACCCTCAACCCCCCACCCACCACCAACTATACCCCCCTCCACACCCCCACCCACCAGTGACACCCTTGCCACCCCACCCACCCACCACCAATGACACCCACCCTCACCCCCCCACCCACCCCACCAACCACCACCCTGCCTCAACCCCCCACCCACCCACCAATTACACCCACCCTCAACCCCCCACCCACCTACCAACTATACCCACCCTCACCCCCCCACCCACCAACCACACCCACCCTTGCCCCCCCCCACCCACCCACCAATGACACCCACCCTCACCCCCCACCCACCTACCAACCACACTCACCCTCACCCCCTCATCCACCCACCAACCACACCCACCCTCAACCCTCCCACCCACGCACCAACCACACCCACCCACCAAACCACACCCACCCTCTCCCCCCCACCCACCCACCAACCACCCCCCCCCCCCCCCCCGCATGCACACCACCCCTCCATTGCACATCCACCTGCGGCACAACGGGCCGGGCTCACACGGTCGCCAGTGGAGGCGTGTCTGTTGCAGGCCATGGAGGATGATGACAACCCTCTCTGCGATGAGCTCCTGGCTCTACATCGTTGGACAATGTCTGACGCATGGCCACGGTACCAGCCACCACCCGGACCATCCCTGCATGCGACCGTGACACTGCAGGGCACGGTCCTGTCCTCTGCCCAGGGGGAATGGCAAGGGCAACCCGGTGGGAGGGGGGGCACACTTACCTGGGGCCGCCGTAATACCACCCCCACACACTGGTGCTCACCTCACACATACCCCACTACGCTTCGGACAAACGCAGATTGTGTGAAAGTGATTTTAATGACAAACAGTCCATACACGTGCCCTAGCCCCTATAACTCGTCTGTGCCCTGCACCCGTGTGTCTAATTGTTTGCCCTTACGGGCCCTTTGACTACGTCTAGGTGGTTCCCCAGACGGTACAGCAGAACTGGAGGTGGACTCCTGCGATTCCTGCCCTGTGACTCGGGATCCTTTTCCTGGGGAGGCCCGTCCTAGATGGGCCAGGCTGTGGCTCGGGCGACTGGGATGGCGAGCTGCCAGCCTGTCCTAACCGTTGCCCAACAGATGCACCTGAGATGGAAGGGGGGAGTCTGAGGTGCTGCGGTGTTCCGGGACCTACCCTACAAGGGGACCCAGGAAGGGCTACAGCACCTCCTCCTCCCTCGGGGTGCCCGATGGTCCACGGGCCTCTACATGGGTCGAGGGTGCGAACGGACCGCCATCCGACGCCCCCCCGACACCTTGCGCTGCCAGTCCTGGAGGCCCACCCTGGTATCAACAAGGGTCTGCAAGTTTGCAGCCATGAGCTCAGGGAGTTGGCCATCCTGTCTGTGTCTGGGCGACGCCGGACAGCACATGGGCAATGGCACCGATACCCTCAGCGATGGCCTGCTGAGACTGGGCCACTGCCTGCAGAGACTGGGCCATGGCCTGCTGAGACTGGGCCACTGCCTGCAGAGACTGGGCCATGGCCTGCTGAGACTGGGCCACTGCCTGCAGAGACTGGGCCATGGCCTGCTGAGACTGGGCCACTGCCTGCAGAGACTGGGCCATGGCCTGCTGAGACTGGGCCACTGCCTGCAGAGACTGGGCCATGGCCTGCTGAGACTGGGCCACTGCCTGCAGAGACTGAGCCATGGCCTGCTGAGACTGGGCCACGGCGTTGAGCGCCTCTCCCATCTGCCACTAGCTCTGGCTCATGGCTTCCTGTGAGACGGCAGCCATGTCCTGGGCCACAGACGCCGCCTCCACAGAAACCCCCAGGCCTTGCAGACTGCTCCCCATGTCTGACACCGTCGCACCCATTTCCTCCACCAAGGACGCCACCCGTGCGGTTTCGGCCTGGGTGGCATGCATGACCAGCACCGCTCCCAGCTCCTGGGCGCGGATGGACTCCTCCACCTGCATCTGCAGCCGCTGCAAGCCGGCCGTCACCCTCTTCCATCGTCCCTGGTTTGGTGACTGCATCGGGTCCACGGGTGGATGTGATAACTCCAGGAACCCAGGATCTGTCTGGGTGGCAGATGTTCACTTGTGCCAAGATGTCCTCTGACCTTCTGGCCCCTCGGCTGCTCCTACCTTCACCTGCTGTACCGGTACGGCTGTGTTGTGCGCACCAGTGAGTGTACCAGAAGCCTCATCACTAAAGAGCCCAACCCAGGTGAGTGTCTCTGCGATGGCGGAGGGTGTTGGAGACAGCAGTGGCGTTGTGTCGTGAGCATCATCCGACCCAGAATCCATGGTCCCCTGGGGTGGTGGTTCATGTCCACCCGTCCGCTGTGTGTCACTGTCCTGTCTTTTGGTGTCATGGGTAGGGCTGTCCTGGGTAGGGCTGTCCTGGGTAGTGGCTGTCCTGGGTAGGAGTGTCCTGGGTAGGGGTGTCCTGGGTAGGGGTGTCCTGGGTAGGGCTGTCCTGGGTAGTGGCTGTCCTGGGTAGGGCTGTCCTGGTTAGGGCTGTCCTGGGTAGGGCTGTCCTGGGTAGGGGTGTCCTGGGTAGGGTATCCTGGGTAGGGCTGTCCTGGGTAGGGCTGTCCTGGGTAGGGCTGTCCTGGTTAGGGCTGTCCTGGGTAGTGGCTGTCCTGGGTAAGGCTGTCCTGGGTAGGGGTGTCCTGGGTAGGGCTGTCCTGGGTAGGGCTGTCCTGAGTAGGGCTGTCCTGGGTAGGGCTGTCCTGGGTAGTGGCTGTCCTGGGTAGGGCTGTCCTGGGTAGGGCTGTCCTGGGTAGGGCTGTCCTGGGTAGGGCTGTCCTGGGTAGGGCTGTCCTGGGTAGGGGTGTCCTGGGTAGGGCTGTCCTGGGTAGGGCTATCCTGGGTAGGGCTGTCCTGGGTAGGGGTGTCCTGGGTAGGGCTGTTCTGGGTAGGGCTGTCCTGGGTAGGGCTGTCCTGGGTAGGGCTGTCCCGGGTAGGGCTGTCCTGGGTGGGGCTATGCTGGGTAGGGGTATCCTGGGTAGGGGTGTCCTGGCTCGGCTGCGACAGGGGCCTGTGGCTGCCCCCCTCGTCGCTGGGTATCACACGCCTGCGTCGCTGCACTCGCACGAGATGGGGGCGTCATCTCCGTGTTGCTCCGGGCTTGTCCCAGTCTCGTGGCCACCCGGGGGCGTCACATGCCAGAGGGGCCGGGTCTATCCCTCTCTCGTGGCTGCCCTGGGGCATCCTGCGGGCGGTTGGCATCCGCGGGGACTGGTGCCTCGACGTTTGGTCCTGCAATACACAATACAGCAGCATGGTTAGACACACGGGCGGTGATCGGGGAAAATGGGGGAGGGGGATATTGGGGGTTATGGGGGAGTGATGATATGGGAGAATGGGGACAGGCTGTGGGGGGTCTCACTTGGTGGTGCGCCCCCGACCTCTGCATCGGCAACCTCCCGGTCCTCGAGTCTGCCTGCCAGTTCCAAGGCCCTCTCCTCATGAACGGTGTGTGGTCTCTCGTCAGCTGGGCCCCCTTCAGTCCTCTTATGCTCCCTGTTGTTGTGTGCGCGCTTCTCCTGTGGGGGGGGGGGGGGTGGCAGGAATAAAGGGCAACAGTGTTAGGCAGGGATATACATGCAGGCCAGCAGTTGTGCGTATATTGGCATAGGTATGCAGCACATTAGGGTTAGGGTTAGGGTTGGTTGCACCTGGGGGTGTGCCGCACATCGGGGGGGGTGGGTACTCACCCTGGCTGCCCTGGCGAGGTCATTCACCTTCTTGTGACATTGTGCGCCAGTCCTTGGTGTTACAGCCACAGTGCTGACGGCCTCTGCCACCTTCCTCCACAGGTGTCGGCTGAGGCGTGGGGAAACCCTGCGGCCGTGTCCGGGGTACAGGGCCTCCCTCCTCTGCTCTACTGCATCCAGGAGCGCCTCGATGTCGCGCTCCTGGAACGTCGGGGCTGTGCGGCGGGCGGCCATCTTGTTGGGTCTCCCGGGGAGGGGGGGGGCGGCATCTTTTGTGCTGTGACGCCGCCTGGCGTCAATGATGCCACGCCTCCGCGGCAGGTGGCGCCGTCGCGATTGGCATCACGCCGCTACTAGCCTTTTCCGGGCCAGAGAATTTGCACCATTTGGGAGGGCCCGACGCCGGAGTGATCAGCGCCGTTTTTGGCGCCGGGTCCCGGCCACCGCGCCGATTATTGGAGAATCCCGCCCCAGGAGTCCGGAACATTTAGCCCAGTTGCTCCTAGCAGAAGACACAGCGGTGTACACAGCCTTGTACTCTCGCATCCTCCGCAGGTCACCGGGGTCAGTGAACATGAGGAGCATGTCATCAGCTTAAGCTGAAAGGACCACATCCATATCCGGCTCGTGCAGAACCAGCCCTGACAACCTCCTCCGCAGGAGGTGCAGGAAAGGCAAAATGCACAGAGAATAAATTTTGGCCGTACCATGGGCAGCCCTGACTCCTCTCCCAAAGTGAAAGGGTGCCGTCAGGGACACGTTAACCTTAATCAGACACTCTGAGGCGGCGTACTGTAATCGGATCTGGGCGACGAAGTGCATCCCAAAACCGAAAGCTCACAGAGTCCCGAGTAAATATTCGTGCCCCCCCCTGCCGAATGCCCTCTCCTGGTCAAGAGACAGGAAGGCTCGCAACATATCTGTCCTCTGGGTAAAATGAATAATATCCCGGACCAGATGGATGTTATCATTAATGGTTCGGTCCAGGACTGTGTAGGACTGGTCAGGGTGAATCATGTCGTCCAGCACGAGCCCAAGGCACAAAGACATTGCCTTGGCAAGGATTCTTAAGTAGGCGGAGATCCCCCTTCTTGGGCAGCAGGGCAACGACGGCCCTGTGCCACGACAGGGGCACCTCCCCGGTCGCGATACATTCCTCTAGGACACCCGCATAGTCGCTCCCCAGAACGTCCCAGAATGCCCTGCAGAACACCACGGTCAGCCCGCCAGCCCTGGGGTTTTGCCCCGTGACAAGCTGTCCAGGGCGCCGGTCAGCTCTTGGAGGTTGATGGTTTGATCGAGCTTCCTGGCACCCTCCGGGCCGACCTGCGGCAGGTCCTCCCACAGAACTCTGCAAGCATCCTCGCTGGACGGATCCGGAGAGAAGAGGTCAGACTAAAAGTCCCTAATCAGGGTCCCGATCCCCTCCGGATCCGAGACGAGGGACCCGTCGTCGGCCAGCAGCGTAGAAATCTGCCGATGGGCCCCGCGTCCTCTTTTCAGCTAGTAGAAGAAGGGGGAGTCGCGGTCCATGTCCGTCAAGAGACGGATTCGCGACCACACGTACGCGCTGCAGGACCCATCAAGCTGCAGGTCCTGCAGCGCGACCTTCTTCTCTCTGTACACCAGCCCCAGGGCATCGGGCTGAGCAGGACGTAACTCCAGATCGAAGACGTCCTCAGCCACTTTGGCGATCGTGGAGTTCCGTCCCGCCGTAAACCCCTTTGTGTACCCCTGACAGAAGGTGCGTGAGTCTTGCCCACGCCCCACCATAGCCTCAAGGAGGGGAAGCCACCCCGCTTCCTTCTCCAGCCGGCCCAGAAACGGCGAAATTAGTCCAGGAGCAGCTCGTCCTCCAGTAGCAGGTTGTTAAAGTGGCAGTACACGGGTCGGGGCGAGCCCCGCCCACACCAGGTGGTGATCTGAGCACGGCACCTGCTCCATAGAGGCCGTCGGAACGCTGGGCAAGTACGTCTTGGAAATGTAAAGATGGTCGATTCTGGACGCTCTACACAAAGGTGTACACCCGTAATTCAGGATGGAGAGTTGGCCAGACGTCCACCAAGTCGAAGGACCGAACCAGGTCTCTCACTTCACCGCCGGTAAGCTGCGCTGGACTCCATGACGGTCCTTGTCCTGGAGGGTGCAATTAAAATCCCCCCCGAGGACGATGAGCTCGCACATAGAGAATCGCCTGCTGCGGCCCGACCAGGGGAGCGTAGACATTCACAAAGTGAAGCACCACATCCCTGTCGCGGACCGTTAAGTGCAACAGACAGCCTGGCACTGTCTCCTTGACCCCCAAGATCTCCGGCTGAAAATGTGGAGCCAACAAGATAGCCACCCCGCCCGAACATGGGGCCAAGTGGCTCATGAAGACTCCCCTCTTGCCACTCCAGGGTGCACTGAGCTTCATCTCCCTGAATGGCATGGGTTTCCTGCAAGAAGCACACTCCGTACTTTCCATCCCGAAGGACAGAGAAGCACAGGAAACGGCAATGTGCGTCCTTGCTGCCATTGATGTTGAGGCTGGCTATGGTTATTTCCTTGTCAGTTGTAGCGTGTGTCCTTCACCAATCATTTCAGTGCTCGGAGGAAGTAGAGGGTTGTCGCCCCCTCCACTCCCTCAGGAGCCCCGTGAGGAACAGAACAGCTTGGCTCTGCTCCCCCTGGTCCTGATCGAATTCCCACGCCACTTTGGCATAGGCGCGGGGGGCAGTTCCAGATTTCCCCAGCTGTCCAGGGCCAGCCGCACACAGTCCTGGTGACCATGATGCATTTTCAAAAATGCTCGGAGTTCTCCCGAGGAGATGAGGGGAGACTTGGTGCTGGGTGTGAGGGTGCCCTCTGACTCGCTGCAGCGAGTGTCTAAATCCTCCTCACCCATCACCAAAAAGCCTTCCTCCTCCGAGCGGTCGCCACCCGAGTCCGAGTCACCCGCCACACTCCATGTGGCGGGCAACACAGGCCCACCGGCTAGCCCTAGGCCCGAGTCGATCCCACCCCCAGGATCGTCCTCAGGCGGGTCCCTCGCAGGCTCCTCCCACGGTTCTGGGTCCGTGGACGGCTCCAAGCCCGCCCCTGCCGCCAATGCCGGGCACGACGAGACATCCGGGATGATCTCCGAAAAAGCTCTGGGATGGATCCTGGGCTCCCTGGCATCGTCTGCTTGGGCGTAGAGAACAAGGGAGCCTTCTTTGCCACCACCCGCCCACAAACTGAGTATGTAGGGGCTCTGGTGGCTGCCGCCAGCCTCCAGCGATGAACAAAAGGAAGTGACCAGGGAGTAAAACGCCACCAGGGGGAATGAGCCCTCGGGGGTCACATCTCCGCACGGTCCTGGCTCTCCCTGCTCGGGGACGACAGCAGCCCAAACGCCTCGTGGGCCCCGGAGGCTTCCCTGTCTTTACTCTTCTTTGTAATCAGGCTGGGTGTGAGGGGGGTGGGAGCAAGCACCGGAATCATCCACCCCCGCTCGCTCGGGGAAGGGGCAGCGAGATTCACCACCTCCTCCTGCCCGGACAGGGGGGGGCAGGGGGTGGGGCGGGATCGCCTTGCTGCACGGCTTCCATCACCAGAGAGTCCTCTGCAGCATCCCCCCCCCCCCCGCTCCACATCGCCCGGCCCCTGAGACTGTGAGGAGGTCGAGTCCCCCTCCACCTCGGGGCCTTATACAGTGCCATCGGTGGTCTCTCCGGGCCCCTCAGGTTGTTGCGGGGCAGCAGAGACTGGAGGTGGCAATAGACATTCTCCAGCTCAGGGCCTGGTGCAGAATCCCTGTCTCCCTCTGGTGCCCGGTCGGTGATTTCTCCAGTTGTTCCAGGGAGGCGGTGTCCCGAGATGAGGCTGCGGCCTCTGAGCTGGGATGGATGGGCATAGGGACTGCAGCCGAGGCCAGGCCTAGGTCTGTGCCGCCGCGCGTTTTGCTTTTCTCGACTGTCGCTGGTCAAGCGGAGGCTTCCCCTCCACCCCGCCAGCAGCCGTGGTGTTGTCATGGGCCGGCTGCTGGGCAGACGAAGAAGAGGTGGAGGAGAAGGGGGCGGTGCCAGCCGCACCCGCCCTTGAGGTGGTTTTGGCGGCGGCCATCAGGGTGCTGCAGTTACGGCGGATATGTCCCAGCCCTCTGCAAGCATGGCACCGCATGCCATCTGCAGACCAGAATACTTTATGGTCCTCCCCTTGGCGGGAGACCACAAAACCTCCCCCTGTGAGTTCCTCCCGGGTCAGGCAGACAAAAACCTGATGCCAGAAGGAGTAGACATGAGGGAGGGAAGGGTCCCGCCGGCCGAGCGACACCATAGAACATAGAACATTACAGCGCAGTACAGGCCCTTCGGCCCTCGATGTTGCGCCGACCTGTGAAACCACTCTAAAGCCCATCTATCCTATTCCCTTATCATCCATATGTTTATCCAATGACCATTTGAATGCCCTTAGTGTTGGCGAGTCCACTACTGTTGCAGGCAGGGCATTCCACGCCCTTACTACTCTCTGAGTAAGGAGCCTACCTCTGACATCTGTCCTATATCTATCTCCCCTCAATTTAAAGCTATGTCCCCTCGTGCTGGACATCACCATCCGAGGAAAAAGGCTCTCACTGTCCACCCTATCTAATCCTCTGATCATCTTCTATGCCTCAATTAATTCACCTAATTAACCTTCTTCTCTCTAACGAAAACAGCCTCAAGTCCCTCAGCCTTCCCTCATAAGATCTTCCCTCCATACCAGGCAACATCCTGGTAAATCTCCTCTTCACCCTTTCCAATGCTTCCACATCCTTCCTATAATGCAGCGACCAGAATTGCACGCAATACTCCAAATGCGGCCGCACCAGGGTTTTTTTACAGCTGCAACATGACCTCATGGCTCCAAAACTCAATCCCTCTACCAATAAAAGCTAACACACCATACGCCTTCTTAATAACCCTCTCAACCTGGGTGGCAACTTTCAGGGATCTATGTACATGGACACCGAGATCTCTCTGCTCATCCACACTACCAAGAATCTTACCATTAGCCCAGTACTCTGTCTTCCTGTTATTCCTTCCAAAATGAATCACCTCACACTTTTCTGCATTAAACTCCATTTGCCACCTCTCAGCCCAGCTCTGCGGCTTATCTATGTCCCTCTGTAACTTGTAACATCCTTCTGCACTGTCCACAACTCCACCGACTTTAGTGTCATCTGCAAATTTACTCACCCATCCTTCTACACCCTCCTCCAGGTCATTTATAAAAATGACAAATAGCAGTGGCCCCAAAACAGATCCTTGTGGCACACCACTAGTAACTGAACTCCAGGCTGAACATTTCCCAGCAACCAGTACCCTTTGTCTTCTTCCAGCTAGCCAATTTCTGATCCAAACTGCTAAATCACCCTGAATCCAATGCCTCTGTATTTTCTGCAATAGCCTACTGTGGGGAGCCTTATCAAACGCTTTACTGAGATCCATATACACCACATCAACTGCTTTACCCTCGTCCACCTGTTTCGTCACCTTCTCAAAGAACTCAATAAGGTTTGTGAGGCACGACCTACCCTTCACAAAACCATGTTGACTATCTCTAATCAAATTGTTCCTTTCCAGATGATTATACATCCTATCTCTTGTAAACCTTTCCGGCATCACCCCGGATCTGACCTCCCCCAGTAGGTTGAGATGGGGGAGGAGGAGCTCGGTGGGGAGGTAGGGCGGGATGTTTGATAAAATGACACGTTCGGCGGTGGCCTCCAGCGGGTCCAATGGCAGGTGTGTCCTGCCCACCGTGAGCTCCCTTTCCAGGACACGGAGGACCGCCTGCTCGGCCCGCAGGAAAACCACGGCCTTGCCGTACATCTTTGAGGCGGCTGCGATGGCCGAGGGACCGACCACCCCGGCCATCGCAAGGGTGCATGCCTCGATGGTCATGGTATGGCGGGCATAACATTTGACCCCAATTTTCCACGTTACTAGGCGGAAGGGCGAGAGAGCCGCGGAGGCAGTGGAGGATCGAGAGGCTGCCGCCCCCGCATAAGTACGTGGCCGCTCGGCAGAGTGGAGGATGCCCCTGAGGTGCTAGTCATGCCCACTCCTGGTACAGCCCAGTCATTTATCAGAATAGTAGGGGAGGGATGGGGGTACCTTAACAGCAGGTGCCACAGAGGAAGGTGCTGCAGAGGGACAGCACAGCGGGGCAGCATTCTTCAGCCCTTGAGGGGACTAAAACAATGTGCCAGGCTGACCCACGCCTGCCACAGGTGGTTAAAAGTGGTGGGGGGCGGGCGATGCTCTTCAGCCCCGTGGGGGCCCAAAACTAAGTCCTCGGTCCTCGCAGCAAGCCTGTGAGGAAGGATAGACAGTTGATAGGGCAAAGTTGCACTCAGTGGAATGGGTTAAAGTGCATCTGTTTCAATGCAAGGAGTGTCAGGAATAAGGGAGATGAACTTAGAGCATGGATCAGTCCATGGAACTACGATGTTGTGGCCGTTACAGAGACATGGATTTCACAGGGGCAGGAATTGTCGTCAGATGTTCCGGGGTTTAGATGTTTTCAGAAGAATAGGGAGGGAGGTAAAAGAGGAGGGGGGGGTGGTACTGTTAATTAGGGAGTGCACCACAGCTGCAGAAAAGGAGGTAGTCGAGGAGGGTTTGTCTACTGAGTCAGTATGGGTGGAAGTCAGAAACAAGTAAGGAGCAGTCACTTTATTGGGAGTTTTCTATAGACCCCCCAATAGCAGCAGAGAGATGGAGGAACAGATTGGGCGGCAGATCTTGGAAAAGTGCAGAAGTAACAGAGTTGCTGTCATGGGTGATTTCAACTTCCCTAATATTGACTGGAACCTCCTTAGTGCAAATGGTTTGGATGGAGCAGATTTTGTCAGGTGTGTACAGGAAGGATTCCTGACTGAATATGTAGATAGGCTGACTAGGGGGGAGGCCATATTGGATTTGCTGCTTGGCAATGAACCAGGCCTGGTGACAGATGTCTCGGTGGGAGAGCATTTCGGTGACAGTGACCATAACTCCTTAACCTTTACCATAGTCATGGAGAGGGATAGGGACACACAGTATGGGTGGTATTTAATTGGGTGAGGGGAAATTCTACTGCTATTAGACAGGAGTTGAGGAGGATAAAGTGGGAATAATTGTTCTTGGGGAAATGCACAACAGTAATGTGGGGATTGTTTAAGGAGCACTTGCTGCGAGTGCTGAATTGTTTTGTCCCACTGAGACAAGGAAGGAATGGTCAGGTGAAGGAGCATTGGAAGACAAGAGAAGTGGAGCTTCTAGTCAAGAGGAAGAAGGAAGCTTACAGAAGGTTGAGGAAGCAAGGATCTGGCACGGCTCTAGAGGGTTACAAGGTAGCCAGCAAGGAACACAAAAATGGACTGAGGAGTTAGAAGGAGGCACGAAAAAGCCCTGGTGGGAGGAATTAGGGAAAACCCCAAGGTGTTCTACACGTATGTGAGAAATAAGTGGATAATCAGAGTGAGAGTAGGGCCAATCAGGGATAGTGGAGGGAACTTGTGCCTCGAGTCTGAAGAGATGGGGAAGCTCTAAATGAATACTTTGCTTCAGAATTCACTTGAGAGAGGGACCTTTTTGCTCATGAGAACAGTGTGAACCAGGTTAATAGACTCAAACAGGTTGATATTAAGAAGGAGGATGTGCTGGAAATTTTGAAAAGCATCAGGATAGATAAGTCCCGTGGGCCTGATGGGATATACCCAAGGTTACTACGGGAAGCGAGGGAGGAGATTGCTGCGCCATTGGCAATGATCTTTGCGTCCTCACTCTCCACTGGAGTAGTACCGGATGATTGAACATAGAACATACAGTGCAGAAGGAGGCGATTCGGCCCATCGAGTCTGCATCGACCCACTTAAGCCCTCACTTCCACCCTATCCCGTAACCCAATAACCCCTCCTAACCTTTTTGGTCACTGAGGGCAATTTATCATGGCCAATCCACCTAACCTGCACGTCTTTGGACTGTGGGAGGAAACCGGAGCACCCAGAGGAAACCCACGCAGACACGGGGAGAACGTGCAGACTGTGAAGCCACAGTGCTATCCACTTGTGCTACCGTGCTACCCACAAAGGAGGGAGGCGAATGTTGTTCCCCGATTCAAGAAAGGGAATAGGGAAATCCCTGGTAATTACAGACCCATCAGTCTTATGTCTGTGGTGAGCAAATATTGGTAAGTATTCTGAGAGATAGGATTTATGATTATTTAGAAAAACATAGTTTTATTAAAGATAGTCAGCATGGCTTTGTGAGGGGCAGGTCAGGCCTCATAAGCCTCATTGAAGTCTTTGAGGATGTGACGAGACATATTGATGAAGGTCGAGCAGTGGATGTGGTGTATATGAATTTCAGTAAGGTGACCAGTGGTGTCCCGCAAGGATCTGTTCTGGGACTTCTCTTTGTGGTTTTTATAAATAACTTGGATGAGAAAGTGGAAGGGTGAGTTAGTACGTTTGCCGATGATACGAAGGTTGGTGGAGTTGTAGATAGTGTTGAGGGTTGGTGTAGGTTACAACAGGATATTGACAGGTTGCAGAGCTGGGCTGAGAAGTGGTAGATGGAGTTCACCCTTGATAAATGTGAAGTGATCCATTTTGAAAGGTTGAATTTGAATGCTGATTACAGGGTTAAAGGCAGGATTCTTAGAAGTGTGGAGGAACAGAGGGATCTTGGGGTCAACGTACATAGATTCCTCAAAGTTGCCACCCAGGTTGATAGGGTTGTTAAGAAGGCGTATAGTGTGTTGGCTTTCATTAACATGGGAATTGAGTTTAAGAGCCGCGAGGTTTTGCTGCAGCTTTATAAAACCCTGGTTAGACCACGATTGGAATATTGTGTCCACTTCTGGTCACCTCATTATAGGAAGGATGTGGATGCTTTGGAGAGGGTGCAGAGGAGATTTACCAGGATGCTGCCTGGACTGGAGGGCATGACTTTTAAAGAAAGTTTGAGGGAGCTGGGCTTTTCTCACTGGAGCGAAGAAGGCAGAGAGGTGACTTGCTAGAGGTGATAAGGTGATGAGTGGCATGGATAGAGTGGATAGACAGAGAGTTTTCTCCAGGGTGGAAATGGCTGTCATGAGGGGACATAATTTTAAGGTGATTGGAGGAAGGTATAGGGGAGATGTCAGAGGTAGGTTCTTTACACAGAGAGTGGTGGGTGGGTGGAATGCACTGCCAGCAGAGGTGGTGGAGTCAGAGTCATTAGGGACATTTAAGCAACTCTTAGACAGGCACATGGACAGCAGTAAATTGAAGGGGTATGGGTTAGGTTGATCTTAGATTAGGATAAATGGTCGGCACAACATCGTGGGCTGAAGGGCCTGTACTGTGCTGTACCATTCTATGTTCGATGTCATAACTGAAACATCAAAATACAACATTTAATTATGCGATAATTATAATTGAATAAGATAATTGAAGTAAACAAGGCAGAAACATAATAACATGGGTAACAATCTGGTACACTAGTTATCACAGCTGACTCAAAACACCAGGGATCCGCATTCAATTCAGACCTTGGGTGACTGTGTAGTGTTTGCATATTCTCTCCTTGTCTGCATGGGGTTCCTAGAATCATGGAATAGAACCATAAAATTACTGCAGTGTAGAAGGAAACCATTCAGCCCATCAAGTCTGCACTAACCCTCCTAAAGAGTGCCCTACCTCGGCCCATTCCCCTGTCCTATCCCCGGAACCTAATCTGTCCATCCCTGGACACTAAGGGACAACTTAGCATGGCCAATCCACCTAACCTTCACATCTTTGGACTATAGGAGGAAATCGGAGTGCTCGGAGGAAACCCACACAGACAGGGGGAGAAGGTGCAAATTCCACACAGACAGTCACCCAAGGCCAGAAGTGAACCCGGGACCCTGCCGCTGTGTGGCAGTCGTGCTAACCACTGTGCCACCGTGCCACCGCTGTTTCTTCCCGTTTCCTGCTACAGTCCAACGCTGTGCAGGTTAGGTGGATTGGCTTTGCTAAATTGTCCCTTAGTGTCCAAAGGTTAGGTGGGGGCCATGGGCCTGGGTAGGGCGTTCTTTGGGAGCATCAGTGCAGACTTGATGGGCTGGATAGCTTGCGTCTGCACTGCAGTGATTCTTTGATATGGGTGGCACGGTAACACAGTGGTTAGCACAGTTGCTTCACAGCACCAGGGTCCCAGGTTCGATACCCGGCTTGCGTCACTGTCTGTGAGGAGTCTACATGTTCTCCCCATGTCTGCGCAGGTTCCTCCGGGTGCTCCGGTTTCCTCCCAGAGTCTAAAGATGTGCAGGTTAGGTGTACTGGTGATGCTAAATTGCCCTTAGTGTCCAAAAAGTTATATTTGGTTACGGGGATAGGGTGGAGGTGTGAGCTTAGGTAGGATGCTCTTTCCAAGGGCTGGGGCAGACTCCTGGGCTGAATGCCTTTTCTGCACTGTAAATTCTATGGTTTTATGATGATTCCATAAATACAAATCAACAAAATATCAGATGTTACAAGGACCGTGACAGCAAAAAAACCTTGGGGTACTTTTAAAATCGTATCACCTTGGGCACGATACTCCGAGCCTGTGCCGGGTCGGAAAATCGCCTGGGCAGGGGGGCGCGAATCCCACCACGTCACTCCTACGCCAGGCCGCCAATTCTCTGGCAACTGGAGACTCGCCAACTTTAAGGGCATTTAAGTGGTCACTGGATAGACATATGGATGAAAATGGAATAGTGTAGGTCAGATAGGCTTCAGATGGTTTCACAGGTCGGCGCAACATCGAGGGCCGAAGGGCCCGTACTGCGCTGTAGTGTTCTATGTTCTATGTTCTATGTTCTATGTTCTATGTTCTATGTTCTATGTTCTATGTTCTATGTACTATGTTCTATGTTCTATGTTCTATGTTCTATGTACTAATCGCGCCAGCGCGGTCGTAGAGGCGCCGGTCACGTATGATCCTACCCGGCAGGACTTCGGCGTTCTGGCTGCGGGTGCCGTCCTGGTGGGGGGGGGGGGGGGGGGGGGGGGGGGGCGGGGGGAGCTGACTCCGGTGGGGGCCTGCACAGTTGCCAGGCCCGCTATAGAGGACAACCAATCGACGGGCGCGCTCATTCCGGGGCGGGGGCCTATGTTCCTCTGCGCCGGGCCCCTTTAGGGCTCCGCCATGCTTCCCGGGGGCCGAAGCGGAGACGACCGTGGCACGCATGCGGGACCCACGTCGGCCGTATAGGGCAGGCTTTCCGCACCGGAGCAGCACACAGCACTTCGGCGCCGTTCTTGCCCCCAAGGAAGTGGAGAATGACTGTGCCTGGAGGCCCGTTGACAACGGCGTCACTCGCGCTGGTTTTGCCGCCGGCGTGAACACTTGGCCGGGATTTTGGAGAATCCCAGCCCATATCTAAATGAAAATATGCACACATTTTTAAGCATGCCACAACTGACATTTCCAAAAACATTGCTTGACTGGAAAAATTGCACTTTTATGAATATAATTTGCTTTTGAAACGTCATTTCCAATTATTCAAGTTGATCCATATTGGTGACAATGATTGAACGTTATTCAGTCCTGTACAGGAAAGACTTATTATACTACAGTATTGGAACAGGAGCTTACAGAGTACAATTGAGACTTACCCCTCAAGTCTGTACTTCTCATCTCTTGCTTCTGGCTTGTCTCCTGATGCCTCCTGAGTTCTTCCAAAGTCTTTGAAACTGAGAATGTCTCAAAACCACCAGAATATAACCTCATGAACTGAAACTACAGAAAAATCCATTGATCATTAATTTTCCATATTCCCTTATTCTAATCAACCATAAGCCCAGAAAGTTCTGTTTCCATGGGTGGGCCTTGGGGATTCTTTGTTTGCTTCAAGAAGCTTTTTCTGTTCTTCTTTTCTATTTATATGGTGAGGAAACAACCCAAGGCCTTCATTTGGATTGGATTTTGTTTATACCGAGGTACAGTGAAAAGTATTTTACTGCGACCAGCTCAACAGATCATTAAGTACATGAAAAGAAAAGGAAATAAATAAAATACATAATAGGGCAACACAAGGTACACAATGTAACTACATACACTGGCATCAGGTGAAGCTTACAGGGGTGTAGTGTTTAAGGGTTCAGTCCACAGGAGGGTCATTTAGGAGTCTAGTAACAGCGGGGAAGCAGCTGTTTTTGAGTCTGTTTGTGCGTGTTCTCAGACTTCTGTATCTCCTGCCCGATGGAAGAAGTTGGAAGAATGAGTAAGCCGGGTGGAAGGAGTCTTTGATTATGCTGCCCGCTTTCCACAGGCAGCGGAAGGTGTAGATGGAGTTAATGGAATGGGAGGCAGGTTCGTGTGATGGACTGGGCTGTGTTCACGACTCTCTAAAGAGTCTTGCAGTCTTGGGCCAAGCAGTTGCCATAGCAAGCTATGATGAGTTGAAAGGAATGCTTATGGGGGCTAATTGTTTTAGCAGACCCTATGTCTCCTGCGAGCCAGCTGAGTTATCAGATGCAAAAGGATTTTGTATACTTTACTTTGAAGTTGGGCTGTGCAGTCCCTTGGTGATTATTCCTGATAACGAGGTGCATGTTTCCCCAAAACTGTAGACTGGCTGCTTTTGTTCTGGGGTCACAGACAGACATAGGTTCTACTTTTCTAAGGATCTTGTCAGCCAAGGTCCAGTTTTAAAATTTAGAAATAGCAATGAGCATATCTATATGTATACTACATATGTAATGCAAATTTGCAGCGTGAGATCCTAGTCCATCACATCAGGCAAACAATTGGCCGCAGTATATCTGTGCTGGCTCCCCACTGTCCGTGCATGCTTGCTGATTGTCTCCCAGATGATTGTTTTGAAAAGTTCCCCCAGAGCCCATGTTAAGTTGATTAGTCTGTAATTGCCAGGATTATCCTGCTCCCTCTTTTTGAACAAGGGTGTAACATATGCAGTCCTCCAGTCCCTATCTATGAAGGGTTGAAAGATTATGGCCAGCACCAGTTATTGTCTGTGTGTGGGCTGGATGGCAAAAGCCTGTGTTATCACAAAATCACAGTCACATCTGTCAACTATTGACAGAGAAGCACTGATTGCAGTGATAGCTGATGGATCCTGCTACATTGGGGCAGCACGGTAGCATTGTGGATAGCACAATCGCTTCACAGCTCCAGGGTCCCAGGTTCGATTCCGGCTTGGGTCACTGTCTGTGTGGAGTCTGCACATCCTCCCCGTGTGTGCGTGGGTTTCCTCCGGGTGCTCCGGTTTCCTCCTACAGTCCAAAGATGTGCAGGTTAGGTGGATTGGCCATGATAAATTGCCCTTAGTGTCCAAAATTGCCCTTAGTGTTGGGTGGGGTTACTGGGTTATGGGGATAGGGTGGAGGTGTTAACCTTGGGTAGGGTGCTCTTTCCAGGAGCCGGTGCAGACTCGATGGACCGAATGGCCTCCTTCTGTACTGTAAATTCAATGAAAAAATGCCCTTATCGTTGCAAAACAAACGATGATGGAAAGCTGCCTGAAGAGAAGTCAAACACAATTAGAAAACAAGTGAGAAGTAATTAAGAATTGAATGACTGTATAGGTTATTGTGCAGAATTGAAACAATTATTTTGATGCAGGATTATTGCTGAATTAACTGAAATTTTAAAACTTCTGAATGTTGCTACCATTAGCAATTTGACTGGCAGTTGTGAGATCAGTGGAACCACATTATGTGGTTGTGAAGAATTGTGTCCTATCTCACTGCCCTAGAAATATCTCCTTTCCAAATAGATGTTTGATTTCCTTTTGAGAGATACTATTGAATCTGATTCACCACCCCTTTTTGCCAGTTATTTTAAATTTGTGTTTATGATTAGCAATTCTTGTCAATGGCCTTTATCAATAGCTTTTCCTTATTTGCTTCATCAAAATATTTCATAATTTCAATCAACCCTATTAAAGTTATATTTAATGTTGTCTATTCAAAGAACTACCCCACTTTCTCCAGTCTCTAAACACAACTGAAGTCCCTGATACCTGGTACAATTTAATGAAACTTGCTGTGCATTCTTTCCAAGGCTTTGACTTCCTTCTTCAATTGCAGTGCTCAGAACTGGGCGCAATGCTCCAGCTGAGGTCCAACCAGAGATTATAAAATGTTCAATGTTGCCTTTTGTACTCCATTTCTACACCTTTTTCACCTGGTAGCCAAGCAGATTGAGAGGCTGGCCCGCTATTGGACAGCAAGGTCTCCACCAGAATGTAACATCTGGGGAAGGGGAGGCGAAGGAAGGAGAGAGGATCAGATGTGAAGATGGGGTGAAGACTTCACAGGAGATTGTATAACTATGGGAGGTAATAAGTCGAGCGTTGATGTGATTACAGGGAGAGAGAGTCCATTCACAAGGAGGGAGGAAAGGTGATGCGGGAGAAATCACTGTTAGTGCTCCTGACCCAGAAGCGGTGCTGGAAAAACACTTACCTGCTGGATCCATTATTTGTTTCCCCTCCTTCAGCTACTGGTTTGTCCAGTGTTACGAAAGGGAGGTATTAGGAAATTGGATCCAGAAATGGGAACGAAGATAGAGTGGGTAATTTAGGGGTTAACGGATTGAGGGTAAAACTGCTAGTCCTGAGTCAGAGGTAAAAACCCACATTTGGCCTGAGTTACATTGACTCATTCAGACACAAACTCGTTAATGGGAATAAACATGATACCCCTGTTCAGCTGGGGTGATTCACTCAAGAATCATTGTCCTCCGAGACACTCTGATCTGACCAGCTATTAGTATTTTTTGTTAATTAATTTACGAGATGCGGCATCGCTGGTTAGGCTAGCATTTATTGCCCATCCCTAGTTGCCCTTTAGAAGGTGGTGGCGAGTTGCCTTCTTGAACTGCTATAGTCCTTGAGGTATTGATACACCACTGTGCTGTTGGGGAGGGAACTCCAGGATTTTGACCCAGTGACAGTGGAGGAACAGCAATATATTTTCATGTCAGAGTGGTGAGTGACTTGGAGGGGAACCTCCATGTAGTGGGGTTCCCAGGTATCTGCTGCTCTTGTCCTAAGTGGTAGTGGTCATGGGTTTGGAAGGTGTTGTCTAAGGAACCTTGGTGAGTTACTGCAGTGCATCTTGTAGATGGTACACATGGCTGCCACCGTTCATCGCTGGTGGACGATTTGAATATTTGGGAAAGGGGGAACAATCAAGCGGGCTGCTTTATTCTGGATGGTGACGAGCTTCTTGAGTGTTGTTGGAGCTGCAATTATCACTTCTGACTTGTGCCTTGTAGATGGCGGACAGGCTTTGCGGGGTCAGGAGGTGAATTAGTGAGATACTCACCTTAGGATTCCTAATCTTTGACCTGCCCTGATAGCCACAGTATTAATATGGCTAATCCAGTTCAGTTTCTGATCAATGGTAACCCCCAGGATGTTGATTGTGGGGGATTCAGTGATGGTAATGCCATTGGAAGTCAAAGAGTGGTGCTTAGATCCTATCTTTTAGGAGATGGTCATTGCCTGGCACTTGTGTGGCACGAATGTACTTGCCACTTGTCAGCCCAATCCTGGATATTGTCCAGGTCTTGCTGCATTTGGACATGGATTGCTTCAATATCTGAGGAGTCGCGAATGGTGCTGAATATTGTGCAGTCATCCGCAAACATCCCCACTTCTGACCTTATGATAGAAGCGAGGTCATTGATGAGGCATCTGAAGATGGTTGGGCCTCGGATACGACCCTGAGGAACTCTTGCAGTGATGTCCTTGAATGGAGATGACTGACCTTCAACCACCACAACCATCTTCCTTAGTACCAGATATGACTTCAACCAGCAGAGAGTTTACCCCCTGATTCCCATTGACTCCAGTTTAGCTATGGCTCCTTGATGCCATACTCGATCAAATGCTGCCCTGATGTCAAGGGCAGTCACTCTGCCCTCACCTCTGGCATTTAACTCTTTCGTCCATGTTTGATTCAACGCTGTAATGACGTCAGGAGCTGAGTGATTCTGGCAGAACCCAAACTGAGTGTCGTTTGCAGGTTTTTGCTGACCGCGTGATAGCACTGTTGATGATTCCTTTGCTGGAGAGTAGATGCCAGTGTTGTAGCTGTACTGGAACAGCCTGACTAGGGGTGCGGCAAATTCTGGAGCATAAGTCTTCCGTACACTTGCCGGATTATTGTCAGGGTCCATAGTCTTTGCAGTATCCAGTGCCTTCTGCTGTTTCTTGATATCATGTGGAGTGAATCGTACTGGCTGAAGACTGACATCTGTGATGCTGGGGACCTCCGGAGGAGACCGAGATGCATCATCCATTTTGCACTTCTGGCTGAAGATTGTTTCGAATGCCTCAGCCTTGTCTTTCGCACATATGTGCTGGGCTCCTCCATCATTGAGGTTGGGGATATTTGTGTATTGCTTCCTCCTCCAGTGAGATGTTTAATTGTCCATCACCATTCACAGCTGGATGTGGCAGGACTGCAGAGCTTAGATCTGATGCGTTTGTTGTGGAATCACTTAGCTCTGTCTATTGTTTGCAACTCATGCTGTTTATGCTATGTACACAAGTAGGCCTGTGTTGTAGGTTCACCAGGTTGGCACCTCATTTTTCGGTATGCCTGATTTTGCTCCTGGCATACTGCCCCGCACTCTTCATTGAACAAGGGTTGATCCCCTGGCTTGGTCGTAGTGGTAGAGTGGAGGATATAGCGGGTCATAAGGTTGTACATTCTGCTTGAATACAATTCTGCTGCTGCTGATGGCCAGCAGCAGCTCATAGATGCCCAGTCTTGAGTTGCTAGATCTGTTCGAAGTTTATCCCATTTAGCACGGTGGTAATGCCACACAACATGATGGAGGGTATCCTCAATGTGAAGACAGGTTTTTGTCTCCACAAGGACTGTGCGGTGGTCACATATACCGATACTGTCACGGACAGATGCATCTGCTTGAAGGCGCCCATCCAGAGCATATTCTGCACCCTTGCCACCCTCAGTGCTTCCTCCAAGTGGTGTTCAACATGGAGGAGCACTGATTCATCAGCTGATGATGGCCGGTACGTGGTATCAGCAGGAGATTTCCTTGCCCATGTTTAATCTGAAGCCATGATAATGGGGTCCAGAGTCGATGTTGAGGACCCCTAGGGCACCTCCCTCCCGATTGTATACCACTGTGCCACGCCACCTCGGCTGGGTCTGTCCTGCCGGTGAGACAGGACATACGCAGGAATGGAGATAGTGGTATCTGGGACATTATTTGTAAGGTATGGTTCTGTGAGTATGACTATGTCAGGCTATTGCTTAATTAGTCTAAGGGGCAACTCTCCCAACTTTGGCACATTCCCCCCAGATGTTAATAAGGAGGACTTTGCAGGGTCGACAGAGCTGAGTTTGCCATTGTCATGTCTGGTGCCTGATTCGATGCCGGGTTGTCTGTCCGGTTTCATTCCTTTTTTGTGTTTTTGTAGTAGTTGAATACAACTGAGTGACTTGCTAGGCCATTTGAGAAGGTATTTAAGAGTCAGCCACATTGCTGTAGGTCTGGAGTCACATGTAGGCCAGGCCAGGTAAGGATGGCAGATTTCCTTCCCTAAAGGACATTAGTGAACCAGATGGGTTTTTACAACAATTACAGTGGCTTTGTGGTCATTATTAGACTTTTAATTCCAGATATTTTATTGAGTTTAAATTGCATCATCTGCCATGGTGGGATTCGAACCCGGGTCCCCCGATCATTATCCTAGGTGTCTGGATTACTAGTCCAGTGACAATACCACTATGCCACTGCCTCCCCTGTTAGACCAGTACAGTGCCTGATGGCCTCTTTTGTCCGTAAATTGGAGGTTAATTGCGTGTTCGTAGCATGGCTCTGTTCTTTTATGTAAACAGGAGTGGGCAATCAAAAGCTCAGGTAGCAATAATGAGTTCAAGTCTGGATGCCCCAGGACAGAACCATTGTTTGAGGGCCTGGGTGTAGCTCAGGGACAGAAAGGAATCCTATTCGAACTAGGTGGAAGCAGAAGGATTTGGAAAGCCATCGGGAGAAGCCGTGAAAAGCTGCCACAGAGATAGGTTTTTAAAAAGGGGTTTGAAGGAGCTACTCAAACAACAGGAATATACTCTGTAAATGCAAGTATTATTGTTGCCTGCCTGCCTAAGTGGAGGTGGCCAACACAGTGACACAGTGGTTAGCACTGTTGCCACACAGCACCAGGGACCTGGGTTCAATTCCGGCCTTGGGTAACTATCTGTGTGGAGTTTGCACTTTCTCCCCGTCTGTGCGTGGGTTTCCTCCGTGTTCCCCGGTTTCCTCCCACAGTCCAAAGATGTGCAGGTTAGGTGGATTGGCCATGATTGTAAAAAAAATGTCCCTTAGTGTCCAGGGATGTACAGGTTAGGTGGGGTATTGGGGATAGGGTGGGGGAGTGGGCCTGGGTTAGGGTGCTCTTTCAGAGAGTCAGTGCAGACTCGATGGGTCGAATGGCCTCCTTCTACAATGTAGAGGTTCAATGAAAGCTTAATGTTTAATGGGACGTTAATTAGGAGGTTAATTGCGTATTCGTAGCATGGCTCTGTTCTCTTATGTAAACAGGAGTCAGCAATCAAAAGCTCAGATAACAATGATGAGTTCATGTCTGGGCGCCCCAGGACAGAACCATTGTTTGAGGGGCTGGATGGAGCTCAGGGAGAGAAAGGACTGCAGGTAGAAGCAGAAGGATTTGGAAAGCCACTGGGAGAAGTTGTGAAGCCGCAGAGACAACTTAATGCTGCTTAATGGGAAATCATGCATTAGGTTTAAGAGATACATGTAAACTGTTTTTGTTACATTTGAAGTTTAAAAGTTTTAAATATTGCTTTTGTTTTGTTTCAATAAAGTTTTCTTTGTAAAAATAACCAAGCTCTATTTCTTATGCAATCACTCCTGGAGCAAATCGATCTTTCTGCAGTCTTAAAAATGTAAAACAAATTGCGGTTCTGGTCCAGGAGCATAGCCACTGTTGGGATCTGACCAGGTGTCTGTAACGCCAGCCCTGGAAAACCCAAACCTCAGCCATTAAGTCATTTGTGTCTCCAACCTGGATTTGTAAAACCGGAATTAAGTGTGTGATAGATTGGTTAGGGATCAGGTTCAAGATTTTTAAAATTTTGACACACCTCCTCCCATGAGTTCTGAGCTGTTGTGGGAGATTAAAGATCCACCCATGACTCTATTTCTAAAACATTTTATGTTTATGTATCTGATGCCAAAACATAATTATAATGCTGTGATATGAAAAGTGACCACGAGCAGGATTAAAGAAATAACGGTGAAAATAAAAAGGTTTGTGCTCTTCAAAGTGAGGGATGTCAATACTTTGGCACTCAGTGACAGCATCAGCTATTTTCAGCTCGCACCACATCTGTATCACAGCTATTACAATTTGCCAAGTTATCCATGTAGAAATGATGCTCTCCCACGCCCTTCCTCCAAAAGACTACACGCTGCATTTGAGGAATAATTTCATTTAAGTGTCACGTTTCTGTCATCATACTGATTTTGATGTTTAGCTATATCAACGCTGATGTTATTTTTTGAATTGCACGATTTCATATTGCAGCTGTTTCACCATGGGCTATATTCCCATGCCTGCTGCCCATTTTATCTGAGAACAAGTTAGAAGCTCCCACTTTAGATGCAGTCACCTTGTAAAGGTGATTGGAAATAGGTGCAGCAAGCTATAATTAAAGTACTTTTCTATCCTCATTATATTTTTTAAGTAATAATTGGAGAAAAAGGCAAATTGGTCCCATTATAAATACTAACAAGAATATATGAAGTGTTATGATCCTTGGTCTGACCCCCCAGGGCTGTTGCTGAGATTGGGACCAATAACATTTTGTTTAAAGTAGACAAAGCTTAAGGTTCAAGACATTTGTTAATAAAATAAAGCACAAGACTGAATGGGTTTTGAACAAGGTAAGTATCTAAGGTAAGTGGATGGGATTTGGGGGGTGGCGGGGGGAGTCAGATATCGGAGATGAGTGGTCAGGCATCGAACATCAAAGGGAGCCGGACATCAGGGGGTTTGAACAGCGGGGTGAGTGGTCAGGCATTGGGGAAGATTGGACATCAGTGGATAGGACATCGGAGGGGGGGGGGGGGGGGTTCAGGCGGTGGGGGAGCACGAGGAGCAGCTGGCCCCGTTGGTGGCTGAGGTAAGGGTGATGCGGGAGAGCCAGAAGAGGCAGAAAGAGAAGGCGGAGGATCTGGAGAATCGCTCCAGAAGACAAAACCATAGTATCGTGGGGATGCCCTAAGGCATCGAAGGTGCGGAGGTGGCACATATGTGGCCAAGATGCTGGAGGTGTTGACCGGCCCCTGGAGGTCGACTGAGCGCAGAGGATGCTGCTGAGGAGGCCGCAGCCATGTGAGCCACCAAGGGCGATGGTGGTGTGGTTGCACCGCCTTCGGGACAAGGAGAAGGTTCTCCGATGGGTGAGACAGACTAGGAAATGTACCTGGGAAGGGAACGAGCTTTACGTGTATCAGGACCTGGGAGCAGAACTGGTGAGGAGGAGGGCTGAGTTTACCGGGTCAAGGCTGCCCTCTTTAAAAGGGGCGGGGGTGAAGTTCAGAGTACCGTATCTGACCCACCTCTGGGTGACTTTCCAGAAGCAGGAGTACGATTTCGGCATGCCAGAAGAGGCGCTAGTATTTATGAAGGGCAATGGACTGTGGGAGGAGAGTGAAGACATTGAACTTTGAAGAAGTTTGTGCGTGTGTTTTTTAAACAATAATTTTCTTTAAAAAGTCTTTAATGAGCATTCTGGACGTTTTCTGGAGGACAGGCTTTTCATGGGGGACCATCGAGGGTGAGTGCACTTTCTGTTGCTCTTCAGAGGGGGTATGGTTAGGGGGAGGGGAGCAGGGGGTGACAGGGAAGTTGGAGGCCTTGGGTGGGGGACAACATGCTAACGGGCTAGTTAATGGGAGCAAAGTGGGGGATTGTCAGGACGCAGACAAAGGCGGGGCATGGGGCTGATGTTTTCTTCAAAGGTGGGGGAACAGGTCGCTGACAAGGGTGTGGCAGATGTGGTGTAGTTTGAAAAGGATTGAAGATAGTGAACACCCAAGGGTGGGCCTGGAGGGTTATGTGACATGGACCGGGGGCTGGTCCAAAAAGGAATATGGCCGATCGGCAGGGGAGGGGGGGGGGCATGGAGCCTCCTGACCAGGTTGGTCATGCGGAACGTGAGGTGGTTGAATGGACCAGTCAAACGGTCACATGTGTTCGTGCACCTGAAGAGTCTGAAGGTGGGTGTGGCCTTTTCTGCAGGAGATGCACTTAAAGATAGGGGACCAGACAAGTTTGAGGAAAGGGTGGGTGGAGCAGATATTCCACTCGGGACTGGATGTGAAGACGAGGGGGTGGCGGTAGTGGTGAGTAAGTGGGTGGTGTTCGAGGTGGGGAACATTGTGGCAGATTCGGGTGGAGGGTCGTGATGGTGAGTGGGAAGCTGGAGAGTTGCCGGTGGTTCTGGTGAATGTTTATGCCCCAAATTGGGATGATGTAAATTTTATGAGGTGGGTGTTAGGGAAGATTCGAGTCTTGGACTCGCACCAGTTGATTATGGGGGGGGCATTTCAATATGGTTATAAAACCGACCTTGGACCGGTCGAGCCCGAAGTTGGCGAAGGTATCTGCAATGGTGAAGGAGCTGAAGGGGTTTATAGAGCACTTGAGGGTTGTGGATCCTTGGAGGTTTGGGAGACAGAGGGTGAAGGAATTTTCATACCTCTCCCACATGCACCAGGTGTATTCTGGATTTACTTTTTCGTGATAAACAAGGCGTTGTTGGCGGGGGTGGTTGACTCGGGGTATTTGGCGACCTCATTGGCTGGATTTGCGAGTGGACCGGGGGGGGGGGGGGGGGCAGTGCAGTGGAAGCTGGATGCGGGGTTGTTAGAAGATGAGGAGGTGTGCGAGCGGGTGAGGGCATCACGTGGAGCGAAACTGCACAGGGGAGGTCACAGCCACCACTCTGTGGGAGGCACTCAAGGCGGTGGTTAGGGGGAGTTTATCTCAATTCGGGTACACAGGGAAAATGTGAAGCGGGCGGAAATGGCACGGCTGATGGATGAGATTCTGAGGGTAGACGGGAGGTATTCAGAGGCCCCGGAGGCAGGGCTGTTGAAGGAGAGACAGAGGCTCCAGATGGAGTTTGGGCGAGCGTCTACAGGGAAGGCAGTGGGGCAGTTATGGAGGATCAGAGGGGCAGTGTATGAGTACAGGGAGAAGGCTAGCAGGATGCTGACCCAACAGTTGAGGAAGGCGAGGGAGATTGGCAGAGCAAAGGATGATAAGAGTAGGGTGGTGTTAGATCCGAAGGGGGGTAAATGGAGTGTTTGAGGCATTTTATAGACGGCTATAAGAGTTGGAGCCCCCGGTCGCGGGGGGTGGAGTTGCGGCGGTTTTTGGATGGGCTGGAGTTTCCCAAAGTAGAGGAGGAGCTGGTTCAGGGATTGGGGGCCCATATGGGTTGAGGAAGTGAGGGAGGTGATGGACAGTATGGGGCGATGCAGTCAGGGAAGGCCCCAGGTCCGGACAGGTTCCCAGTGGGCTGAAGGAGGTGATGGATAATATAGGGCAATGCAGGCAGTGAATGCAACAGGTCTGGACGGATTCCCGGTGGAGTTTTATAAAAGATTTGGGGCGGATCTGGGGCCACTGCTGGTAAGGGCATATAATGAGCCGAGGGAGAGGGGGAACTGCCCCCTACACTGTCGCAGGCTTCCATCTCCCTGATATTGAAAAAAGACAAGGATCCGGAGCAGATAAGCTGTTGACGAAGGCGTTGGACTCGCGAATCGAGGACTGCGTCCCGGGAGTGATAGATGAGGATCAAACACGGAGGTGAACGTGAGGGGGCTGCTCAATGTAATTATGAGGCCTTCGGAGGGGCAGGAGGTAGAGCTAGTGGTGGCGATGGACGTGGGAAAGGCGTTTGTTTGGGTGGAGTGGGAGTATTTGTGGGAGGTCATAGATCATAGAATTTACTGTGCAGAAGGAGGCCATTTGACCGATCGAGTCTGCACCGGCTCTTGGAAAGAGCACCCTACCCAAGCCCACACCTCCACCCTATCCCCATACCCCAGTAACCCCACCCAACACTAAGGGCAAATTTGGACACTGAGGGCAATTTAGCCTGGCCAATCCACCTAACCTGCACATCTTTGGACTGTGGGAGGAAACCGGAGCATCCGGAGGAAACCCACGCACACACAGGGAGGATGTGCAGACTCCGCACAGACAGTGACCCAAGCCGGGAGTTGAACCTGGGACCCTGGAGCTGTGAAGCAATTGTGCTAACCAATATGCTACCGTGCTGCCCAGGTGTAGGGCCGGTTCGGGTTCAGGCAGGGGCTCGTGGAATGGGTCCGGTTGCTGTACAAGCCGCCGGTCGCAAGTGTGCGGACGAACCGAGTGAGTTTGGGATATTTTGGGAGGTGCGAGGGAAGGCCCGTGAACCACGTCCACATGTTTTGTGCATGTCCGAAGTTGTAGGGGTTCTGGCAGGGGTTCGCGGACGTTATGTCCGAGGTGCCGGTGGCGGAAGTGGTCCTGAGTCCAGAGGTGGCGATATTCGGGGTGTCGGAACACCTGGGAATCCAGGGGGCGATAGAGAGGCTACTGTCTTGGCTTTTGTCTCCCTGATAGCCCGAAGATGGATTTTGCTCAGGTGGTGGGACTTGGAGCCGCCGAAAGCAAGGGTTTGTGTGAGTGAACCGGTGGAATTCCTGAGGCTAGAGAAGGGTAGGTTTGCTTTGAGGGATGATACACTATCAATTACAATGAGACGAAAATAGAGTGTAATTGAGGCTTTATAACGCAGAGATGGGTAGCCTCCTGCAGCTGCTGCCAAAATGGCTGCAGCTCGGTGAGCCCACACATTTATACTCTGCCTACTGGGCGGAGCCAGCAGGCAGGGATCTACTCCCGTACCTGTAGTACAGGAGCCTCACCGTATTACATTTCGTATGTGATATATACAACAGTGGTGACTACCACATTCACCCCCTGTTAAAAAGGAGTCCAGCGAGGGTGGTGGAAAAATTATTTACATGCATTTTAAGGTTAACATTTTGGGGAAAGTTCACAAATTCAGCCGATCGGGTGCCTTGATCCTCCGCTGTGAGCGCCGCAGTCCCGGTGGCGATGCAGGTGTCAATTCGGTCGCCGGTGACTCCGGGAGCGTCATCTTCATCCCCGGGTGGGACCAAGGGGAGGACGGATCGTCCTGGAGTGGGGGCTGTGGTGAAGTGCGCTAAGAGGAGGAAGGGTGGCGCCGGGGCAGAGGGGGGACGCAGCTGGTGCCAGGTCCCTGAGGGAGAAGTGTCTTGGCGGCCGTCGGGGTACACCACGTAGGCGTACTGCGGGTTTGCATGGAGTAGCTGTACCCTCTTGACCAACGGGTCCGCCTTGTGGAGCCGCACATGCTTGCGGAGGAGAACGGGTCCTGGGCCTGCCAGCCAAGTTGGGAGCGAAACCCCGGAGGTGGGATTCCTGGGGAAGGCAAGGAGGCGTTCATGGGGGTTACATTAGTCGCACTGCAAAGTACTGTGCAATCTGATTGATCATATCAGATATGCGTTGGAGGGGGTATGCGTCGAGCTGCGTCTACCGATTGATGGTCTGACTGTAGTAGTCAACGACCACCCTTTTTTTCTCCCCAGTTTTCACAACTACCACTTGGGCTCTCCAGGGGCTGTTGCTGGCCTCGATGATGCCTTCCCGCAGCAACTGCTGGACCTCAGACCTGATGAAGGTCCTGTCCTGGGCACTGCACCGTCTGCTCCTGGTTGTGACGGGTTTGCAATCCGGGGTAAGGATTGCAAACAGAGAAGATTGGTCGACCTTAAGGGTCGTGAGACCGCATACAGTAAGGGGTGGTCGGGGCCTGCCGAATTTCAGAGTGAGACTTTGGAGGTTGCACTGGAAGTCCAGGCCAAGTAGCAAGGCAGCGCAGAAGTTGGGGAGGACGTAGAGCAGGAAGTCGCTGAACTTTACCCCCGGATGGTGAGAGTAGCGGTGCAGTACTCCCGGATCGCCACGGAGTGGGATCCAGAGGCCAGGGAGATTCGTTGTGTGATGGGGTATACCGCGAGGGAGCAGCGCCTTGCCGTATCAGGGAGGATGAAACTCTTTGTGCTCTCAGAGTCAAGAAGGCAGGATGCCTTGTGCCCATCGACCTTTACCGTCGTCAACGCAGTTGCGAGGTTGTGCGGCCGGGACTGGTCGATCGTGATGGAGGCGAGCTGTAGCTGGTGTTGGAAGGCCTCTGGCTGGTTGGCGGCAGTTGCAGGCGATGAGCGGCCCGATGAGGTGCCCTACGAGTAGGGGTTCTGAGGCGGGAAAGATGGCGGCGTCCACATGGCGCACGTGGCAGACGGCGTTAAAGATGGAGGCGCCCATGGGCCACACGAGGCCTGATGGGGGGAAGATGGCGGCGCCCACGGGCCGCACGTGTCCTGAGGCAAGCAAGATGGCGGCACCCACAGGCCACAGGTGTTCTGAGGCAAGGAAGATGGCAGCGCCCATGGGCCGTTGTGGGGGGTGCAGGAACAATGGGCCCGGTTACAGCGGCGATCGAGCAGGCCTGGCACACAGTAGCGAAATGTCCTTTCTTCCCGCAGGCCTTGCAAAGTGCGCTCCGTGCCGGTCAGTGCTGTCGGGGGTGCTTTGTCTGTCCGCAGAAGTAGCACTTTGGGCCCCCGTGGTTGGCTGCCTGCCGCGCGGCGCAGGCTTGGGGTTGGATGGGGGCGGTCGCTGGTGGGATGAACGATGGGGGGTCACTGGTGGGGTCCACGATGTCCAGGAGGGGGGCACCATGCGGTCGGGGGCGTACGCTTGTACATTACGGGAGGCGACCGCTAGTGAGATCGCGAGTTTCTTGGTCGCCATGAGGTCGATGTTAGCCCCTTCTAAGAGATGCTGGCGGATGTACGCTGACCCTATGCTCGTAACGAAAGCGTCCCTGATTAGTTCGGAATGTTCAACGGCCGAAACGGCCTGGCAATCGCAGTCCCTCGCCAGGGCGTGCAAGGCACGTCAGAAATCTTCCAACAACACTCAAGAAGCTCGACATCCAGGACAAAGCAGCCCGCTTGAGTACTCCCCATTCCACCAGCATTCAAACCCTCCACTATTAGGGCAGCGCGATAGCACAGTGGTTAACACTGTGGCTTCACAGTGCCAGGATCCCAGGTTTGATTCCCTGCTGGGTCACTGTCTGTGTGGAGGCGGCACGTTCTCCCTATGTCTGCGTGGGTTTCCTCTGGTTGCTCCGGTTTCCTCCCACAGTCCAAAGACGTGCAGGTTAGGTGGATTTGCCATGCTAAATTGCCCAAAGTGTCCAAAAAAGGTTAGGAGGGGTTATTGGGCTAGAGAGAGATGGGGTGCAAGTGAGGGCTTAAGAGGGTCGGTGCAGACTCGATGGGCTGAATAGCCTCCTTCTGCACTGTATGTTCTGTGTTCTATTGATAAACGGTGGCAGCCGTGTGCACCATCTCCAAGATGGACTGCAATAACTCACCAAGTTCCTCAAACAACACCTTCCAAACTCACGACCACTACCATCTCGAAGGACAAGAGCAGAAGATACCTGGGAACCCCACCACCTGGAGGTTCCCCTCCAAGTGACTCACCACCCTGACTTGGAAATATATTGCCGTTCCTTCACTGCCGCTCGGGCAACATCCTGGAACTCCCTTCCTAACAGCACAGTGGGTGTACCTAAACCTCAAGGACTGCAGCGATTCAATAAGGCAACTCACCACCACCTTCTGAAGGGCAACTAGGGAGAGGCAATAAATGCTGGACTAATCAGCGATACCCACATCCCTTAAATGAATTAAAAAGAACACAAGGAGCAGCTTATCTTGTTGGCGGCCGAGATTGGAATGATGTGAGAGACCCCAAAGCGGTTAAAGGAGAAGGTGAAGGATCTGGAGAATAGCTCCCGGAGACAAAATTTAAGCATCTTGGGGATGCGACTAGAAACAGCGGCAGGAATAGATTCCACCATATGTCTCATATTTGAAATTTAAAAAGAAAAATATGGTAACTAGGATGACAGGATGACAAAGGGTCATCTGGACTCGAAACATTAGCTCTTTTCTCTCCCTACAGATGTGGCCAGCCCTGCTGAGATTTTCCAGCATTTTCTCTTTTGGTTTCCGATTATAGCATCCGCAGTAATTTTCTTTTATTTTTATGACATGATTAGTTCTTTCTGAGGGCTGTGCAGTGAGAATGATGGGTCAAGTAGCTTCCATCTGTGCTGCGTGATTCTAGGTTTCCACATGGAAATCGGATACCATCTCGGAGAATTGCCACTGATTAAATCTACTAAATCAATAAGCTAATTTTAGGTGTTGGTTTATGCCTCAAATAGGATAAATGAAGTGATTTACATTTCTAGGGTCTAAAGAAACCTCTAAAAGACCATATGACACAGGAGGAGAAGTAGGCCATTTGGCCCATCAAGCCTGCTTTGACATTCAATGAGATCATGACTGGTCTGACGTGATAAACTTCAACTGCACTTTCCCACCTTGATTCCCTTACTGGTTAAAAATATGTTTATCTCAGCCTTGGATATACATATCTAAACTTAGATAAGGGGAACAAAACAATATTCTAGGTGTAGTCTAACTAGTGCCTTGTATAGTTTTAGCAAGACTTCCCTATTTTTACACTCCATCCTCTTTGAAATAAAGCCAAAATTCCATTTGCCTTCCCATTATCTGTTGAACCTGCATGCTACTTGTTTGTGATTTAGGCACAAGGAATCCCAAATCCCTCTGTGCTGCAACTTTCTGTGGACTTTCTCCATTTGGGCGGCAATGTAGAACTGTTGCTGCACAGCGACAGGGTCCCAGGTTTGATTCCTGGCTTGGGTGGCTGTTTGTGCGGAGTTTGCATGTTCTCTCTGTGTCTGCGGGGGTTTCCTCCGGGTGCTCTGGTTTCTTCCCACAAGTCCCGAAAGACGTGCTGTTAGGTGAATTGGACATTCTGAATTCTCTCTCTGTGTACCCGAACAGGCACCGGAGTGTGGCGACGAGGGGATTTTCACAGTAACCTTGTGACAATAATAAAGATTATTATTAAATAATATTCAGCACCTTTATTCCTCCTACTCAAAGTGCAGAAATTCATATTTTGCTACCTTATATTCCATCCACAGGGAACAATGTCAATCTCCCTCACTTCGCTGTCCCCTACTACCATTACATTCTTATGTGCTTTCGCCATTTGAATGGCTTCCTGGACCAGAGTGCCATGGTCAGTCAGTCTATCCACCCTGCAGACACCACTCTCAACCAAACAAGCTGAGAGAAACTTAAACCTGTTGGACAATTGAAATGACTCCTGCAATCCTACCCTCAGGGTTCCCTTACTTGCTTCAGTTGCATTCAAACTTCCCTCTCCCTGACCATTTCCCAAACAAGATGACCGTATCCTAAAATGTGCGACTGCCTCCTGAAGTGAAGTGTCCAGGCAATTCTCTTCTTCCCCGATGTGTCACAGTTCCCACAGTTCAGCCGTCAGCTCAATGTCTCTAAGCCGAAGTTCCTCATGTCGCCAACATTGCTGCAGGTCACAAGGCTCTCGGTCACAAGTATATCCAAGAATTCCCACATGCTGTGGCCTTGGTACATCACCGGTCCTACTAACCATAATGTGCTATAACTAATTACTTAATTCATTTAATTACTTATTTATAGTGCTTTCTATATATTTTCAACTTACAAAATAACAGGTCCTGTACTATTTTAAACCTTATGAATGGAATAAACCTTAAGCACTAATTAGATACTCAGCAGATGTGCACCAAACAGATACCTACTCCTGCAACAAGGCAAAATTACTTTCTGAAGAGTGAAAAAGTTAGAAGGCAAAAAGCAAAAGAGCCCTCCGGTGCACAAATTCCCACTTTGATCCAAATTCCCAAATATAATCAGACTATGTCTCACTCAGAATGCGGCCTCTCCCACCTCGTGTGCCTCTTACTCTTACATATTCTTGGAGAATTTGGCTTTACGTGACCAAAGGCTTGATCCTTCTAAAATATTTATTAGGTTGGGGTGCCTAAAGAGGTTGCGGTCCTAGTGTTGAGATTCTATAATAGAGGCAATTGCTTTGATTTGCTCCTGCTTGCAATAACACAAGGGAAGAAAGGAAATAAATCAAAAAGCAGAATACATTGGTTCGATTCCCAGCTTGGGTCACTGTCTGTGAGGAGTCTGCAAATTCTCCCCGTGTCTATGTGGGTTTCCTCCGGGTGCTCCGGCTTCCTCCCATAAGTCCCAAAGACGTGCTGTTAGGTGAATTGGACATTATGAATTCTCCCTCAGTGTCCCCGAATGTGGCGACTAGGGGCTTTTCACGTAACTTCATGTGTTAATTAAAGCCTAGTTGTGACAATAAAGATTATTATTAAAAAATAATTAATACATTGTTCTTTGAGGGAGTGCAGGCTTAAAGTGGACTGACTTGGTCTTGGCTCAATGCTAGGGTGAGAGATTTATCTGCAGAATGTACTTCTCTCTCCTTATTAGCCGAAGGTGCACTCCTGTCCACCACATCCTACTGTAATGTTGTCTGCCCCTTGAACAATTACAGTAGCCAAATGCATCACAATGCCAGATGGAACCCTTTTGAAAAATTTATTTAAATGATGTGGGCATTGCTGGCTCGGCCAGCATTTATTACCCATCCCTAGTTATCTGAGCCTTCAGAGTCTCAATTAACCGTAAAATATTTCCAAGTCATGATGGTGGGTGACTTGGAGGGAACGTCTAGGTGTGGTGTTCCTGGGCATCAGCTGCTCTTGTCCTTCCAGATTGTAGTGGTCGTGGGTTTGGAAGGTATTGCCTAAGGGGAGTTTGTACAGCATATCTTGTAAATGGTACGCACGGTGCCACTTGGCAGTGGTGGAGGGATTGAATGTTTGTGGAAGGTAGCAATCAAGCGGGCTGCTTTGTCCTGGATGGTGTCAAGCTTCTTGAGTGTCATTGGGGCTGCACTCATCCACTTGGGGCTGCAAGTGGAGAGTATTCCATTCCATTCCTGTTTAGTGCACTGTAGATCGTGGACAGGCTTTGTGGGGATCAGGAGGTGTGTTACACACCACAGGATTCCTAGCCTTTGACCTGCTCTGGTAGTCACAGTATTTATATGGCTAGTCCAGTTAAATTTCTGGCCAATAGTAAGCCCCAGGATGTTGATACTGGGTAATTCAGTGATGATAATGCATTGAATGTCATGGGGCGGTTGTTCGATCCTCTCTTATTGGAGATGGTTATTGCCTGGCACTTGAGCGGTGTTGCACGTTTTACTTGAGTGTATTACGCGTTTATTGGAGTGTATTAACACGCCTCCGTTTAAAGGCCATGTGCTTATCACTACTACAGCTCTGTGTATGTAATTCTGCTCGGAGTCGCCAGGTGCCATATTTAGACACCTCACAAGTATATCAAGGTCAGGTTCAAAGTAATAAAACTGTACACCGATTAGTAAGTTCAAACGAGTGATATTTATTATAACCAATATAATAAATACGCATGCATACGCTAAAGACTAATACTTATTTCTACTATTAAACGACTAAATACTTATCTAGAACCAGCAAGGTCAGGGGACAAGGCCTTTTGTTCCTTTCTGGACTGCACCTTCTGTTCACTAATAGTCGGCGAGAGTATAAGCAATGCCGGGGTCACGTAGCGAGCGTTGTTTTGGCACTTACTGATCGATGGCTGATGCTCAATGGCCGGTGATGAAAGACAGGATCTGGAGGCTGGGGTCGGAGTCAGGATGCAACAGCCTAGACCGGAGTCTGGAAGCAACAGACCGAATCATGTGCTTGACCTTCTTTTTATAGGTCCGAGAGGTCCGTGCCCTTTGGGGCGGGCTCTTTCACCTGCTAGGTATCGATTGGGTCTTCTCCCAATCGATATTTTCCAAACCCCCAATCTGAGGGTCTCTTCTCGATGGGTGGGGCGGTCTCTAGGGTCCTTTGTGATGGATACTTCTGGTGCCGTTTCGTCTGGGCGTCCACTCAAAGTATCCATTCAAACCCAAATGTTTCTATTGTGTGGGCCCAGATCTGGATCACCTCATTACTATGCAAATCGTTGTTGCCATTTACACCTTAAGCTGAGATCCTGCACCTGGCCATAAACTGGTTTTTGTACGTGCAGAATGCTAATTAGCCTTCTGCAAACTGCTTGTCCTTACTAAGACTGTTTTCTCCCTGCAGCCTTAGCAGTTCTCCATTTTGGTAGCCCAGTGTCCATCTTAGGTGGCTACAGTGGCATAAATGTTAATTGCCACACAAGTGCCAGGATAATGTCCAGGTCTTGCTGAATTGGGACATGAACTGCTTCAGTATAGTGCTGCACATTGTGCAGTCATCTGTGAACATCCCCACTTCTGATCTTGTGATGGAAAGATGGTAATTGATGAAGCAGCTGAAGATGGATTGGCCTAGGACACTACACTGAGGAACTCCTGCAGTGATGTCCTGGAGATGAGATGATTGACAAAGCATCCCCCCTGCCACAAACATTCAAACCTCCACCACCGATGAACAGTGCCAGCCATTTGTACCATCTACAAGATGCACTGCAGTAATTCACCAAGTTTTCCTTAGACAACACCTTCCAAACCCACGACCATCTAGAAGGACAAGAGCAGCAGAGACCTGGGACCCCACCGCTTGGAGGTTCCCCTCCAAATCACTCACCACCCTGACTTGTAAATATATCATCGTTCCTTCACTGCCTCTGGGGCAAAATCCTAGAACTCCCTCCCTAATAGCACTGTGGGTGTACCTACAGGGACTGCAGTGGTTCAAGAAGGCAGCTCACCAGACCTGAAGGGCAACTAGGGATGTCCAATAAATGCTGGCCTAACCAGCGACGCCCAGACCCTGAAAATGAATTTTTTAAAAACACAATCAACTTCCTTTGTGACATGTATGACACCAACCGGCGGAGGGTTTACCCTGATTCCTATTGACTTCAGTTTTGCTAGGGCACTTTGATGCCATACTTGGTCACATGCTGCCTTGATGTCAAGGGCAGACACTCACGTCACCTCCGCTTCAGCTCATTTGTCCATGTTTGAACAAAGGCTATAATTTTTTTTTATATTTAGAGTACCCAATTCATTTTTCCAATTAAGGGGCAATTTAGCATGGCCAATCCACCTACCCTGCACATCTTTGGGTTGTGGGGTGAAACCCACGCAAACACGGGGAGAATGTGCAAACTCCACACGGACAGTGACTCAGAGCCGGGATCGAATCTGGGACCTCAGCGACGTGAGACTGCAGAGCTAACCACTGCGCCACCGTGCTGCACTAGAACAAAGGCTATAATAAGGTCAGGAGTTGAGTGACTCTGGCGGAACACAGAATGAGCATCCATGAGCCTGTTATCCATGCAATCCCCTGCGGACGTAGGCTGTTCGGCCCATCAAGTCTGCTCCGCCATTCAATCATGGCTGATATGTTTCTCATCACTGTTCTCCTGCCTTCTCTCCACAACCTCTGATCCCCTTATTAATCAAGAACTTATCTATCGCTGTCTTAAAGACCTTCAGTGACTTGGCCTCCACAGCCTTCTGTGGCAATGAATTCCATTGATTGTGGAATTGCTTATCTCTGCCTATTACTTTCTACTTATGCTGTTTGGCACACAAGAGGTCCTGTGTTGTAGCTTCACCAGATTGATGGCTCATTTTTAGGTATGTCTGGTGCTGTTCCTGGCATGCTCTCCTGCACTTTTCATTGAACCAGGGTGGTCCCCTGGCTTGGTGGTAATGGTAGAGTGGGAGACATGCTGGACATGAGGTTACAGATTGTGGTTGAGTACAATTATGCTGCTGCTGATAGCCCACACAGCTGGGCCAGAGTTGCTAGATCTGGTCGAAGTCTATCCCATTTCACAGATCACCGATCACAGAATTTACAGTGCAGAAGGAGGCCATTTGGCCCATTGAGTCTGCACCGGCTCCTGGAAAGAGCACCCTACCCAAGGTCAACACCTCCATCCTATCCCCATAACCCAGTAACCCCACCCAACACTAAGGGAAATTTTGGAACCCATGTCTGTGTGGGTTTCCTCTGGGTGCGACAGTTTCCTCCCACAGTCCAAAGACATGCTAAATTGCCCTTAGTGTCCAAAAGGGTTGGGTGGGGTTACTGGGTTATGGGGATAGGATGGTGTCGACTTAAGTGGGATGCTCTTTCCAAGGGCTAATGCTGACCCGATGGGCCAAATGGCCTCCTTCTGCACTGTAAATTCTATGATAAATATAACTTCTTGTTGCTCCTACATCTTCCAAAGGCAAACTTGAGAATTTTATTTAAAATTAGTTTGTTAGCCCGAGCCTGGATTACCACAAGAGTGAACATGTTCAGCAGGTAGCGGTCTAGACTGCGCCTGCAGAAAAACAGCTGCAAGGAGAATGGAGATCGGTATATTTTGATTGTTGGGTGTGAAGTTCAAGCTGTGATTTGGTTTCTAAATTACCACTACAAAGGTTTTACGGTGGCAACATCAATCAACAGTAAAACTTGAATTTAATTTTGGCTGGAGGACAAAAATTTTTGAGTGTCTCGATAAACATAATTATTTTAAACTGTGAAGCTCACCTCTTGCCAGTGGATTTAATGGACACGAGCAAATGCTGCTTTTGCTGACAGCAACTTAACACAACATACTGCAGCTGGGTCATGTAGATGAGGTGTGAGTTTAGGAAGCAGCAAATTCAAGTGCTATGCTGGAAGGGTGAATTCAATTGAAGACAAAAGGAGATTACTTTCCTCAGTATGAATGAAAAGAAGTCAGGCTTGCTAAAGTGCCATAGAGCATTGATGAAGAGCAGGCAGGATCTTACAACTGCTATCCATTTGAAAGCTACGAAGATACTAACAGGAATACTCAGCCGACAAAAGAACTAAAGCAGTGGTTGCTGAATCCAATACAATTTCTGAACGAACTGTAAAAATAAAGTACAGAGAACAAAACCTTCATGGAGAGCCTGTGCTGATCTTGCACATCTGGATCAATCAAATATTTTTATTCTAGCTTTAGAACTGGAAGCGATTATAATGCACTCATCTTGATTCTGCAACAATTGATGGTTATCTCGGTGTATGATTCCAGAAATGATGTTCTGTCGCAGAACCATATGACAATATAATTTTCTGTTGGTCATCGAATTTTCATAAAGTGACTTATTTGTCAAGAGCAGTCTTAAGGATGGAGCTTTTGATTGGGGATATTGGTCAGAATCCTCCATTTGGGAGACAATTTTCTCCCACCAGAGATGAATTGCACCTGATTTGCACTCAGGTTGGGAGCACGAATCTTGAAGCGATTCACAATCTCATGCCATGCACATTTATACATGGCGGGGATTGCGAGCGATTCCCTAGCAAATCCACCTATTGGGTTGCCATTTTGAGCGGGTGGCCCGGTAGCAAGATCCAGTGGCTGGGCCCCCTCCTCCCCTCCCACAACAAAATTCCTCCCCCCTGCAAGATTTTCTGGGTCACCCATCCCACAGCACAAAGAGGACCCGACCCTCCCCCCCAGTCCCACATAAGGCTCCCATGAGAGATACCCCCAGAGACCCCTCAATTACAGAGACCCCCATGAAAGAGACCCCCACCATCAACTCCTCATAAGAGAGACCCTTGCCTGGAAGCCTCCCATAAGACTAACCCCTGCCTGGAAGCTCTTTTTATAAGTGAGACTCTTGCTTGAAAGCTAGACAGCAGTACAGACAGAAGCAGTGAAAAAAAATCACAGCGTTAAAACCGGTGCAATACACCTGCTGGCTCAGATACCTGTCAATTCCTGGAAAAATAAAACCAGTTAACTGGATTTAAACCCCCTCAGATCTTTGATTTGCAAGAAATTCATTCATATCTCTGTGAAATTGCTTTAATTAGGTTGTGACTGACAGCTTCCACACATATCCAGTTGTTTGCATTGTTTCATTCAGCTCCCTTCACGCCTGAGTGGCTTGAGGCACTGGTGCAGCTGGTGGGCTGCTCTTGGGCAGCCAGGGTCCGCCGGTCTCTGTACAGATTTTCCTGATTAATAAATAGAATTTGTGTTCCTGACAAAGTCTGTTAGCATGCAATCATTACATTGGCAATGAGGATAATATGGATTATTGATGACACTGCCTGTGACCAGACATGTGTGAGTATCCTATTTTAATCAAAGTCTGGAGAAGAAATAATGCTCACTCGAATGCCTGTCTTTGGTGAATAGACCCAGTGAGATGATGAAATATTGCCAGACCCTGAGGGACGGACGCGGAGAGAACCTGAATTGGCCAGTGCAGCTAAAAGTTTAGAAATACATACAGAAAAATATTAGGAGAAAATAACCCCCAGAAGCAAGAGTTGTGACATTGAGTTTCTGAAGTGAAACAGAAAGGCAAAGGGTTGCTGCAAAGTCTTTTTCGAAAAAAGCAAGAAGAGCACAGAGAGTATTATTTAAAGTCAAAAGGGAAAAATGGCCCAGGGAGCTGCAGCGAGTTTCTCACCTTCGAGTTCTCCCTGCACCCCCTGGATCGGGTCTCAGGCACATCAAAAGAGAAGGGAAATCGGACTCTCCATGAAACCAAAAGAGAGAAAAAGCTTCAGAGATCACTGGAAAGGCTTTGCAGTAGTGGAGAGGTTTTGGAGGTTTGGAAGAGAGGAGCAGCGGATTCCCACCAAAACTTCAAAAGCACCGAGAAAGAACAGCAGCTGCGGTTATGCATTTAAAGTAGCAATACATTTAACGTAGCAAGTAGAAACAGAGGACAATGGACAGGAAAATTGGAGAATACCCCAAATAGAAGGAAACTCTCAAAAGAAAAAGGTCCATAGGCAACACAAGACCTGAGGAGAGGCAATGGAAAACCCCTGGAGGATAATGAAAAACCCAGAAAGGGGGCACTGAAAGACCCCAAAATGTGGCCAATGAAAATCCTGTAAGGAGAGCACTGAAAACCCCAGAAGGAAGTCAACAGAAGACACTAAATGAGAGAACTGCAGATACTTCGTCGGAGACAGACCCGACAAAAGAACTAAAGCAGTGAAGCCAAAAAGGGTTTTGCTGAAACTAAGACAAGTAGAAATGAAGATTCCATTTGTGAAATGTATACCTCCAGTCAGAACATGATGGATTCACCTCGGAAGAAACACAGAAATTAAAGACTTCCCGAATAAACCAGGAAATGTTGAACATAAAGAGGAATCAGCAAAAAGGATTAAAGCTCTCGAGAAGACTTCAAAATAAGATGAAATGAATGACAGCAAGCTTTTAAAAAATTACAAAATCAAGTTAAGAAGAAGGAAAACTACATGAGACAATAAAGAATAAGTTGACTCGTTGATAAAGAAGCCAGAAAATAAGAACAAGGCCAGTAAATAATCAAATCAGGAGAATAAGAGCTTGAATAAAGAAAACTTGATAATGAGAAATTAACTGAAGTGAAGCAGGACTCAGAAGGTCGCAGACGAAATGTGCACCAATGTCGAGTTGGGAGAATTTACAAATGAAACATTCACTCGATCATTGCCGCTGCTAGGAAGATCCGGACCATATTTGGTACAGCCACATCTACCTGGAGGACATAAATGGTCCAATGGCACAGTTTGAAGAATCAGGGGCGGGATTCTCCACCCCCCCGTCGGGTCGGAGAATCGCCAGGGGCCAGCGTGAATCCCGCCCCCGCTGTCTCCCGAAGTCTCCGGCACCAGAGATTCGGCGGGGGCGGGGTTGCACCGCGTCTGTCGCCCCCCCCCCCCCCCCCCCCCCCCCCCCGGCGATTCTCTGACCCTCAATGGGTCGAAGTCCCGCTGCTGTCATGCCTCTCCCGCCGGCAGGAATCAAACCACCTACCTAACTGGCGGGACCAAGCAGCACGAGCGGGCTCCGGGGTCCTGGGGGGGGGGGGCGCGGGGGCGATCTGGCCCCAGGGGAGCCCCCACGAGGGCTTGGCCCACGATCGGGGCCCACCAAACGGCGGGTGGGCCTGTGCCGTGGGGGCACTCTTTTCTTTCCATGTTCGCCATAGTCTTCACAAGGCGGAAGCGGAAGTGACCCCCTCCCCAGTGCATGCGCGGACTTCCGCCAGCCGGCAAAGTCCCTTCGGTCCCGGCTGGCGTGGCGCCAAAGGCCTTTCCCGCTGGCCGGCGGGGCGCCATCCACTCCGGCGTGGGCCTAGCCCCTCAAGGTTAGAGATTGGCCCCTAAAGGTGCGGAGAAATCCGCACATTTGGGGTGGCCCGACGCCGGAGTGGTTCACGCCACTCCATCCCACCGGGACCCGCCCTCCCCGCCGGGTAGGGGAGAATCCCGGCCCAGATCTTTGTATCATCTGCAAACTTAGCAACATTGCCTTCAGTTCCTTCTTCCAGATCATTAATGTATATTGTGAAAAGTTGTGGTCCCAGCACAGACCCCTGAGGCACACCACTAGTCACCGGCTGCTATCCTGAAAAAGACCCCTTTATCCCCACTCTCTGCCTTCTGCCAGTCAGCCAATCCTCTATCCATGCCAGGATCTTACTATTAACACCATGGGCTTTTAACTTATTTAACGGTCTCCTATGCGGCACCTTGTCAAAGGCCTTCAGGAAATCTAAATAAATCATGTCCACTGGTTCTCCTTCGTCTAACTTCCTTGTTACCTCCTCAAAGAACTCTAACAGATTTGTCAGACACGACCTCCCTTTGACAAAGCCGTGCTGATTCAGTCCTATTTTACCATGCACTTCCAAGTACTTCGCAATCTCATCTTTGATAACAGACTCTAAAATCTTACCAATAACCGAAGTCAGGCTAGCCGGCCTATAATTTCCCGTTTTCTGCCTCCCTCCCTTAAATAGTGATGTTACATTAGCCACTTTCCAGTCCTCTGGGAGCCTTCCTGCCTCCAGTGATTCCTGAAAGATCATCACCACTGCCTCCACAATTTCCTCAGCTATCTTTTAGGGTAATATTAGGGTATCTTGAGGTTTTAAAAGCTGTTAAATGAATGGAAAAGAAATTTGTGCCAAGGTAAAATGGATTGTCAACTCTGGACCACCCATTTTTTTTTCACCCAGTGATAAAGCTCAAATTACCTCAACATTCTTCAGCTTTGTACTTGAAACATAGATCATAGAATTTACAGAGCAGAAGGAGGCTATTCAGCCCATCGAGTCTGCACCATCCCTCGGAAAGAGCACCCCACCCAAGCCCACACCTCCACCTTGTCCCCACCTAACGTTTTTGGACACAAAGAGCAATTTAGCATGGCCAATCCGCCTCACCTGCACATCTTGGATTGTGGGAGGAAACCGGAGCACCCGGAGAAAACCCACGCAGACACGGGGAGGATGTGCAGACTCCGCACAGACAGTGACCCAAGCGGGAATCGAACCTGGGACCCTGGAGCTGTGAAGCAACTGTGCTAACCACTGTGCTATCATGCCGCCCACATGATTGTTTTTCACGAGGATTACAATTCCGAGGAACGCATATTCTTACATTCCTATGTTTTGGTCCTCATCTGAGTTATTCCGAAAAGTGACTGGACAAAATACTATCAATTTTCAGTGTGACAGACTATCAGGGTTTTTAAAGTGATGTTATTGCCTGCCTGAAGCAGCTTTGTAGTCCACCCGCTCAACTGAATGGTTGGTACCATTATTACAGCAGATTTGCTTTACTGCTAATGGGTTAACTGAAAAACCTAGCAAGTCAAGAAACACTAATTCATCGCTTTGTTTCTCTTAAAAAACACACACAATGCTCCGTCAGTTCAAAGGAGGCAAGTATGAGGATGGCTGCAAGTCAGCACACTTGTAAGACTTGCAGATCTAATAGTTTATCAAGCCAACGCTTGAAATATCAATTTCAATTAACTCAAGAGATATAGAAAAGCAGAACAATTGGATACAATTATCAGGAAACAAGAGCGAGCATGTTATCTGACTAGATGACTGGCAGCTAGTAGAGTTAACAATACTCAAGTGTTACAGCAATAACTCAAAGCCACATTCTCTGCAGTGCCCCAGAAGCATTCCCACAGCTGTGGATGCTAATAACTGAATTGGGGAGAAAAAAATGTCTTTAAAAGATATAATTAAGCCTGTGCGTAAAAAACAAATCTTAAATATGTCAGCCAACTCTCTCTGCATTGCCGATGGCAAGCTCTGTCATTTGTGCTACTGAAGCAACCATTTCTCTAATATTGCTGACAGATGATTTAAGAGCACTGTCAAGGTAGTGGAAAAGTATTTCTGTACTTTTCTACAGTGCAATTTTCAGGGAGGTGTGTATCTACACATTTTAATCCTTATTGTATACAACTATCAGTAGAAACCACCTGGAATTCCAGAGTAATCAATCTTCCACTTTTGACGGCAATGGGCTTAGTTCACCATAGTTACAGCTTCTAAACTTCTTCAGCTGCAGCCCAATTTGAGCACCAGAGAGTATTAATTGTTCCCAAGGTGCAACACTTCAATGGTAGAATAAAATGTGCAAACTTATACTTAAATTTACAACATTTCATTTTCTATGATCCTTTTCTCATTTCCTCCCTCTGGTTATTTTCCAAATGTGAACTTAAAAAGCCACAAACCTTACACTTCACAGGAATTTAGATCCAATTTCATCCAACATGAAGTGGAGTCAGAAAGTGCCCAGGGTGCCAGCTGTCACCGGGCTGCTGGAGACCAGGATGATGCTGAGTCCAGTGGTTCCCCGTTTACCAGTGCCAGATTGTACAGAGCACAGCAGGTATCAATGATAAGCGACACCAGCTCTGGAGGATATTACAGTGCACCCCCTGATCAGTCCAGATAGTGGAACCAGCAGCCCAGACATCCTCTCAACAACTGCCCTTAGGAAGGCATGACTCCAATTGTATCGCCCTTCCACCTCTGCTCTTGGGTGCTGGAGTGCAGTATGAGACACAATTTCCTTTGCCATCTAGCAGTCAGTTATCCAGCCAAGCTGGAACTGTGAACAGCCTCGGCACCTGGGAGTGCTGCAGTATGTGTGGACCCTTGGAGCTGCCTGTGTACCTTGCACTGACTTGTGGAATCAAATTATTGTTGTCACATACTATCTGCATGCTCATAGAGTAGTAACCCTTCCTACTTGCCAAGACTGACCCGCTGGCATCTTAAAGGCCACATAAGTTAAGACCTGGATGCATGGGAACAGCAACAGCTGTGAAGACTTTAGCAGGTTCAGCCTGGCTGACTTCATCCATCCAGTAATAAATGAATGTGAGGACAAATTGGAACAGAGTGTCAGTGATGAACTTGGTGAAACTGCGGATAGCTGATTGAGGCACTCCATACAGATCCCCCACTGACCCCTGGAAAGATCTGGATTCAAAAATATTGAGGGCTACTGTGACCTTCAGAGACACTGGCATTGGGTGACCAGTGACATTGGAGGCTATTCCTGTCCCAAAAATGCGGCATAATTATGTCACAGAGAGACAGCACCTCCTGTGACTTTGAACATCAGACGTGTTGAGGTAGCTGGATCGCTGCCTGTAAAATCTGGCAGCAGGATTATGCCATCTTCTATGGTCCCTCCCACCTTGTTCTCCATGTTGGCCCTGCACCCCCTGTGGCTGTGTCCCTCCTCCCACAGATCTTTCCCTGGGACACTGCCTCTGGACACCTGAACTCATCTCTTCCTCCTCAGAGGAGGTCCTACCAGCGGAGTACGCAATGCTCATCTGCTGAAATGCAGGTGGCAGGGCCACGTGTACTGAAGGCTGCAATGGGCAGAAATGCTCCAAGTGAGATGACAAAACAATAGAGTCCTCAAAATAAAGCTAACAAAATAAATACTTCAGAAAAAACAACAGCAAAAGGTATGACATCCTAGCAATAAAGCAACAGCAAACTCCCACCTGAACTCCAAACAACTCACACAACCCATGCTCCTGTCCCTTTTATCCCTCCCTGGGATGAGGAGCGTGAAAAACAAAATGGCTGCCAATGTTGCACATGCGAGGACCGTCAAATCACATGGGCAACATAAAATTGCCTTAAGTAGCTGATTAATTGTCAGCAAGTACATGATGACGTTGGGAATCACACCTGATGTTTTCTTGCAAATTGTTATGCTTCTTTGGGTCGGGTGCGTGTCAGCTACTCCATGTAAAATTCAGGCCAAAGTTAACGCTTCTGTAGAGCAGCAAAGGAGAGATATACTGTTGCCGGTTCCATCCTTCAGATGAGATGTCAGATCAATGCCGTGTCTTCCTTCTCAGATGTCACTATTTCAATGAAGAGTAAGGGAGTTATCAATGGTGTCCTGGCTAATATTTATCCTTCACGCAACATTACAAAAACTGATGTCCTGACCATTATCACACTGCTATTTGTGAATGCTTTCTGTGCACAAATTGGTTGCTGAGTCTTCTGCATTACAACTACATTTCTAAAGTCCTTCATTCGCTGCAAAGTGCTTTGGGTGATCTGAGGTTATGTAAGTTTTAGTTTCACCCTTTGAAAAGGAAAACAACGGTGAAGTTCTGGTATTTGAAGATTTATCTGTCCATTATTCTTCCTTTATCCCAGAACAAAGAGAAATATCCCCTCTAATTTCTGCTCTTGACCATGCATGTGTACACCGTAAAAGAAACGTTGCCTGTTAGCAGCCTGTTTGCTCCCTACGCAGCTCATTCCCAATTGCTGTGCGATTGCACAGCAGCACATCCTAAACGGAACATTGCTCAATAGGCCCTGTAGCTGGTTCTGGGCAGCAATGCTGCTTGGCATGCAGATACGGCTGGCTCCACTCCTCTGTCAACCTTCCAGGAAAGCAACGTGCTGTACACATGCAGTTTTGATATGAAGAAAGATTATTCCATTAAAAGTAAAAATACAAAGCAAAGGATGCTAATGTTTTCTTTTCATATTTATTGTTTGGATGTGTGCATTGCTGGCAAGGCTGGCTACCCTGAGAAGGTGGTAGTAGGTCCTCTTTTTGAACCAATGCACATGTCGCAGTTTGGTGATATTAAATTGCTTTTTCGGTAGGAAATTAAGAATCACTCACATTTGTGTAGGACTAGGATAGACTGGGTAAGAATGGCAGGCTTGCATCCCTAAAGAACATTAGTGAACCCCGTGTAGTTTTATGACAATCTGACAACTCATGGTTGCTTTTTACATTTAATTTCCAGATTTATTATCAGTTGGAGAAGAAAAAGCATCAATCTCAGGCGCGCAAATTAAAACATTAATTCTTCTTGGAAATTATACTGTAGCCATGTCGAACTAATTAGTCCCTTTGAACCTGTTCAAGTTCAGGGTCTATTGATCCACCAGAACAAAATAAGATTGATTGCCTTGCAGAGTTAAAGGTCTTTTGTTCCACCTTTTAGCCAACGATTTGAACACTAGGAAGAAAGAGAGCGGAAAGGGGAAGTAAGTGTGTTTTGTTGAATAAATTAAAATCTAGAAATGAAAGTTACGCAGACATGTATGTTTAGTTGAATGGCCCCTTTTAAAGTGATCCCCATAGTCAAATTAGTCACTCTGATTGGTCATGTTATTTGAAGCAGAATCTTTGTGGTTTTCAAAATAACTAGTCAGCTCAGCAGAAGATTTTCAGGAAGTTTTGGAAGATAGAAGATTAGCAAACTCTGAAAAGCTTTTAAAGGTTTAAGCCTATCTTCAATAGTTCCAAGAATATTTAAGAGTGTTAAAGCAAAAGAAGTAGAAATTACATTTTCTAAGTTCACATTCCCAACAGGAAAAGTTGCTAATAAAGAGTGCATGTGGGACATTCTGGTACAATATTGCCCATGATCTTTCAAGAATTAATCATGGTTGACAACTTGTCCATGCCCGAATTTCTGATATGTACTTTGGGCAGATGTGGGGTTTCAAGCTAAAATTAAAGGGCCACATAATTTAGCAGCTGAAATTCTATGACGAAGAAAAGTATTACAGCCAGATAAAAACACGGGACATGCAAAGTTAACTAAAACAGACATATCCACTTCACACCTCCAGCAAGTCGCAGAGCAAAGTGCTATCAACATTGGATGAGCAAGGACAAATGTAACTGACAGTGGGCACTCTTTGATGGTCTACCACACCCCTTTTTCAGCCAACATTGTTAAATACATTCTTGTAGGTGTAGCTGGGAAGTATTAGTAATACATTTCTATGCCTAACTCAATCCTTTGTGTCTCTGCCAAATGTTGCAAAAATCTAGTTCATAATTCATTGGCGGGATTCTTCGTTGGCTGACGCCAAAATTGCAAAAAACGATTGGGCGGAGAATATGTTCCAATGCCAAAATCACGGCAGGCGCCGATTTGACACCAAATCGAAATTCTCCGTCACCTCGACAGCAACGTCAATGAGTACTGGAACGCACGTACAGTGAACACTGTTTGCATATCATTAGCGGGCCCGGCCGGTATTTTCCGGGGCCTTTGCAATTCTCCTCCGCCAATGGGCCAAATTCTCGATGGCGCAGTTCACTTGTGCTTTTAAAAGTCGTTAAACTGGCATCATGGCTGATGAGGGAGAGAGAAAGGAGGTAAGACACAGAGAGGTGCGACTCCTGGCTGCCGGTCCGGACACTGGCCAAGCCGGCTGCCGTGGGGGAGGCCCTGCCAGGGCCTTGGGAAGGGGATGACGGGAGAACAGGCCGAGTGGCCGGGGTGACCCCCTACGAGACTGGGTGGTGCCCAGGCATGGATCTGTAAGACAGCCATCTTATTGCACACTCCACTGACCACCCACCTTGGCTCCTGGTCCAGCAGTTACACTGGCCGTATGGGTGCCCCCGCCCCCCCCCACCCTCGCTCCCCACCCTCTGCCACACACCCCCATTCGGCTGCCACCAGCCGGCAGCCCACCCAGGGCAATACCCACTGTAGCCCCTAAGGTGCATACTCCTGGTGAGGACAGTGCCAGCCAACGGTACCCTGGCATCAGGGAGGTGCCAGGGTGAGAGGCCCCCATGGGTGTGGGAATGGGGGGAGGGCGGGAAGGACATGCGGGAGCAGAGTCCGCAGTGCCAACCGGGGCCACCATGGAGCCCGGTGGACTTGATTGGGTACCTAGGTACGCACGATGCTAACATGTTGGACTTTCACCCCCTGCAGACAATGGATATTCGAATTCAACCAGTAATGGTGGCCTTCCTGCTGGTCACCACAGCCCTGGGGGATGCTCTGCGGCTGTACGAGCTGGAGCTGCTCGAGGAAGAGGAGGAAGCTGCAACAGTGGCGCGCGCAGCAGCCTTGCATGCAGTAGCAGAGCGTGCCACAGAGGAACGGTTGGCAGCCGGCCAGGATGGAGAACGAGCTGACCAACAGGTCGAGAAGGAAGATGTGCCAAAGAGGTGCAGCATGAGGCCTCATGTGTACCAGAGCGCCTGTCATTCGAGGCCCTCTGGACCGGGCATGCCGTCAAAGACTCCGGCTGAGCAGAAAGTGCAACATGTCTGCTAGATGATGGCAGACCTGGCATCTCAGGGATATGGGGGAGGACACCGCTTCCCGGTGGCAGTCAAGGTCACGGTCGCCCTGAAGTTGTACGTGACGGGGTCCTTCCAGGTGCCGAGTGGGGACCTGTCCGGGATCTCACAGACCTGAGTGCACAGGTCCATCCACGATGTCATGGAGGCCCGATATGCCCAGGCAGCTCAATACATCCATGTCAATGTGGACTGAGCTCCCCAGGCTTCCCGGGCAGCGGGCGTGCCCCACATCCAGGAGGTGACCATCGGGATGCATGTCCCCCTATCAGCACCTGCAGATGACAGGCCGCTCTACACAAACCAAAAGGGGTTCCACTCAATGAACATGCAGCTGATATGTGGCCATCAGATGTGCATCATACGTGTCTGTGTCCGGTACCCAGGGAGTGTGCATGATGCCTACATCCTGGCACACTCGATCATCCCTGACATGTTCGAAATGCCCCACCGGCTGGGGGGTTGGCACCTGGGTGACAGAGGTTACCCACTGTGGATGTGGGTAATGATACCTATCCGGAGGCCACAGACAGATGCGGAGACCCGTTACAACGAAGCCCATATAGTGACAGGTAAGTGATCGAATGGTGATTCAGCCTCCTGAAGATGTGGTTCAGGTGCCTTGACTCCTCTGAGGGGCCCTCCAGTATGATGCTGAGGGAGGTGCCCGCATCTTGGCAGCCTGCTGCACCCTCCACAACATCGGCCAGCCCAGAGCAGCCCACCCCTCACACCCAGCAGACAGAGCAGCAAGGCAGTTTTGACAGTGGTAACAGGTGTTTCACGTAAACTAAGATTTTTGCCCTAGCCCCTATAACTAAACTGTGACCTGCACCCGTGCCAACTTAACTGTTGTCTCACATTCTGGCCTTACGTGCCCTAACGCTATGGCTAGATAGATCCTCAGACAGTACAGCAGGAGTGGAGGTGCCCTGCTGCGATTCCTGCCCTGCGACCTCAGTCCCCATTAGCAGGCATCCTCTGGGGAGAACAGGCCTGACTGCTGCTCAGGTGACCCAGGTCACGTGGTGCCACCCTGTTCTGCCCGCTGACCACCTTAGGCACCAAGGCAGGAGGGGGCAGGGGGTCCAAGGTGCTGTGGTGATCTGGCACCGCGTCTCAGATTTTATCACAGAATGAGACGTTTTTCTGTCAGTAGGCATGTGAGTCTTTGGAACTCTCTTCCACAAAAGGTTTCCAAAGCGAAGTCTTTGAATATTTTTAAGGCCGAGGTATACAGATTCTGGATAAGCAAGGAGGTGATAGGTTATCAAAGAAAGGTGGGAATGTGGGATTGTAGAGTTGAGGTAACAACTAGATCATCCTTGATCTAACTGAATGGCAGAGTAGACTCAAAGGGCCAATGTTCTACTCCTGCTCTTAATTTGCATGTTAGTATGTTCAGTTGTGTGTATTTAACAGAGAATATTAACTCGAGCTGCGGGATCATAATAACACATTTCTGATGCACACGGGTAATGCCCACACTAACGTCCTCAACATGATGTTTGGGGCAGGCTGCACCAGATGTGAGCGGAATTGGCAGAGACAGCATTTTGGTCCTGAGCAACAGCCATATCATTGAAACTACTTGTGCAACAGAGTTCAATTTTGCAGCACTGGTGGCTTAGAGGTGATCTTATGAACATTTACAAGATAGTAAATGGCAAGGTGAAAGCTTCATCTGGAATACTACTGTAAGTTAATCTGTTGGAGTGCATATACCAACATAACTGTGCCCAATATGCCTGTTTAAAGAAGGAAGCCACTATCTTCCTTGGGTGTTGCACTTACATGCTTAAAAGTCAAGGTGACTCAGGATCCAGAGTAAGGTAGCAGAATCAGAAGGGGTAAGTGATTGCCCTAATTTTAACTACCCTGATTTTCTCCACCAGGTTTCCCCCAGGTTGGGAGAGAGTTAAAATTCAGGCCTCTGGGTTTTTGCTAAAGACCCAGGATCTTCAATTCCTTGAGACCCAGTCCACTTCTAGAAGAGCAATAGACAGTGCCGTGCAGAGGTCTGGTGATGCCCGGGGCAAATCTTGATTGTTTGCCCCAAAGACTCAAGTATAAGGCCTAATATACTGAGAAATATTATGAGAAAGGAAAACATTTTGAATATAACTTCCCGTACCAGCCTCCTGAACAGGCGCCGGAATGTGGCGACTAGGGGCTTTTCACAGTAACTTCAGTGAAGCCTACTTGTGACAATAAGTGATTTTCATTTCAATGTAGATGATGTTCTAAACCGCTGTGTGCAGAGAGCAGTGAATGGTCTCTCCCCAGTGCGAACTCGCTGGTGTCTCAGCAGTTGGGGTGAATGACTGAATCCCTTACCACACAGACGGCAGGTCAATGGCTTCTCACCTGTATGAACTCACTGATGTCTCAGCAGGATGGATGGCTGAGTGAATCCCCTCCCACACACAGAGCAGGTGAACGGCCTCTTCCCGGAGTGAACTCTCTGGTGTGTCAGCAGGTTGGTTAATTGAGAGAATCTCTTCCCACACACAGAGCAGGTGAACAGCCTCTCCCCAGAGTGAACTCGCTGGTGTGTCAGCAGTTGGGGTGAATGACTGAATCCCTAATCACACTCAGAACTGAGGGAGTGCTGCACTGTCAGAACAGCCTTCTTTCACATAAGTTGTTAAACTGAGGCTCTGTCTGTCCCTATTAGGTGGATGTTGAAGATCCCACAGCCACTATTTTGAAGAAGCTTTGGAACGGGTGCAGATGAGATTTACCAGGATGTTGCCTGGTATGGAGGGAAAATCTTATGAGGAAAGGCTGATGGACTTGAGGTTGTTTTCGTTAGAGAGAAGAAGATTAAGAGGTGACTTAATAGAGGCATACAAAATGATCAGTGGGTTAGATAGGGTGGACAGCGAGAGCCTTCTCCCGCGGATGGAGGTGGCTAGGACGAGGGGACATAGCCTTAAATTGAGGGGTGATAGATATAGGACAGAGGTCAGAGGTGGTTTTTTTACGCAAAGAGTGGTGAGGCCGTGGAATGCCCTACCTGCAACAGTAGTGAACTCGCCAACATTGAGGGCATTTAAAAGTTTATTGGATAAGCATATGGATGATAAGGGCATAGTGTAGGTTAGATGGCCTTTAGTTTTTTTCCATGTCGGTGCAACATCGAGGGCCGAAGGGCCTGTACTGCGCTGTATCGTTCTATGTTCTATTGGTCAAAATCTCAGCACGCAGATCAGGGGGCGGGGCCTTTCCCTGCATGTGAGGAGCTCTGATTGGCTGGAGAACCACAGTCCCTCCGGTCCTCAATCTTTTTTCATTGGTCAACATCTCAGCACGCAGATCAGGGGGCGGGGCCTTTCCCTGCATGTGAGGAGCTCTGATTGGCTGGAGAACCACAGTCCCTCCGGTCCTCAATCTTTTTTCATTGGTCAACATCTCAGCACGCAGATCAGGGGGCGGGGTCTTTCCCTGCATGTGAGGAGCGCCCCCTCCCTTGGACATGCGCAGTCCCGGGCCGCCCGCCCGTGCGGCGGATAGAGTGGTTTCCCCACCGCGGGGGAGTCTGGGAGCGCAGTCACCTCACCCTGACACAAGGTACATGTCGGTAGTCACTGGATTTGATTGTGACGCCCCCCCCCCCCCCCCCCTTAGCAAAACAATTTGTTAAATTCAGGTGGAAAAATTTAGGCATCTGGGTGACATTGGGGAGAGCAATAGCCTCTGATTGTTGCCCCCATCCAATGGATGCCCAGTGCCAATGCACCGTCGCCCCCCCCCCCCCCCCCCCCTGCACGCCACTGGCAATAGAGCAGGATTTCTAGTTGCTAGATTGCCCTAGTATTAACCCTCTCACAAAGCCAGTCAATTAAAAAATAAAATCCATTTTGAATACCAATCTATTTGTTTTAATAACTCCAAATGCATGGAAAACGGAGCCAGATCATGGCCCAATGCCCCCAAGACTTGATCTTTAAATGTTCTCCGAGGCCTTAATTTCAGTAATATGTGCCAGGTCACATATGCTCTGAACTGAACTGTCCTAAACCAAAGGGGGGGCACGAAAACTTTCGATAAAGGCAGCTGGCTTTCTGAAAAAAATTTTTTTTAAAGTCCACCAGGATTAATCTGTGGCTGCTGTTAAGTGGACGTATTTCCTTCCTGCATCTAAAAAATATAAAGTGAGGGTGGAGATAAAGTTTGTTGTGGAGCCAAGTGGCAGCCAGCACCAGAGCAGCACTAATCCAGATATGGTCATCACTCTGTCAACTATAATCTTTCTCAGTGGACCATTTTGGGTAAATTGAACACATATAACACAATGGGGAATCTCATTAACCCATTGCTGAAGCTGAAAAGAAAAATAGCTTGAGTGCAGTGTTATAGACTGTTTGCAATTCGATGATAGGGAAATGGACATTTGCAAGTTTATTAAATAGTCATGTTGCAAAAGGTAATAACTTGGAATAGGTCCCCAAGGAATCTTCTGCATTGCTCCTGTGTGATAATTTGAATGGTGCTGGATCTGATTTAAATTTCCTGTCAAAAACATTTTCTGCAGTCTATTCTTGTGTGCATGTTACACTACTGCCGTAAATAGAATAATTTTAAGAAGCATATGGTTTGAATATGAATATGGGATTCAAATCATCATAATCTAATGCGATGTTGATTGAGTTTCATTATCGCATGTTGTTAACATCTGTTCTGATATGAAACCTACAATCACTACCAGTAAAAGTGATTAGAGCACTCACGTTGAATTCTTTTTTTGATGGTGATTGAAGATACATTTTTGTCAACTATCATTTTTCATTTGTTACAAAGCAAAGCAAAACTACAGATTGTTTTGGGCTAGTTTATAATTGTCATCATTTTCACAAGAGTGTGAGAAATGTTATCGTAAGCAAGTCCCTGCTTTGTTCTTTGCATACTGTTATGTAACACACAATAGAAATATGATTGGGGATACAGCAACATTCTTAATGCCAGATGTGCTCAAGAAAATGCTCAAGCACTCTCCACAAAGAGTAAATCATCTTGAAGTAAACATGCCAGCAAATTAGTTTTAATTGGGGTGGGGGTGGAGGTGGCGCTAAAAGTAGATCTAAAAAAGGGATAGAAGTTATACTTGCATCTATCTATTTCCAATTATTTTCATTCTGTGTTTGTAGAAAATAGTTAAATCATGGAGAACCTTTGAATAAATTGTGTTTTCAGGAAGTAAGTAGACTGGAACCATACACAATCAAATTATAAGGTTTCATTTCTGAGGCAGGATGACAACAACAAGTTTTAAATCACAACAGTTAATACAATTCCACCCAAAATAAAATAAATCTGTTTTGCAGGATAAAGATGTACCTACAATAAGCTTTTGAAATTGGAACATTTCATCCTAGTTGGAGAAATCTATAGTATCAATCAATGTAAAGAATTCACACTTGGGTCACGAAATTTGTATTGATTCTTTGCAAGATGTCCTTGGTGGCATCATCCACTGTCATAAGGCAGAGTCTGTCAGAAACACCTCAGAGTGTTCCTATCACAAATACGTTAGATATAGCTCTTGAGGCTAAAGGGATCAAAGGATATGGATGGGGGGGAGCGTAAACAGGGTTACTGAGTTGAATGATCAGCCATCATCATAATGAATGCACAGAGCAGGCTCGAATGGCTGAATGGCTTACTTCTGCTCCTATGTTTTCTGTTTCTATGTGTTTCCTGCCCTCTCTGTTTGGAGATGGAGAGTGCGGTGATATGCATCACTATAAATACACAAGGGGTTAATGTAAATACACGTAGACTAGATCGACACCAGAGGGAGCACCAGAGACATGACACACAGACATTCAACCAATAGGCTAGTAAGATAGGACACGACCAATGGGCATTCAAGACACACACAGACGTGACACTACCACAGGGGGGCATTACACCAACCCATATATAAGGACACCACACATGATCTTCCTCTTTCCAGTGGAGACTCTCAGTGAGTACACAGGGTTGATTTGAAACACATCACACCCACCACATGGATTGTAGCAGACTGGTTCGTCAGTCTGAGTAGCTATAGCAGGATTAACAAGAGTCGAATCCAAGTAGGAGAATCGTTAATAGTTTAATAAATGTGTTAAAGCTATCTCCAAGTCTGAACCTTCCTTTGTCAGAGTGCACATCAAGGAAGCAGCTTATGCTACATCAAGAGCACAACAAAACAGAGATTGCATTTAATCCATTTAATCCTCCTGTCTACTTGTCTCCACTCCGAAAAGTCTGGAACGGGAAGACCTGTGGTCTACCTTCCCTAACCCCCCCCCCCCCCCCCCCATTGTCAACCAAGGTCCTTAATTAGACAATTGATGACCACTTAAGGGTCTCAACCTACTGCCACTAGTATTAATCCAGCTGTGAGTGGGCCTGTTACCATGTGGCATGCAGGACAAGTAACCTATACAGGCTGCTTGCCGGTCTCCCAGAAGGGTGGTGTCTCTCCTTCAAAGGCACTCAGTGCGGGGACCCGGCATCGGGAAGGGAGCAGTCCACTGAGAGCCCCTGCTCTTGCAGTCAAAACCCCCTACACTCCTTCATCCCGCAAACACAACCTTGCGAACCCCCCTCTCCGAGCTACATCCATTTCAGCAGCAGCTGCGGGAGGCTACACATTTCTGCTTAATAAAGCCTCGATTATACTCTACTCTCGTCTCGTCGTAATTGATAGTGCATAACCCCCCCCCCCCCCCCCCCCCCCCCCCCCGCCCCCGTCCTCTTCTGGATGTCCTCTTCTTCCCTCATCTGGTTTTGTGTCCTACTCTGGTTGCGTTGGCGTGGTGCCGTGTATTGTGCTATTTGCTGGGCATGATTGAGTTCCATGCCTCCTTGTTTCCACCCTTCCTCTCTCCTTGTCGTACCATGACTACCCACTCCCTTTATTTGGCTTATTGGCTGTTGGTTATGTGGTGAATGTGATTCACACTATAGTTGCCAATATCACTCCATGTATATATGTTCGTTATCTACCCCTTGTAAGATCAATGCTGCATATAGTTGCCAATATAACTATATGTTCACTATCCACCATTGTAAATGCAGTTGCACTATCCGACCACCAGGGGGAGTCGCTCTGGGAGTACGCGAGAGTTTGTACTGGGCTCCTCCCTTGGCTCCGCCCAGGACTCCTCCCCCTGGGACCGATGTATAAAGATCAGTGCCTTAGAGCCAGCCTGCCAGTTCACTGGAGATTCAACGACAAATAGGCTGGCTCTGTTGTAAGTGTATTAAAGCCTCTGTTCAGATCCAACTACACGTGTTCGCTGAATTGATGGTTCCATCAATTTAATACAGTTAAGAAGCTGCCGAAGTAAAGCATGGAATCCGCTTTAAAACCAGGACGTCTAGAACTCGATCCGCAGGATGCAGAGGTGAAAGAAACCTTCTGCAACTGGCTGAAATGTTTTAAGGCCTACCTGGCCGAAATCAGCACCGCTGAAACTACAGAGGAACAAAAGCTCAGCCTACTGCACGTGAGGGTAAGCCACAGAATTTCTACACAACTAAATCCAGCCGGTTCCTACACCGCAGCACTGGCTATTTGGGACAAAATGTATATTAGGCCCATGAACGAGGTCTTTGCCCGCCATGTGTTCACGACTCGCTGACAACGGGCTACTGAAACTTTAGCTGAATTTGCACGCGAGTTGAACAATCTCTCAAATGACTGCAATTACCAGGCCGTAACCGCGGCCGAACATAGGGAGCTTGCTGTGCGGGATGTTTTTGTAGCGGGCCTTCGATCTAGCTATGTACGCCAGAGACTATTAGAAAATGGGGCCCAGGGCTTAGAAACTACCGTAGAGGCTGCTATCACGATGGAAGTTTCCTTCCGCAGCCTCAACTCATTTCCTGCGGACCACGCTAACCCCGCATGGGCCCCCGACCTGAGGACCCCCCAAGCCTTTGCCGCAAGGCCCCCCAGCTATCGCGCTGCCACAACCGGCCGCCCTACTGTCCCAGTCAACTACTCAAACTATCCAGCTGCTCCAGCTAATTACTCAGCTCCCCCAGCCAGCTACTCAGCTCGCCAAACCAGTTATTCAATGGCTCCAGCCTGCCACTATTCAGCTCCCCAAACCAGTTATTCAATTGCTCCAGCCTGCCACTTCTGTGGACAAAGCCAGCACCCGCGGCAGCACTGCTCAGCCCGATCCGCGACCTGCAGCAGCTGCGGGAAGAAAGGCCACTATGCTAAAGTGTGCCTCGGCAGAAGGGCCCCAGCCCTCAACACCCCAACAGTCCAAAAACATCGCCCCCGGCACCAGCAGGCCCGCGGGGCCCGAAACGCTGCAGCCTACGCTCAGGCTCCGCCCCCTCCCGCCACGTGCGATTCATGGGGGCCGCCATCTTGGACGCCATCTTCATCACCACCCTCCACGTGCGATCCACGGGCCCTAGCTGCATCCCCAGACTCAAACAGATCATCGGAGGAGTACGACCTCCCCGGGCAGTCACCACATGGCCCGCAACTCAGCGCAGTGTTCCTGCATCAAGCTCGCCAGAACGCAGCGGCATATACTCGACAGGACGCCCGATCGGAAGAATTTGACTCCCCTGGGCACCCACCATGCAGCCCGCAACTCAACGCATCTGAGAAATTCGATGACGGAATCCAGATCAACGGGTACAACACGACGTGCCTCTTCGACTCCGGGAGCACAGAGAGCTTCATACACCCAGAGCTGGTAAGAGCTGTTCCCTCCCTATTTATCCCATCAACCAAACTATCGCCCTCGCTTCGGGCTCCCATTCCATCCAAATCCAAGGCCGCACTACAGCAACGCTAACGATTCGAGGCGCTAGATATTCCAAATTTAAACTGTATGTCTTGCCCGACCTGTGCGCGCCACTCCTCTTAGGCTTGGATGTAATCTCAAGAATCTCACCCTCAGCTTTGGCGGGCCCCTGCCCCCACTCACTATCTGCAGCCTCACCACGCTGCGCATTGCCCCCCCTCCTCTCTTCGCCAACCTCACCCCGGATTGCAAACCGGTAGCCACCTGCAGCAGGCGGTACAGCCTGCAGGATAGGGTATTTATCAGAATGGATGTCCGAAGGCTGCTCAGTGAGGGGATCACAGAGGCCAGCAACAGTCCCTGGAGAGCTCAGGTGGTGGTCGTCAAGACCGGGGAAAAATTCCACATGGTCGTCGATTATAGTCAGACCATCAATCGCTTCACGCTCCTAGACGCGTATCCCCTCCCCAGAATCACAGACATGGTAAACCAGATCGCTCAATATCGTGTCTTCTCCACGGTGTATCTGAAGTCTGCATACCACCAGCTCCCAATCCGCCCGGAGGACCGCCACTACACGGCGTTCGAGGCCGATGGCCGCCTCTTCCATTTCCTCCGGGTTCCCTTCGGCGTCACTAACGGGGTTTCAGTGTTCCAACGAGCAATGGACCGAATGGTAGACCAGTACGGCTGCGTTCCACGTTTCCGTATCTGGATAATGTTACCATCTGCGGCTATGACCAGCAGGACCACAACGCCAACCTCCACCGTTTTCTCCAGACGGCCCAAAAATTAAACCTTACATATAACAAGGAGAAATGCGTGTTCCGCACAAACAGACTAGCCATCCTCGGCTACGTCGTGGAGAACGGAGTCCTGGGCCCAGACCCGGACCGCATGCGCCCCCTCTTAGAACTCCCCCTCCCCCATGGCCCCAAGGCCCTCAAACGGTGCTTGGGGCTCTTTTCGTACTACGCCCAGTGGGTCCCCCAATATGCGGACAAAGCCCGCCCACTCTTCAAGGCCACACGATTTCCCCTGTTTGCTGAGGCGCACCAAGCCTTCAGCTGCATCAGGGACGACATCGCCAAAGCAGCCATGCGGGCTGTGGATGAATCCACTCCCTTTCAGGTTGAAAGCGACGCCTCAGAGGTAGCGCTAGCAGCCACTTTAAACCAAGCAGGGCGGCCCGTTGCATTTTTCTCCCGTACCCTATCCGCTTCAGAACTCCGACACTCTTCAGTCAAGAAGGAAGCACAAGCCAGCGTGGAGGCTATCCGACACTGGAGGCACTACCTTGCAGGTAGGAGGTTCACCCTCATTACCGACCAACGGTCGGTCGCCTTCCTGTTCGACAACTCACAAAGGGGCAAAATTAAAAATGACAAAATTCTTCGGTGGAGGATTGAACTCTCCACCTACAATTACGATATCAAATATCGACTGGGGAAGCTCAACGAGCCCTCGGATGCCCTATCCCGCGGGACATACGCCAGCGCGCAAATCACCCGCCTAAAAGCCATCCACGATGATCTCTGCCACCCAGGGGTCACCCGGCTCGCCCACTACATCAGAGCCCGAAACCTGCCTTTCTCCAACGAGAAGGTAAAAGCGGTCACCAGGAACTGCCCGATCTGTGCGGAGTGCAAACCGCACTTCTATAGACCAGACAGGGCCCACCTGGTCAAGGCTTCTAGGCCCTTTGAACGCCTTGCGATCGATTTCAAAGGGCCACTCCCCTCCACTAACAAAAACATTTACTTCCTTAACATTATTGACGAGTTCTCCCGATTCCCCTTCACCATCCCATACCCCGATATGTCCTCCCACACAGTCATTAGGGCCCCGCATAGTGTCTTCACCCTGCTCGGTTTCCCCAGCTACGTGTACAGCGACCGGGGTTCGTCCTTTATGAGTGACGGGCTGCGTCAGTATCTGCTCGACAAGGGCATCACCTCGAGCAGGACTACCAGTTACAACCCCAGGGGGAACGGACAAGTGGAGAGGGAGAACGCGACGGTCTGGAAGACCGTCATACTGACCCTCAGGTCCAGAAAGCTCCAAGTTTCCCAATGGCAGAAAGTCCTCCCTGACGCGCTCCACGCAATTAGATCCCTCCTATGTACAGCGACCAATCAAACCCCTCACGAGCGGCTCTTCATTTTTTCCAGGGGCACTACCACAGGGGTCTCACTTCCGGCGTGGCTGAGGACGCCAGGCCCGGTTCTCCTAAGGAAGCACGTCAGGGCGCACAAAACCAACCCCGTTGTTGAAAAGGTGCGCCTGCTTCATTCCAACCCACAGTACGCATTTGTTGAGTTCCCAGACGGTCGCCAGGACACAGTATTCCTCCGGGACCTGGCACCCGCTGGATCCAGCCCCCCATTTACCCCCACCGAGAAACTCCTTTCCCCGTTCCCTATGCGGCCGCCCCCTTGCGCCCCCCGATTCTGTGAGCTCACCCCACCAGTCCCGAGCGCCATCACCAGCCCGCCCCCCCGAGCCCCCAGTCTCCATTCGACCAGGAGGTGTATGAGGCCCGGACAAGACTCGCCCCGGAGCCGGCAACCGTACCCCAGACCTCGACGCCCGCCCAGCCACCGCAAGAGGCTGCAACCCCGGTGCTCCTCAGATCAAGATGGACAATTCGTCTACCAGACAGACTGACTCTTTGAGCCATCACCTCCGCCGGACTTGATTTTTTTAACAGGGGGCGAATGTGGTGAATGTGATTCACACTATATATAGTTGCCAATATCACTCCATGTATATATGTTCGTTATCTACCCGTTGTAAGATCAATGCTGTATATTGTTGCCAATATAACTCCGTGTATATATGTTCACTATCCACCATGGTAAGTGCAGTTGCACTATCCGATCACCAGGGGGAGTCGCTCTGGGAGTATGCAAGAGTTTGTACTGGGCTCCTCCCTTGGCTCTGCCCAGGACTCCTCCCCCTGGGACCGATGTATAAAGATCAGGGCCTTAGAGCCAGCCTGCCAGTTCTCTGGAGATTCAACGACGAATAGGCTGGCTCTGTTGTAAGTGTATTAAAGCCTCTGTTCAGATCCAACTACACGTGTTCGCTGAATTGATGGTTCCATCAGGTTACAAACAGGCCTTGGAACAACTGGGTGAATGGCTCCATGTTTTGTGGAAGCCTTCTTTCAACACCCAGGGTTAATATTGCAGTTTAGGGAGGGCAAGGCCCCCCCATGGTTCTCGCTCTCTGCAGTACTCTCTTTGGGATCCTTGTGTTCCCACTGCCCCCCCCCCCCCCTCCGCCCACACACAAAACGCCATGATCTGTTTTTCTAGAGAGTTGAAAAAGGCCTTGGAGATGTAGATCGGGAGGGATCTGAACAGGAAGAGAAACCTGGGCAATATGTTGATCTTGATCGGCTGCTCTCTCCCTGCCAGGAATAGTGGGAGTGTGTTCCATCTTTGCAGGCTGGTCAGGTTCCATTTGTGGATCCATGTCCAGTCATGTGCGATTTGGATCCCTAGGTAGCGGAATTTGTGCTTGGCTTGTTTAAACGGCAGTCCCACCGCTGCACCCTCCCTTACAGGTTCACCAGGAAGATCTCACTTTTGCTTAGGTTGAGTTTATAGCCCAAGAAGGCTCCAAGCTCTTTGAAGAGTGCCATGATTCCTTTCATGCTGCATTACGGATCCGAGATGTTGAGGAGCAGGTCATCCGCATAGAGCAAGACTCCATGCTCTCTGACTCCTCTCCGGATCTTTACCTCCCTAAGCATAAACAGCAGCGGGGATAACAGGCAACCTGCCTTGTGCCTCTGTGCAATTGGAAGTCCTTAGAGCTGGTGTTTGTCCATATGCTCGCTGTGGGAGTGTTGTACAGTGGTTTCACCCAAGGCGGTAAACACCGTTCCAAGCCCAAACCACTCCAGGACCCTATGAGGTACTTCCATTTGACTCTGTCAAAGGTCTTTTTTTGCGTCCAGGGAGATGATCACCTCAGGTATTCTCTCCCCAGATGGCGCCATGATCACACTCAGCAGACGCCTGGGGCGGAATTCTCCCACACCCCCGCCGGGTTAGAGAATCGGCACGGCGCCGCGCGAATCGCGCCACGCCGTCCTGACACCCGGGGGGGGGGGGGGGGGGGGGGGGGGGGGGGTCCGACCCTGCGGGGGGGGGGGGCTCCGTAGTGGGCTGGCCTGCGAACAGGGCCCACCAATCTGCGGACCGTCCTCTCTGCCACCCAGCCTCTTTTCCTCCGCGCTGGTTTCTGTAGCCCTGCGCTATTTGCCGTCGGGGCCGCCACGGGGAAGAAGGCCACTGCGCATGCGCTAGTTGGCACCGGCTCAACTGCGCATGCGTGGACCCTGCGGCGCCCAGTTCAGGCCGGGATCGGCAGCTGGAGCGGCGTGGACCACTCCAGCACCGTGCTAGCCCCCTGTGGGCCACAGAATGGGGTCCCGGAACGGGCGCCGACGCCGGAGTAAAACACTCCCGTTTTTACGCCGTTGGGAGAATCCCGCCCCTGATGTTCAATGTTAGCCGTCAAACTTTGACAAAGCCCGTTTGGTCTTCTGCTTCCACTTCTTGTACACAGTCCTCCAGCTTCTTGCCTAAGATCCTGGCCAGTATTTTCGCATCTACGTTTAGCAGCCCGATGGGTCTGTTGGCCTCGCATTTTGTTGAGTCTTTGTCTTTCTTGAATATCAGTGAGATTTAGGCTTGTGCTAGCATAGGTGGCAGGGTGCCCCTCGCCAGCGAGTCTGAGCACATCCCCCGCAGGTGTGGGGCCAGTGCCATCACAAATATTTTGCAGGAGTGAGCCAGGAAACCATTCAGTCCCGGTGCCTTCCCCACCTGCATGTTGATACTCTCCATGACCTCTCCAGTTCTAGTGGTGTTTCCAGGCCCATCTCCTATCCTCCCCCGCAACTGGCATGTCCATCCATTGAGGAACTGCTTCATCCTCAAGTGCCATGCTGGGGGCTTGGTGTACAGCCCCCGTTTGAAAGTCTCGAATGCTTTGCTGACCTTTTCCGACTCCGCTACTAGTTTGCCATGCTGTCCCTAATCAGGGCTAATTCCCTAATGGCTGCCTGCTTTCTCAGCTGGTGAGCCAGCAGGCGGCTGGCTTTGTCTCTGTGCTGGTACAGGGTTCCCGTGCCTGGCGGAGTTGGTCTACTGCTTTCCTAATGAAGAGCAGGTCAAAATCTGTTTGTAGATTTTCCTCTCCGGCAGGTGCTCTATGGTCAGACCTCCCTATGCTCTCTTCCCTATCTTTCTGTGCTTTGCAAGCAATAATTTCAACCCTGATCACATCCTTCAGTGCCTCCCAGAACGTGGAGGGTGAGACCTCCTCATTCTGATTATTAGCGATATACTCATCTATGGCCTGTGATATATTCTTGCAGAAAGTCTTATCAGCCAGGAGGGCCATTTCCAACCTCCATGGGGCGGGGGGGGGGGGGGGTGGGGGGCACCTCCAACCTCACATCCATGTAGTGTGGAGCGTGGTCGGAGATTACGATCGTGGAATATTCTGCTCTTACCAGCCCTGGAAGCACCGATTTCCCCATTACAAAGAAGTCGATCCATGAGTATACGTTGTGTACTTGAGAGAAGAAAGAGAATTCTTTCTCTCCTGGGTGGGTGAACTGCCATGGGTCCACTGCCCCCATCTGCTCCGTGAATGTGCGGGTTCTTTCGGCATATTGGAGGTCTTTCCTATTTTGGGATTGGACCTGTCTCTCCGTGGGTCCTATGCACAGTTAAAGTTCCCTCCCCCATGATTAGTCGGTGTGCGTCGATGCTGGGGATTTCCGCTATGGTCTTCTTTATAAACTCCGTGTCATCCCAGTTGAGCGCGTACACATTTACCAGGACTACCGGTGCCCCCATCTAAGATAATAGTGACCATATAGTATTGTACCCTGGGTCCGTAACTGTCCTCGCCACAGTAAACACCATCCTCTATTTAGCAGCATGGCTACCCCCTGGCCCTCGTCTTGTAGCAGGAATGATAAGTCTGTCCCACCCAGCCCTTCCTTACACGCAGTCGGTCCTTCTCTCTCTTGAAGGAAGACTATGTCGGCTTTCAAAACTTTTCAGATGGGTGAAGACTGTGGATCTTTTCACTCGGCCATTAATTTCCCTGACATTCCAGGTGACTATCCTTGATGCACTATCAATTACGACGAGACGAGAGTAGAATGTAATCATGGCTTTATTACACAGAGATGTGTAGCCTCCTACAGCAGCTGACAAAATGGCTGCTGTTCGGAGAGCACACATATTTATACTCCGCCTACTGGGCAGAGCCAGCAGGCAGGGATCTACCCCCGTACCTGTAATACAGGGTCCTTACCGTAAAACCCATATATATAATATAATACAACAGTGGTGACTACCACAATCCTGATGTGTTTTTTTCTCCCCCCTCCTGCAGGATCAACCATACTTACCTGATGCACATGCCCCTGCACTCTGGGATTTCATTTTGTTCGGGGGGGCATCCAAGATGGCTGCGGTCACTGTTCTCCCCATGAGGTTGGGTCCCTGCTTTGTCCAGGGGGCAGCCAACATGGCTGCCAACTGAGAGTATGCTATGTGGGTGAGCCACTGTACTCTGGGATTTCTCTTTGTTCAGGGACCCTGCAAAATGGTTGCTTGCAGTGCCATTTTGTTCCAAGTCTCCACATGTGGCCTGTTGTAGCCACCCTAATGCCCTTGCTCTCGCTAATCCAGTGTTCCTCTTGTGGTGTTTTCTCCCCCCCACGCCATCTTCTTCCCTCCTCCCTTCCTATACTGCCTCCCCCTCACTTCCCTCTTTTTCTTCCCCCAGTTGTCCCCCTGTTACTAATGTCTACCCCCCCTCCCCCCTTGCGAGAGATGTACATATGGCCTCTCTATCCTGCACTCCTCCCGGTGCCAGATTGCCCGCTAGTGTGGTGACCCCCTCCCGGGGTTAGTTGTGCATCCTCCCGTCGCCCGCTCCCTGAGCTTCCTATCTGCCGTTCCCTTTATCTTCTCCTGCGCTCTGTTGCTCTTGCTCCTTCCTTCCTCCCTTTTCTCCCTCATCCCCAGAATGAGTCAGTGCAATCCCACGCAAAGTGGTCGATGAGCACTTCCTCACTGTTCCTGTTGCTGTTTTTTCGAGTCTGTTCTCCGAGACAAACTTGTCCGTGTCCGTAGGGGCCATGAAAAAGTGCTCCCTACCTTGGAATGTGTCCCAGAGCTTGGCTGGGTGCAGCATCCCAAACTTGACGCCGCTTTTGTACAGCGCGGCCTTCGCTCTGTTGAATTCTGCCCGGCGATTGGCCAGGTCAGCTCGAATGTCCTGGTAGATCCGAATCTGGTGGCCTTCCCAGTTACAGTTCTTTGTCTCACCCAGCTCAGGATTTGTTCCCGGTATTCGTACCTGTGCATTTTGGCGATTATCGCTGGCTCTGGTGGGTTGGGGGAAGCTATCCCTTCCCACCAGGTTGCCTAGCATTCAGGCCACATTGTCCGTGGGTTCCTACCTTCGATTCCCAGGTTTTGGCGCCTTGATCGGTTCTCCTGGTCGTCGATTTTCCCGTTCAGGCTCCACTGTGTCGCGACCAGCCTTGCCACTTTTTTCTCCAGGGCGATGATCCTGTCGCCCTGGTCTGTTGCGGCTTTTTCCAGCTCTTTAATAGTGTTTTCCTGAGCTTTCAGTTGCCTCTCCACCTTGTCTCGGGCTACCTTCATGGTCGCCAGAGCTTCTGCAACTGCACCCCTGACTGCAGTTTGAATATCGTTTTTGTCTCTTCCCGATGTCCTCTCAATTCTCTTGAGAAACATCCTCCACCCGTCCCTTGGTGAGGGGGAGGGGGGTGCTCCTTGTGCGGCGGGCCGGTCCTTCTCGCTTTGGAGAGGCCCAGGCTTCACCGCTTTGTTTGTCGGTCGGCTCGGCCATTTGTTTCTCCAGGTGTTTTCTGCTCCTAGTGTACACACAGCCTCGGGAATGGCTGCTGTTTGGCATTTTCCCCTTGTATTGTTGCTGGTAGAGGTGTGGGGATGTTTTTCTCGGTGTTAGCAGGCTATTTCGGGTGAAAGAGCCTATTTTCAGGTTTGTGGGAAGAGAACCACCTGATTCTCAGCACATCCCCATCAGCGGAAGTGGCAAATGGGTTTTTGTTATGATTTCTGGGGAGTAGATAACTAGAGACATTGGGCGCAATTCAGCGGACTTGAGTTAAAGTCCACTGAACGGCTCATTTGGCAGGGTGTTTCTCTGCAACCATCTTGTTATTCAATGGCAATTTGCTGTTTTAGTTAACCTTGGGGAGATTCTGCTGAGCCCACATTTTTCAGCTTGTCACCCAGGTGATCTGGGCCCCTGGGTGTTCGGGCACTGGACGGGATGGTACCCCAGCACCCCAATGCCGCCCGGGTGCCATGGCACTGCCAACATGGCGCCATGGTAATGCCTCCTGGGTACCCTGGCAGTGCCCACCTTGACAATGCCAGGGCACCCAGATAGCAGTGCCAGGATGGAGTGGGCACTGTCAGGGGACCAGGCCGACATTGCCATGCTGCTCAGGTGGCACCTTGCCTGTGCTGGGGATTCGGCCCAGGGAAGACCTGCCCTGTTGAGTTAGGGGGGCTCGAAGACTCCGTAACTGGTAAGTTGGTGTATGGGGGGGGGAATGGTTCAGAGGCTGCAGCGGGGGTGTTCAGAGATCGGCTTGCACTCGCGAGCTAAGCTCATTAGTAAAGGAAATGAACCTAAGTGCGGCCTTGATGGGGCGTTCCTCGCTGAGGTCTGGAAAAGAAGCAAAGTCCCGTTTAATAGTGGGGTCATTTTCAGCGCTCCAAGCTCTGGGAAACACCTGGTTAAATGCATCGAAAAATGGACTCTGTTTCACTTCCATTAAATTGTGCCCATGGCGTAGTTGAGAGGGTATTGAAATGGGGGACAGAATCCAAGCTTCTCTGGAGCTGCCGCAACGTCAATAGAATTAGGCCATTATATAGATCAGGTATTCAGTATAATATTAAAATGTCATTCTCATGATTGATGTTGCAAGTGAAAGAAAAACACAATACAGCATTAAAAAATTTAATTTTGCTTTGACACAGTGAAAATTTAATCCTTTGTGTGAAATGTTGATTGGTTGTGGTGTTTAATTCACTTCAGCTTCATAATTAGATGCGGAACGGTAGCACAGTGGTTAGCACTGTGGTGGGCAGCACGGTAGCACAAGTGATTAGCACTGTGGCTTCACAGTGCCAGTGTCCCAGGTTCGATACCCTGCTGGGTCACTGTCTGTGCGGAGTCTGCACGTTCTCCCCATGTCCGCGTGGGTTTCTTCCGGGTGCTCCGGTTTCCTCCCACAGTCCAAAAACGTGCAGGTTAGGTGGCTTGGCCATGATAAATTGCCCTTAGTTAACAAAAAAAGTTTCGGAGGGGCTATTGGGTTACGGGGAGAGGGTGGAAGTGAGGGTTTCAGTAAGTCGGTGCAGACTCGATGAGCCGAATGGCCTCCTTCTGCTCGGTATGTTCTGTTACTTCACAGCGCCAGGGTCCTAGGTTCAATTCCCGGCTTGGGTCACTGTCTGTGCAGAGTCTGCGCGCTCTCCCCGTGTCTGCGTGGGTTTCCTCCGGGTGCTCCGGTTTCCTCCCACAAGTCCCGAAAAACATGCTGTTAGGTCATTTGGGGATTCTGAATTCTCCCTCTGAAGTCCTCAGCTGTGTATCTTTGAGTCTATGCATGGAAACTGGGTCCCTTGTAGCCCTACGGGCTGCCTCACATTCTTTAAAAAGTACCTGGATGGGCACTTGGCATGTCTTAACATTCAAGGTTATGGGCCAAGTGTTGGCAAATGGGATAAGGTAGGCAGGTCCGATTTTTTTCATGCTTCATTGCAGACTCGATGGGCCGTAAGGCCTCTTCTGCACTGCATTATTCTGTGATTCTGTGATGAATGTGGTTAGACCCTGAAAAACATCTACAATCACCTTGACAAAATAGTACGTTTGAAATCCACAAAGAAAATGAGATGAAAGAAAGAAGAATGTTCTCAGAAATAAATACTTGTTCTTTAGCTTTATATCTGTCGCTACGATCTATTATTGGCCAGCACTAACGGGGCCTTAAAGGCTGGATTGTGCGACCTGCCACATCTGTTGCTAAACCAAATTTTGTAGCAATGCTGGGATGAGTCAGCTGGATTACCCCAAGTAAAATTCATCACTTTGTGCTCCTCCCACAAACAAGCATGAATCCCTGAAGGTTTACAATCATTTTTGTAGTTTTGCACAAATGAATAATCACGCCTGAATTGCCACAGCAAGGAAGAATGATTATTTTTGAGTTCAGTTCTTTAAATGATCAGCTACGTCAAGGGATCTTGGTACTGAAAGCTTGACTAATGTCTTAGAGGCAGAGCTTTATCACTTTCATATTATGTTCGATATGTTAAGATCTAAGTGATGCAGAGAATTAAACCATCTGTCTCGCAAAATGACATCTACTTTGGAAAACAGACAGCATTAAGTCCAGGGCTCAGCAATTAACGTCAGCTTTCAGTGAAGCCTGTTAGGAGTCATAGCTGATGTAAATTTGACAGTCACAGCCAATACCCCATGGTACAAAAGCTCACTGCTCAAAATATTCTAAATTCAATAATAGCACCTTTCAGCAGCCCCACATTGGTACTGTTATGATCCCAGCTGATGTTACTACTGGACAAGTCAGATCCCAGTGCGAAACCTGGCTTCATGGACCCTAATTTCTATTTTTTGTTTAGAAATTTGGACAGAAGCTACTGAACAGAGTCACAGAGACTCCTGATGAACATTTAGGGCCCTACTTAACTGAATTGCAACAGAGTCGCCTGTTGAACGCATTTAGCCGGATGGTTTCCGAAGCTTGCTGAAAAACGCCACACTATCTAACGGGCCTTTATGCAATCTGGAGTGTCAGCAGGGAACGCCCCACCGAGGCCGCATTTAGTTCCATTTCCTGCACTGAAACGCTTCACTCGTCGGAACTCCTCAGTATATGAAATCGGGACGCCAGTTTTAAATGCCATCCCATCTCTCCACCCACTGATGCAACCTCCACAGCCCCCCAAACTCCGATAAAGGGGCTATCGGGGGCCCCCTGCACGACACGTCACATGGGCCTGATCCCCGGTGGGGGGAAAATGCCAGCCTGAAAACCTGGAAGTGCCCCTGCCAGCTGTCAGTGCCATATGAGCACCTTGGCAGTGCCAGGGTGGAAGCACCAAGGTGTCCAGGTGACATCAGCAGTGCCAGGATCCAACCCTGCCCATAGGGCAGATACCTGGCGGACTCCAATCCCTTGGTGACCCCCCCAAATGCCATTCTTTCTGGCCCCCATTTGTGCAGACCAGGAGTGAAGGCGCTCACCAGAGGTCTCCAAGGTGAAGGGGTTAGATCCCAGCACCTTGATAGATCAAGCAAGTGCATAACTGTCTCACTTCTATATGCCCAGGCGGCTCAATACATCCATTTCAATGTGGACCGAGCCCACCAGGATTCCCGGGGAGCAGGGTTCACTGCCATCGCTGGGGTGCCCTGAGTCCAAGAGGCGATAGACGGGATGCATTTCGCCCTACGGTCACCAATGGCTAACAGGTCTCTCTACACTAACCAAAGGGGGTACCACTCAATTAACATCCAGCAATGCTTCCGGACTCCGTGCCCCTAGCACTAACCCCGGCTTCCCCATACACCCGTAACCTGGCCCCTCCCCCCCAGGGGAAGACCGAACCTCCACCCTGCCCCACATGCCAACTGCGATGGCAGGCTGCCCTGGCCAGAGGCCACCGTTTACCCAACCCCTGGGCTGCATGTGTTGGGACTTCTAACAGTGTAGTTGTATGTGTTTCCTGCCCCCCCCCCCCACCCCCACTCCCCCAGGAGGGAATAACCATTGGGAATGGGAGATGACCGGAGGGGGACCAGCAGAACTGCGGCCCCTCACCATGTCCGAGCAGAGGGCACTGGACGTGGTCGGTGGCCCGGAGGAAAGGGAGGTCACCGAGGTGGAGTCCGGCGGCAGCTGAGGAAGTGAGACCTTGCTTAGTTGCAGATCCCCATGACACATGTGTGGGCACCCTCCCCCCACATTCCCGTCACCTCCCTCAACCCACACTACACTCATCCACCTCACACCTCCTCAACCCGCATCTCCCCCCACCCCCCTCAATCGCGCAGCCCCCCACCCGCCCACGTGCCACCTGGCCCATTGTCTTACAGGACCTGCCGGAGCCCCCCCCCGCCGCTAGCCAGTGCCAGAGCCGGTGACCCAAGACAGCCGAGCACTGACGGGGAGAGCAGCCCTAACACCCAAGATACCTTGGAGCTCGGGTCAGAGGATGACACTGACTTTCCGTCACAGCTATCTCCTACACCCTCCACCATCTCAGAGACTATCACCTCAGTTGGCCACATTAGTGAAGAGGCTCCTGGGACACTATCTGGTGCGCAGCACTCATCCAGTCCTAGCCACAGTGCAGATACAGTCAGAGATCCAGGGACCAAAGGAGGGGATGACGGCAGGCATCCAGCACCTGCGTTCCATCCAGATGCAGGAGCAGGCGGTGGTGCCGGTAATGCGTGCCACCCAGGCCGACACTGCACGGGTGCTGACCGTGGTGGTGGCATTGATTGCGACGGTTTCTTCTATGGATCAGCGTGTCCAAGGTCTGGGGCATTCTGTGCAGGCGGGAGCCGAGGCCCAGGACACGGCTGCCCTCACAGAGCATTGCAGTGGCGCTCCTCAGCGTGGCCCAGTCACAGCAGGCCATGTCTGGGAACTTTTGCCGGCATTGCCCAGGTGCTGACCGGCGTTGCGCAGACACTGAGAGGGGTGGCCCAGTCCCAGAGGGAGGTGGCCCAATCACTGGCTGATGTGGCACAGTCGCATGCTGCAGTCCAAGACGGCGACGGTCCACTCCCTGTGCTCCATGGCCGCAAGCATGCAGATCCTGGTCGAGAGCAGAGCGGGCCTCCAGAGCCGCGCACGGTAGCGGGGATGGCTCCACTCGCAGCCATGTCCCATGGAGAAGCCCGGGGCTATCAAGCTCCCCGAGGGAGGAGGTGGTGCCGAAGCCCGTGCCGGTGACTCCTGCAGGGGAGGTCCCGGAACACCGCAGCACCTCTGACTCCACCTTCCTGTCTCTGGTTCACCTGGTGGGCAGAACCGGGCAACACCATGCCACCCAGGACACCCAAATATCGGCCGGGCCAATCCAGGCGGGTCGCCCAGGAGACATGCGCCAATGGGCCCGGCCACCTCCACCCCTGCTGTACCGCCTTTGGAACTAACTAGGCATAGTGTTAGGGCCCATAAGGCCACAAAATTAGACACCAGTTAAGTTGGTATGGATGCAGGGCACAGACTGTATATATTTCCTGTTAATACCATTAAAACCTGCCTCGGTGCTCAGTCTGATAGGTGTGGGGTTGGGCTGGTCCATGTCGGGGTGGGAAGTAGCAGTGCAGCCCTGTGGGAGGATCGTGCTCCCCACCCTCGCTCAGCACCCCCCCCCCCCCAACCGGGGTCCCGACCGACCCCAGCACCCTCACCCCAGGGATTCGACGGGACGGGGGTTGGACTGGCCAGCTTGCATGCAGGATCACCCATGTGGAAAGTGCTACTGTGGGCATGAGTCAGGCGTTGTCACAGAGCGTCCCTCCCCAGCCCCAAATACCCCACTCAACCGGCTGCCACTCACCGGGGGATCACCCAGGGCCACACCGACGACAGCCCCCAGCCAATGGTTTCTCATGCTGCAGGGACGGGCACTAGGACCAGGGACCCCCAGGGTGCCGGACACAGACGGGGCAGGGCTGGAGCCCGCCCGTGTAGACCATCAAACCTGATTGGGCACAGGAGTGTGCACCATGCTGACGTGTTTACATTTCACCCCCTGCAGAAAATGATGTTTGGCATTTCACCAGCAATAGACGTGAGATGCCCTGTGGCCGCGTGAGCGGGGGCCGCTCGGAGAGGAGAGGGAAGCAGCAGAGCGGGCAGCAGCAGAGCGGGCAGCAGCGGAACGGCCAGAACAGTACCAGGCTGCAAAGGAACGGGCTGCAGAGGAGCAGGAAACAGCCTCACAGCTGGAGGGCCAGCTGCCCAACAGGCCGAAGAGGAGGAGGTGCCAAGGAAGGCGCCGCAGGAGATCTCGCGTGTACCGGCACCGAGGTCCATTCGGGGACCTGCCGGACCAGACAAGCCGTCAGAGACTCCGGATGAACAAAGAGTCAGTGCAACATATCTGCCATATGATGGCACACCTGGCACCTCGGGGGTATGGTGGTGATGTTCGTCCTGAACCTCTATGCAATGGGGTCCTTCCAAGTCACCAGACCAGACGGAGCCAATCTAGCGGGGAATCCGAAGCACCTGCGGGAGTCATCGGCATGGGCTCCATCACCTCCTCCTTCTCCCTCGGGGTGCCCGATGGCCCTCGGGATACTGCATGGGATGTGGTGCAAATGCAGCCAACCCCTGAGGCCTCCCTGTCACCTGCCGCTGCCAGTCCTGGAGGGCCGCTCTGGTCTCGACAAGGGTCTGCATGCTCACGGCCATGGAGCACAGGAAGTGGACAATCTCCATCTGGGACTGCGACTGTATCATTCTGCGACTGTACCACAACCCTGAGGGTCTATACATCATCAGCCAGTGACTGGGTCACCTCGCTCTGGGACTGGGCCCCTCCCTCTGTGTCTGCGCAACACCTGCCAGCCCCTGGGCAATGCCGCTGATGTTCCTAGTCATGGACTGCTGTGACTGGGCCATTCCGAGGAGTGCCTTTGCAATGTTCAGGTGCCTGTGAGAGGACAGCCCTGTCCTGGGCCTCGGTCACTGCCTGCACAGATTGCCCCAGGCCTTGGACACACTAATCCATAGCTGAAACCGTCGCCCCCAATACCTCCACTGCAGGTGCCACTTTACTTCCCAGTACCCTCATTCAAACCCTTCGGACCAATTTCTTAGCTCATGAACCATACCCTTGAGACCCATTTCTCTACAACTTCTAAAGAGGCTATCCACTGCACTACAAGACTTGCGTTTCATGCTTAGCCTCTTAAGCAAGTCCTGGATAATTTGGATCATCTAGCTTCCATCTATGGACAGCCTCTTAACGTGCCTAGGTGCAGTCTGACTTCCTTCCTTGGACACCCTCCTATCATGCCCCAGAGAGTCTGGCTCCATCCCCCTGAGTGGCTTACTTGTTGGACACCTTCCCACCCTTCCCCACTATTTCTGTCTCCCCTGTCCAGCCTTGCTTCACCCTTTCCTGGCAAGCAAAGTTGACGCAAAACTTCAATACAATATACAGGAGTGATATGTGAAGAATTGCAACCGGTTTCCTTCTTGTCCATGTTTTCCAAGTGCTGTTGGGAACATTTATTATGCCAGTCATTGAAGGATTCCATTGATGTTGACATCTAAAAGGAAACAGTTCTCTCCCAAGAGGAATAGTATTAGTTATGAGGAATGGTCACCATCCAAACTGTAATTTAATCCCCTCTTTTCAGATGCTGATGGATTTGCTGTGCACTTTCAGTTTTGAGAATGGTACTGTTTAAATCCATTAGCAGAACTCTACAGTCACGGAAAGTGGGAAAGTTCAGGCCTTTATGTGGTCAAACCGTTTAACAAAACGCAAGTCTCTTTGTTCATACAAACAAAAACAAAGAACAAAGAAAAGTACAGCACAGGAACAGGCCCTTCGGCCCTCCAAGCCTGTGCCGACCATGCTGCCCGTCTAAACTAAAATCTTCTACACTTCCTGGGTCCGTATCCCTCTATTCCCATCATATTTATGTATTTGTCAAGATGCCCCTTAAACGTCACTATCATCCCTGCTTCCTCTGGCAGCAAGTTCCAGGCACCCACTACCCTCTGTGTAAAAAACTTGCCTCGTACATCTCCTCTAAACCTTGCCCCTTGAGCCTTAAACCTATGCCCCCCAGTAATTCACCCCTCTACCCTGGGGAAAAGCCTCTGACTATCCACTCTGTCTATGCCCCTCATAGTTTTGGAGACCTCTATCAGGTCGCCCCTCAACCTCCATCGTTCCAGTGAGAACAAACCAAGTTTATTCAACCGCTCCTCATAGCTAATGCCCTCCATAACAGGCAACATCCTGGTAAATCTCTTCTGCACCCTCTCTAAAGCTTCCACATCCTTCTGGTAGTGTGGCTACCAGAATTGAACACTATACTCCAAGTGTGGCCTAACTAAGGTTCTATGCAGCTGCAACATGACTTGCCAATTCTTATACTCAGTGCCCCGGCCAATGAAGGCAAGCATGCCATATGCCTTCTTGACTACCTTCTCCACCTGTGTTGCCCCTTTCAGTGACCTGTGGACCTGTACACCTAGATCTCTCTGACTTTCAATACTCTTGAGGGTTCTACCATTCACTGCATACATCAGAAACTATTAGGCCATCTGAATAATGGAAGAATTACTTAAGGTTAGAACATTGTTTTAACTTGTAGGGCATAAGGTCTGTCCATCATCAACAAAAGATTTCAGTTAGAATGCTATACTTTGATCATTAAAGGTGTCTTTTCATTTAACAGAGATAACTGCTGCCATATGCCCAGGTCTAATATTGTGAATAACACTGACAGATGACACTTCCTTTAAAGTAGCAGACAATAGATCAATTTTTTAATCCAGATTAGACTGGCAAGAGGAATCATTGATTCCTGGTGGTTATGTGTACATTATTACACATTGCTTGGTCTGCCCATGGAGCTGCAGGATTTCTCCGTCACATTGTCATAAGTTGCTTGCTGGCACTTGTTTAGCAGTCGGCAGCTCTCCTGAATTATGCTAGTGAGGTCTGAACCTTGAAATGGTTTGGATCTCTTGACACTGGATTTTGGAGGGAGAGTTCGAGACAGGGGAATGACAGATGTTCAACTGCTCCACTGATTGCAGAGCTGTCCTGGGTGAATGGTAAAAGTCACCCAAACATTTCAAATGAACGCAGAGCAGAAAAGAATAAAATAAACAGCTTTGACAAAGAGTCATCGGACTCGAAACGTCAGCTCTTTTCTCTCCCTACAGATGCTGTGAGACTTGCTGAGATTTTCCAGCATTTTCCCTTTCAAAACAAACAGAATGCTGAATGATGTAGGTGAATCAGTGGAGTCCAAGTCAGAGCATGTCAAACTAAAACTGTATGGCACTATGGTCAGGTTATGTGTTGAACAATGCATCCAGAGTATGGTCATGAAGCAATAGGTACATGTGTTGGGGAGAAGAGGTGCTTGGATAGGTCAGATAGTTTCCCTACTATGTACCTATCTTGTGTCTAGATGTTGTAGACCAAGTTCTGTTGTAAATGTCACATTTTTTTAGAGAGCAGCATAAAATTATAATAACTTTAAGAATTGAAAATGGGCTGACTGACATGTGGACTTCTTTAAGGGAGATAAACCATGCAATGAGACTGAATATGAAATTTTCCAAGGTAAGAGATACACATTTGAAAAGCCACATCCACCAGATTTTTGAAGAACATGGCACAAGATTAATGTACCAGAATAGAACTAAATCAAAACAATGGAAACACAACAGACTATATTATCACTCGAAGCAAAAAACTTTGAGTCTTATTTTCCATAGGGTGATATTTTGGTGCATCACATCAGAGGTGCAAGCATTTTTTGATCTATTGATGGAATCACTAGTGAGGCCAGCATTAGCATCCCTAATTGTGCTGTAGATGGTGGTGGAAGTTGTTTTGTTATGCTCTTGACATAGCATAAGCTGCTTCCTTGATATGCACTCTGACAAAGGAAGGTTCAGACTTGGAGATAGCTTTAACACATTTATTAAACAATTCTCCTACTTGGATTCAACTCTCCTGTTAATCCTGCTATAGCTACTCAGACGATCTAACCAGTCTTCTACAATCCATGTGGTGGGTGTGATGTGTTTCAATCAACCCTGTGTACTCACTAAGTGTCTCCACTGGAAAGAGATTGATATTTTGTGCTGTGTCCGTATATATGGGTTGGTGTAATGCCCCCCTGTGGTAGTGTCACCTCTGTGTGTGTCTTGAATGCCCATTGGTCGTGTCCTATCTTACTGACCTGTTGGTTGACTGTCTGTGTGTCATGTCTCTGGTGATCCCTCTAGTGTCTAGCTAGGTGTAGTGTGTCCACATTAACCGCTTGTGTATTTACAGTGTCCTAGTGTATCTACATTAACCCCTTGTGTATTTACAGTGTCCTAGTGTATCTACATTAACCGCTTGTGTATTTACAGTGTCCTAGTGTATCTTCATTAACCCCTTGTGTATTTACAGTGATGTATATCACCACAGTAGTGAGTCATTTTCTAGAAGAGTTGCAGTCCATGTGCTGTAGGTACACCCACATGGGGTTAGGAAAGGAATAGAATCAAAGCATGGTTATCGCACAGGAGTCCATTCAGCCCATCATATTTATGCTGGCTTTCTGTAAGAGCAACCCAGCTAGTACCACTCCTCCACCCTATCCAATACCCATCCAGGTACACCCTGGTCTTCCAGTTCTTGGACTGCTTTCGCATCTCAATCTGTCTTGTCCCCCACTACCATCTCCAGGTAATGTTTCCCTGATATAAATCACTCTGGTTCCATGATAAAGTCCAAGATAAGGTGCCATTAACCTCCTTTTGTATGTCTCTGAGTCTCATGCAGGTTGGGTCCAGAATTGCATAATTTAATTTAATGACTTCTGCAGAGTGGAAAACATCTTCTCCGTCATTCACTACACATCCTTTATAATATTGATGTGACTTGTGAAATGCAGAGCTCCACTGGATTCTGTCATTTCAGGGTTTTAGATGGTGAAGGTATGTTCTGTCAATTTGTATATCTCTCTCATAACTCAGCGACTGGATGCCATCTATTGGATTTACACATAATACTCTCCTCTGTCATGGAATGCTTCAAGAAGAATCTCAGGTTGGCTGATGTGGCTATTATAATTCTGTTTTATCTACCCAGGTTCAGGAGCTCACAATGCATCTATTTACCCACATTAGAGGTGCAGGCTTTTCTGAGATGGAAGGAGAGATGTCTCTGATTAAATTTACCCACAAAGAGCTTAATTGTCCATAGTAGTTGATCGCACTTTTGAATACATTTATAATTAAAATTACTGTCATTGTCTGAGTGTTTTCTTGAATCCAGTTTTTGACCCAGTTAACAATGAAGGAGCAGACTCATTTCTGGTCGGCGAGCGGAGCGGTCGCGTAGAAGGGGGCTCCCGCGGGTCAACGAGGTCGGGGCCTTTTTTCGGGGGGTCTCCGCAGCGGGAAGAGGAGGGAAGGGGAAGAGGAGGGAAGGGGAAGAGGAGGGAAGGGGAAGAGGAGGGAAGGGGAAGAGGAGGGAAGGGGAAGAGGAGGGAAGGGGAAGAGGAGGGAAGGGGAAGAGGAGGGAAGGGGAAGAGGAGGGAAGGGGAAGAGGAGGGAAGGGGAAGAGGAGGGAAGGGGAAGAGGAGGGAAGGGGAAGAGGAGGGAAGGGGAAGAGTCAAACCCCCGTGAAATTGGTGGCAGGGGAACCTCGGCGGCGGAGCGATCCGGCGGCAGCAGCGGCGGCGGCGGCAGGTCCACCTCCCCCCCCCCCCCCCCCCCCCACAGCACCAGAGCGCAGGACCAAAGCGGGGCCGAACCTGCGGAGAGGAGGAAACGGAGTAGCGACCAGCGACCCAACCACCCACCGGGAGAGCGCGGGGTGCAACGAGCGGCGGCCCGGACAGAGCAGCGGGGACCGACCCAACCCAACCCACCCCCCACCCAGCCGGCAGTGACCACCACGAGGCAGGAACAAAGGGACTCCGGACCTGAAGCCTCTCTCTCTCTCGACCCTGGGTGAGTGAGGGAAAAGGAAGGAAAAAGAACTTTCGCAAAAACAAAACTCTGAAAAGAAAACAGTTAAAGAGAGGGGGGGGGGGAGGGGGACATATATTATTTTCTCTCTTTTTGCACTCCTTTTTTTCTCACCCAAAACAAGCCCACCTGAGAAGAGTTCCATAGAAGAGGAAAAATAAAGCGGTAAAGGAAAGAAGGGAGGAGAGTAGAAAAAGGGAAGAAACAAAAAAAAAAGTAGGGTGCGGAAAAGGGGGAAAAAGAAAAACAAAGGGAGAAGAAAAGAAGAAAGGGAAGGGGGAGAAAAATGCCAGAAGGGAGCCAAAGCAGAGGGAGAAGGGGCACCAGAGGTAGACGGGGCAAATGGCGAGCCAGCTCAGGCGAGCGAATCAACACACGAAGCAACAGAACGGAAGTATCGCCGCATCAAAAAGAGCTGGACAGACAGGTGCACTCTCCCCCGGGGCCAGGGGGGAGCTGGGACTGGAAGGCAGCCTTTACCGAGGCGCTGAGGGAGCATCAGCATGTAAACAAGGCAGAGGCGAAGGCAGACATAGAGGCCGCAGTGCAGGCAGCAGTGGCCAGGGCCATGACAGGGGTGCAGCAGGCCCTGGGCAGACTAGAGGAGAAATTGGATGCCCAAGGGGAGAAACTGGAAGCCCAGGAGGCGATCATTAAGGAGCTGGAGAAAGCAGCGACTGACATGAGCAACCGGATCACGGACCTGGAGAGGGAGGTGGCGAGACTGGGCATAACACAGGGGAGCCTGAAGGGCAGAGTAGACGACCAGGAAAACCGCTCGAGAAGGCAAAATGTCAGGATAGTGGGCCTGCCAGAGGGGAGCGAGGGTAGAAACCCCACAGCATACGTGGCCGAGATGCTGGGCAACTTTGTGGGGAGGGAAACTTTCCCCAACCCACCGGAAATGGACAGAGCACACGGGTCGCTGCGCCCGAAGCCCAAGGCAGGGGAACAACCGAGAGCAGTCATAGCCAAACTGCACCGGTACCGGGATAGGGAGACAATCCTGCGCTGGGCCAGGAAAAATAGAGCCTGCAAATGGGAAGGACACGCCATTCGAATTTATGAGGACATTGGGGCAGATCTAGCCAGGAGATGGGCAGAGTCCAACAGAGCGAAAGCAGCTCTTCACAGGAGCAACGTGCGTTTTGGTATGCTGTACCCAGCGAAACTCTGGGTCACATACCAAGACAGGGAATACTTCTTTACAGCCCCTGCTGAGGCAAACAAGTTTGTCGAGGAGCACGGGCTGGAAAACCACCAGCGAGGGTAGGGACGAGGGGCCCCTGGTAAGGGGCAACGACACGCCGACGGGGGGGGGGGGGGGGGGGGGGGTGAGGCAATGCCAGGCCCTCCCGCCACGGCAAGAGCGCCCTGAACAAAGAGCAAACCACTGCCCGAGGGACCGCTCCAGGTGGGAGGCCAGGCCCCAGCACGAGGGAACGAGAGTATTGGAGAAGGGGGAGCAAGTGAGAGGGGTGCAGGGTAGGATGGGGGAAGAGCGGGCAGAAAACCATAGAGGCCAGGCAGGGGAGAAGCGAGACAGTAACTCCCGAGAGGGAGGCCACCGTACTAGCAGGAAAGCTAGCGCCGGGGGCATGCAACAAAGCAGGGCCACAGCGTACCCCCAACAGGGGGGAAGGTGCCAGGCAGGGGATGGGGGGGAACATCCATCAGAGTTGGGAAAGTAAACGGGGACAGGAACAGGGGAAAGAGGGAAAAGGGAGAGACTGGGGGTGGGGGGTACACAGGGAGAGAGAGACCGGGGAGGGGGGATGCAGGGAAGGAGGGACAAAAGAGGCTAGAAAAGGAACAGGGCTACAAAGTGCCACAACCAAGGGCTCGAAACAAGGAAGCGCTGCAAGCACGCACCCAGTACAGTCTGTGGGCGAAGGGGGCCCCCAGAGTGCAGGGGACTACCCGTGTGACGGACACATAGTGGACGGCCATGGCGGGTACCCCCGGGACAAAGGGAAAACCCGGAGCGCAGAGACCCGACCGCATGGGGAGAGCAGCGACAGCGGCCATCCTGGACTGCCCCCTAACAAAGGGAAACCCCGGAGGGCAGGGGCACGTCCACCAGGTAAGTATGGTTAATCCCACAGGAGCGAGGGGGCAGAAGACCCCCCACCAGGATAGTCACCTGGAACGTAAGGGGACTCAACGGCCCAGTGAAGAGATCCAGAGTCCTCACCCACCTAAGGAATATGAGGGCCAAAATAGTCTTCCTCCAAGAGACACACCTGAGGGAGCAGGACTGACTGCGGGTAAGAAAGGGCTGGGTGGGACAAACCTACCATTCCTGCTATGGGACAAGGGCCAGGGGGGTGGCGATATTGATCGGCAAGAGGACGATGTTTAGGCGACACAGACGGTTACGGACCCGGGGGGACGGTACGTCATGGTCAGCGGGGCCCTGGATGGGGCACCGGTAGTACTAGCCAACGTGTATGCACCCAACTGGGACGACACGAGTTTCATCAAAAAGACCATGGCAGAAATCCCGGACATAGCGACGCATCGACTAATCATGGGGGGGGACTTCAACTGTGTACAGGATCCAAAGACGGACAGATCAAACCCCAAAACGGGGAAAACCTCAAGCATGGCAAGGGAACTCAGTCACTTTATGGAGCAGATGGGAACGGTGGACCCCTGGAGGTTCGCCCACCCGGGGGAGAAAGAATTCTCCTCCTTCTCCCCAGTACACAACGTGTTCACCAGAATTGACTTCTTTGTGGTGGGGAAAACGGTGCTTCCAGGGATAGACAAAGTGGAATACTCCGCAATTGTGATATCAGACCACGCTCCACACTACATGGATGTGCGGCTAGAGACGGGCAGGACCCAGGGCCCCACATGAAGGTTGGACGGTGCCTTACTAGCTGACAAGGCCTTCAGCGAAAGGATAGCGCGGGCCATAGCAGAGTACACGGAGAACAACCAGAACGGGGAGATCTCACCCTCCACGTTCTGGGAAGCGCTAAAGGCTAAGAGGGGAAATCATCGCTTTCAAAGCGCAAAGAGATAGGGAGGAAAGGGTGGCTAGGCAGCAGCTGGTCGACTCCATACTGGAGGTAGACCGTAAATACTCCGAGGCCCCGACCGTAGAGCTCCTGGCGGAGAGGAAAGAATTACAAAGGAACTTTGACCTGCTCTCCACCAGGAAAGCAGTGCACCAACTCCACCAGGCGCGCAGGACCCTGTACGAACACGGAGACAAAGCCAGCCACCTGTTGGCACACCAGCTAAGAAAGCAGGCAGCCACCAGAGAAATTGCACAAATCAGAGGTACCAGAGGCACGTTGGAAACAGAACCAGAAAAGATTAACAAAACCTTCAAGGCCGTCTACCAAGAGCTGTACACTTCAGAGCCCCCAAGGGGGGAGTCTGGGATGAAACGGTTCCTTGATGGACTGGACATTCCAGTCATGGGGGAGGGCAGAAAACGGGGCCTGGAATCACCACTAGCACTGGGAGAGTTCATGGACAGCATTAGCTCCATGCAGACGGGGAAGGCGCCGGGACCGGACGGATTCCCAGCGGACTTCTACAAAAAATTCGCGACAGCGCTGGCCCCGCACCTGCGGGAGATGTTCACAGACTCGCTAGCTAGGGGCACACTGCCACCTACGCTAGCACAGGCCTCAATCTCGCTGATACCTAAGAAAGACAAAGACCCAACGGAATGTGGGTCATACAGACCCATCTCACTGCTGAACGCAGATGCCAAAATACTGGCCAAAATCCTAGCCAAAAGGCTAGAAGACTGTGTACCTGAGGTGGTCACAGAGGACCAGACGGGCTTCGTCAAAGGTAGACAGCTTACCTCGAACATCAGGTGCCTGCTGAACGTGATAATGACCCCCTCCGGGGAGAGAACACAAGAGGTTATCGTCTCTCTAGATGCAGAAAAGGCCTTCGACAGAGACAAATGGAAATACCTCATAGAGGTACTGGAGCGGTTCGGGCTTGGAACAGGGTTCACCTGGGTAAAGCGCCTATACAACGCTTCCATGGCGAGCGTATGGACCAACAATACCAACTCCCAATACTTCCAACTGCACAGGGGCACCAAACAAGGATGTCCACTGTCCCCGCTGCTGTTCACCCTAGCGATCGAACCACTAGCTATCGCGCTCAGGGCAGCAAAAAGCTGGAGGGGGATCCGAAGGGGAGGCAGAGAGCACAGAGTCTCACTCTATGCAGATGACCTGCTCCTCTACATTTTGGACCCACAGAGCAGCATAGAAGGAATCATTGCGCTCCTGAAAGAGTTTGGAGCCTTCTCGGGCTACAAACTCAACATGAGCAAAAGCGAGATCTTCCCAGTACACCCGCAAGTGGGGGGGCAGCACTAAACGGGCTGCCGTTTAAACAAGCCCGACACAAATTCCGCTACCTGGGGATCCAAATAGCCCATGACTGGAAAGGGATCCACAAATGGAACCTCACCAGTCTGACGGAGGAAGTAAAAAAGGACCTGCAAAGATGGAACACACTCCCACTCTCCCTCGCGGGGAGAGTCCAGACGATCAAAATGAACGTACTGCCCAGGTTCCTCTTCCTGTTTAGATCCATCCAGATCTACATCCCCAAGGCCTTTTTCAAAGCGCTGGACAAACTAATCATAGCGTTCGTATGGGGGGGGGGGGTAAAAATGCTAGGATCCCAAAGAAGGTCCTACAAAAAACAAAATCCATTGGGGGGCTAGCCCTCCCAAACCTACAATTCTACCTGTGGGCGGCGACAGCCGAGCGAATAAGGGGCTGGATCAAGGAGCCAGAGGCTGAGTGGGTGCGCGCGGAGGAGGCCTCCTGTGTGGGGACCTCCCTCCGGGCCCTCGCCACGCAGCACTCCCATCCCCACCCAAAAAACACTCCAGCAGCCCGGTGGTGATAGCCACCCTCCAATCCTGGAACCAACTGCGGCAGCAATTTGGCCTGACCAAAATGTCGGACAAAGCTCCCATCTGCCAGAACCATAGGTTCACACCAGCACTGACTGACGCCACCTTCAAAAGTTGGAGACAGGACGGAGGGACACTGACAATCAGGGACCTATACACGGACGGCAGGATCGCAATACTGGACGAACTGACAGAGAAATTTCAGCTAGCCAGGGGGAACGAGCTAAGGTGTCTACAGCTCAAAAACTTCCTACAAAAGGAGACAAGGACGTACCCACAACCGCCACGACAGACACTACTGGAAGAACTACTGGACGCAAGCATACTAGACAAGGGAAACTGTAGTGACATGTATGACCAACTGACAGAAAGGGCCGACACCGTACTAGACGCAACAAGAAAGAAATGGGAGGAGGACCTGGGGATTAAGATAGGGTGGGGACTCTGGAGCGAAGCACTGCATAGGGTCAACTCCACCTCCACGTGCGCAAGGCTCAGCCTGACGCAGCTAAAAGTGGTACATAGAGCCCACTTAACAAGAACCCGTATGAGTAGGTTCTTCCCGGAGATGGAGGATAGATGTGAACTGTGCCAAGTAGGCCCGGCCAACCACGCCCACATGTTCTGGTCTTGCCCCAGACTTGTGGAGTACTGGACAGCCTTCTTTGAGTCAATGTCCAAAGTGGTGGGGGTGAGGGTGGAGCCATGCCCAAAAGTGGCGGTCTTCGGGGTCTCGGACCGGCCAGATCTATTCCTGGGGAGGAGGGCGGACGTCCTTGCCTTTGCCTCCCTGATCACCCGCCGTAGAATCCTGTTTGGCTGGGGGTCAACAGCACCACCCAGAGCAAAAGGCAGAGATAGACCGGGAGGGAGGGAGGGGGGGGACAGCTAAACCTGAGGAAAGAAAGGTGAACCACGGGGTGGGGGGGGGGGGGGGGGGGGGGGGGAGGAGAGACAGCTAAATCCGAGGAAAGAAAGGCGAACCGGGGAGGGACAAGAGAGGATAACCAACGGGGTGGGGGGGGGGAGGGGAGGGGGGGGCAGGGAAACTGGAGCCGGAAGGAAGGCACGGGATACCAAATTGTGCATGACATCTCCAGGAGCGGGGAATGAGGAAAATAAAGACGGAGGGTGGGTGGAGCAGCAGAAGCGGAGGCGAGCGCGGGACGGCAGCGAGACCCGTCCGGGAGAAGCAGGCGACAACAACACGAAACACAGCCAAGTATCGCACACTGTAATTATCTCCCCGGCACCCAAATGTATATTTGCCTCCCCAATCCCCCCCCCCCCCCCCCCCTGCAAACAGGCGCCTTCTTACGTGATGTAAATAATTTTGCCAGGTGTACAGAGCTGCCGCTGTCGAGTTGGTGCACAATACCCTCCCAGTTATTCTATTTCATATTTTATTGTTTTTTTTTACTATGTACCATTTCCTTCTCCTTGGTATGTTGGGGTGTGCCCTTCTCTTCCAGATATGTGTTATATATATATATATATGTTTCCTATTCTGTGTACGTAACGGTAATTATATCTTGTTCAAAAACCCAATAAAAAACATTTACAAAAAAAAAAAAAATGAAGGAGCAGCGATATAGTCCCAAGTCAGGACTGTGTGAGTTTGGAGGAGGACTTGCGGAGGGTGGTGCTCTGTTACTGCTGCCCTTATCATTCTAGGTGATAGAAGTCACCGATTTGGATTGTGCTCTGGACGGAGCCTTGGTGAGATGTGCAAATGCATTTTGTAAATGGTATAACCTCCTACCACCATGCACTAGTGATAGAGAAAGTGAATGTTAAACATGGTGGATGGGGTGCTAGTCAAGCATCCTGCTGTCATAGATGGTGTTGAGCTACATACATGTTGTTGGAGCTGCACTCATCCAGGCAAAAGGAGATGATCCCATCACACCCCTGACTTGTGCCTTGTAGAAAATGGACAGGCTTTTGGGGATGCAGGAGGTGAGTTACTCTACACAGAATTCCCAGCCTCTGACCTATCTTGTAGTAATAGTATTTATAGGGCTGGTCCAGTTCAGTTTCTGGTCAATGTTATACCCCAAGGTGTTGATTGTGGAGAGTTCAGCAATAATAATGCCATTGAATGTCAAGGGGAGATGGTTAGAATTGCTCTTGTTGGAGAAGGCCATTGTCTGGCACTGTGCTGCATGAATATTACTTACCACTTGTCAGCCCAAGATTGGCTGGATCTTGTTGCATGTGGGCACAAACTGCTACAGTATCTGTGGATAAAAGGGCAGCATGGTGGCACAGTGGTTAGCCCTGCTGCCTCACAGTGCGAGGGACCCGGGTTCAATTCCTGGAGTGAAAACTGGAGTTTTCACTTTCTCGCTGTGTCTGCGTGGGTTTCCTCCTGGCGCTCCAGTTTCTTCCCACAGTCCAACGATGAGCAGGTTAGGTGGATTGGCCATGCTAAATTTCCCCTTAGCATCCATAGATGTGCAGGTTAGGTGGGGTTAGGGAGGTGGGGGGGGGGGGGGGCCGAGGTGGGGTGCTCTTTCAGAGGGCCGGTGCAAATTCGATGGGCTGAACGGTCTCCTTCTGCACTGTGGGGATTCTATGGATTCTATGAAAAGCAAAATACTGCAGATACTGGAAATCAGAAATTAAAACTGAAAATGCTGGAAACCTCAGCACATCTGGCAGCTTCTGTGGAGAGAGAACCGACTAAAACTCTGTTTCTCCATAGATACTACCAGACCTTCTGCATTTTTCCAGCATTTTCTGATATTATTTCAGTATCTGAGGTGTTGTGAATTGTACTTGACATCGTGCAATCATTGGTGAACATTCCTACTTCTGTCCCCATGATGAGGGGAGAAGGTCATCGTTGAAACAGCTGAAGGTGGTAATGCCTCGTACACTAACCTGAAGCACTGCTGCAACGGTGTCCTGGGGCGGAGATGATTATTCAAACAACCAAAGCCACAACCATCATTCTTCTGACTGCAGCAACGTAGTCAAGATTTCGCTAGTGCACAAAATTTCCCTGAGAACAAGACAGATGCTCTATTAATGCAAGTGCTTTACTAAATGACAAAAATGTATACGGGGAACCTACATGTTATTCCACCAGTGAAAGTTAGGCCACCCGGTGGCCTGCAAAATGCCAGCACTGTCTGCCAGTTCTGACTGTTGGACAACTGAGAAACATGAACCAAACGCTTCTATATTGCAAAACACAAACTTACCCTTTTATTCCTTTTACCATTAGACCAAGACCATAACACATTAACCATTCACAAAGTTAAGAGGCACATTGATGAAATACAAATTGCATTATTAAATCAGAATAAATTGAAGAGTACTGGAAAACTTGTCATTCAGCTAGTACAAAAGAATATTTTATCCATTAGTAATTTTATGCTTGCTCTTTTGCTTCGGGGATTATTATAGAATATCTGCCACTTCTAAAGCATTGAAGCAATTACTACTAGTAAAATAATTGGTAATGGTATCTAGAAAATGTTTGTCTGTGACATTTCTGCTGAGCTGTGCAGTACTGCCTAATAATGCATGCCCCCGAGCAAGTCCTGTACTGAGATAGTCAATAATATGCATATAAGTATTATGCAGGCGGACTGGCAAGCATTTTGTTTTGAATGATGAACAAGTGTAGAAGAAATAAAACACAACAATTATCTTTAACTTAACTTCAAGGCACAGACGTATTAACCTATTAAAAAAGTATTTCTGGGATCAACTAAAATATGTGAACAACTGACTCAAATTACCCAATGGAGAGTGTTGGGAAAGGAGCTAATTAAACCCATTCAATTGTTTTTTTTCAAAATCAATCAGACGGGAGGATAACTTCAAAACACATCCCTAGGAGTTACTGAAGAATTGAAGAAAGTTAACTTATTTAATTGTTACAGATGGAACTTATTTCAATTTAAACAGTTGTCACCCTGTAATGCAATCGGCTGGAAAAAGTTGCATGAACATTAAGAGAAAAACATAACTTATATGTAATATGTTGTATCTCAGCAAGTTGTCAAGGTGTACAAAGCACTTGAACAGCATGGTAGCGCAGTGGTTAGCACTGCTGCCTACGGCACTGAGGTCCCAGGTTCGATCCCGGTCCCGGGTCATTGTCTGTGTGGAGTTTGTCTATGTGAAGTTTGCACATTCTCCGTGTCTGCGTGGGTCTCACCCCCACAACCGAAACGATGTGCAGGTTAGGTGGATTGGCCATTCTAAATTGCCCCTTAATTTGAAAAATAATTGGGTACTCTAAATTTATTTTTTAAAACATTTTAAATGTACAAAGCACTTCACAACCCAATTAATTATTTTTCCAATATAATCACTTCTACAGAGGCAGCCAATTTGTGCACAGAGATATCCAGAAATGGCAAATGGAATCAAACACAAATTAAACTTTTGTTTGGAGATATTGGTTGAAGGAGGAACAATGGTCAAGACAAAAGCAAATACTGTCATTGAACCTTTACGTAGACCTGGAATGGGCAGGCTGGTTTAATTTTCATCTGAAAGATCGCAAAATCCAACATGTCCTCAGAAATGCACGGAACTATCAGGCCAAATAACATGCTCATGGACTGAAGGGGGCTTGAATGTATAACCTTCTAACTCTGATGTGAGAATGTTACTGACTGAAAGCATGCTTCAGTCAAAGCTTCTGATTCGCCGATTTACTCTCTTGACGTAATCAGGCAAATCTCCAGAATAGTAATTTCCTCATTTGATACTCAATTACAGCCACAATAGTGATGAAATTACAGTAATGCACTGGCAGAGTCCAAGAAAGTAGGTATGATTTAGTTGAGTGGGTCAGAAAGGTAACAGCAAGGTGAGACACCAACAGGAACACTGGGTGCAAGTGCAAATCAGTGAGAGAGAAGGGTGGATAGTTACAATTGGTGCTTTTAAAGGGGACCTCAATAGGCTCTTTGGCAATTGCCCAGTGATGTACAAAGGGTAGATAATGGGACTGGATTCTCCGTTTCGGAGACTATGTGCTGACGCCGAAAAAACAGCGCAAAACCTCCACCGATCCTCCGACTGGTGGGAGGTTAGCAGGCACGGAGCGTAGAGGCCCCGGCTCTCGCTGCGGATAGGGCCAGAGAATTGCCGCGTTCGTGGCCGCGCATGCGCACGGTGGCGGCCTGCAGCGGCCGTGCCGTGCAACATGATGGCAGCCGTGCGCAGACCCGACCTGCCAAATAGTGCCCCCTTTAGACAGGCAGGCCGCCCCCCCACCAGTTCCCCCAGACCCCGTCAAAGCCCCCCCCTACCCACGGATCGGTTCCCCTCCCGACTATGGCGGCAGTGGTCTCAGTCCGCAGCCGCCACGCCGGGTTCCCGGCAAAAAAACAGCACACGCGCCCCACGGCGTCGGGAACTCGGCCCATCTGAGGCAGAGCATCGGGAGAGGGCCTCAGGTAATGTCATGAGGCCGTCCCGGCGGCGTGCGCCGTACTCTTTTCGTATGCTATTTTGGAGGGGGCGGAGCATCGCAAAAGCAGCACCACACCTCGATTTCGGCGCAACAGGGATTCTCTGACCGATTGCCGAACGCGATTTCGGCGTGGGAGTCCTGAGAATCCCGCCCAATGACTGTTCAAGGGAATTCAACTCCAGGAAATCAGAGTTTCAAAAGAAGAAAGATAATGTAGAACTGCAGCCAAAAAGAAACTGAATCAGCAGATTCATTTGATAAAGAACAGGCAGATAACATTGAAAATAAGCAGAGGAAAATATTTAATATGAAGGTAAGGTACTGAGCAAAAACATTCCACAGCATGTGTAAAGATTGTTGAAAAGATCTGAATTTCATTGATTAAAAACAGAGATTAGATCAAAAATGAAGTTTAAAAGAAAGTGGACAATAAAATGAAGGTTAGTATGAGCATAAATCTAGCACAGTGTTGGAGGTAAAAAGCTGGCTCCATGTTGTGGGAATCAGGCGGCATGCCTGACGTTTACCCATCACAGTGCCATTTTGGCAGCAGCAGGAAAGATGGAAGATGGCCTGCCTATCTGGAGGTCCCCCTGGAAACTCTCAGCCCTACTATTAATCCAGATACCAGAAAAAGGCAGGGCAGAAGAATGTTTTCTTCACATTAGGAGGATATAGAATAAGTTGAAGTCAGGCCAGCATAGAGCATGAAACCTTTGAAGAAAATATATTAATGGGGTAATTAGAAAATATGATAATAATAACCTTTATTATTATCACAGCTAGGCTTACATTAATACTGCAGTGAAGTTACTGTAAAAATCCCCGAGTCGCCACACTACGCCGCCTGTTCGGGTACCCCGAGGAAGAATTCAGAATGCCCAATTCACCCAACAGCATGTCTTTCGGACATGTGGGAGGATAATGGTGCGCCCGGAGGAAACCCAGACACAGAGAACGTGCAGACTCCGCACAGTGACCAAAGCGGGAATCTTACCCGGGGCCCTGGTGCTGCGAAGCAACAGTGCTAACCACTGTGCTACCAATAGAATTAGAGTAGGTATTGCTGGACTTCCAGTGGTGGCTATTTGCACAGGTGGTTGCTCCGCCAGGGCAATTTGCTTTTGGCCCTTTTTGCCCAATTTATAGTCGATATTTTGGAGGAAATTGGTGTAGTTTGATGAAATTAAGATCCCATTGTATGCGTAATGTCTGGTAAATATAACACAAGGCAGAATTGCGGCAAGATACTGTTGTCGGACTCAGAAATTCCCCAAGCCTCAGAGGGGGGAACAAGGCAGAGGCTTCTGCTGTGTCGTTGACCCCACAGTGGATGACTGAGGCATTGGCTAACTTCCTGGCCGATGAATTTAAGTGCAGCAGCTGAGGGTCTGGCGAAGGCAATGGGCAAAATTCTCCATTTGGGAGACTATGGGTGGGATTCTCCGTAGCCTGACGCCAAAATCATGTTCGGCTATTGGGCGGAGAATGGGCACTGACACCGAAATCGTGCCGGCGCCAGTTTGATGCCGGTCAGCCATGTCCCCCCCCCCCCCCTCCAAAACAGCGTCATTGTTGCGTGCGTGGCGCACAGTCGCAGTGCCGTTGGTGTGGTGATATGCATCACTGTAAATACACAAGGGGTTAATGTAAGTACACGTAGATGAGATAGACACTAGAGGGAGCACCAGAGACATGACACACAGACATTCAACCAATAGGTCAGTAAGATAGGACACGACCAATGGGCATTCACAATACACACAGAGGTGACACCACCACAGGAGGGCATTACACCAACCCATATGAAAAGGACACAGCACACATGATCTTCCTCTTTCCAGTGGAGACACTCAATGAGTACAGACACAGGGTTGATTGAACATCACACTCACCACGTGGATTGTAGCAGACTGGTTCGTCAGTCTGAGTAGCTATTGAAGGATTAACAGCAGAGCCGAATCCAAGTAGGAGAATTGTTAACAGTTTAAATAAACGTGTTGAAGCTATCTCCAAGTCTGAACCTTCCTTTGTCAGAGTGTACATCAAGGAAACAGCTTATGCTACATCAAGAGCATAACAAGACATGGTACCAGTGAGTGACTGTTTCAATCCATATAGTTACAACTCAACAAACCGTGACAACCAGCAACAACACTCAGGCAAGATGATCGAGATTCCGGTTCCACAGCGGCTCAGGTGCCACGGCAATCTTAGTGAAAACTGGCGTGCATTCAGGCAAAGGTTTGAGATCTTCCTTGTAGCAGCCGACCTACAAGACGTGGCCGTGCTGAAAAGACAGAGCTTCTGCTCACCATCGTGGGTGCCAGAGCAGAATAAATCTTCAAAACATTCAAGTTTTCCAAAGGGCAAAACAGGAGCGACATCCAGCCAGTCCTGGACAAATTCGAACAATACTGCGAGGAAAACACAAACAAACCAACAGAAAATGGTAAGAGAGGCACCAGGACTCACCACGAGGCCGCGGATCCCGGAGCAGAGAACGACAATTTTGATCGGTGGCCATGTTGAAAAAGGTATTGCACATGCGCAGTTGAGAGTAATGCGCAAAATAAAGGAGCAGCGATCTGCGCATGCGCAAATGCTTCCTACGCACTACATCACACGCTTCGTGACATCAGAGGCCCAGACCACGCCCACTTTAAGGGGAAATGTCCCAAAATAAGAAAAAAACATTTTAAAGCCGTAAAACCACATTCTTTCGCCTGGAACGACAGCACAATGCCTGAAATTCAACCAGTAGCTGAAAGTAACCTCCGCAGAACCCTACAACGAGCAGGTAGCACCACCCAAAGAGATGATACAGTCCTTGAAGACTACGACTCCGACCTTGATTTCTTCTTTGGACATCACAAGCCCAATGCCAGCTCCAACACAAAAAGTGATGATATGGTCCGTGAAGACTATGACTCAGACAAAGGTTTCATCATTGGAATGGCGACCCCAGTATCAAATCTGAACCGCAACGAGATGTGTTCTACAGTGAAGAATCCAACACAGACGCGGATGTGTTCTTTGGATTTGAGGATCACCAGCCCAGCATATATGACATCCCGACTCGTGAGTGCAAGATTATGCTGCGGCCTGATACCAAGAGACAGAGAGCGGTACAAGCCCACAGAGAGCAGCCTGCTGCCACACAGAGAGTGGTCCACACACCACAGAGGGTCCCAGCTTCCACACAGAAAACGATGCAAGACTCCACACCGCAGTCCTTGCATGAACAAGAAGTGACTCGAGTGACACAAGCCTCCACAGTGAGCTCATGAACAGCCTCCACAATAGAAGCAAAACAAGACTCCAAACTGAAGTCCTTGCACGAACAAGACCATGAGGGTCTAGCAACCTCCTCTGAGCAACCAGCAGCAAACGATGCAAGTCTGCCACGCTCAAGTGAACAACAGAAAGACTATGACAGTCTGCCATGCTCAAGTGCACAGCAAGAAGACTATGACAGTCTACCATGCTCAAGTGAACAGCAAGAAGATTATGATAGTCTACCACGCTCAAGTGAACGACAAGAAGATACTGAGGCTCTACCCACTGTATGTGAGACAAGTGACGACGGCATCCCACTTCCCATACAAGGGGCGAAATTCTCTGCAGACCGTCGTAACGCCGATTTCCGGCGAGCAAAATTGGAGTAGATGACTCCGGCGTGGGGGCCTTCTTTTAGGCGGCGATTCTCCGTTCCCGGAGGGGCCAGCAGCTGACTGACGCGATACGCGTCAGTTTCACCAGCTGCGGAAGTGGTGAGACCCGGCGTTTTTTGGAGGAGGAGGAGGAGAGAGACTGACCCGGCGTTTGGGGGGGGGGGGGGGTGAGGAGGAGAGAGACAGAACCCGGCATTTGGGGGGGGGGGAGGAGAGAGAGACAGACCCGGCATTTGGGGGGTGGGGGGGTCCGAAATTTGGGGGGGGGGGGGGTTTGTGGCATTTGGGGGGGGGTTGCGGCATCGGGGGGGGGGGGTTCCGGCATTTGGGGGGGGGGTTGCGGCATTGGGGGGGGTTGCGGCATCGGGGGGGGGTTTGGGGGCAGCGGCGTGCAGAGAGGGGGGGCGACGGATGCCCGGGGCCAACGCACCGTCGCCCCCCCCCTCAGTACGCCGCTGCCCCCTACCCCAACCATCCCCCCTCACCACCCCCACCTCCCTCCCCACCACCCCTACCCCCCCTTCCCCACCCACCCTACCCCCCCTCCCCACCACCCCTACCCCCCTCCCCACCGCCCCTACCCCCCTCCAACGCCGCCCCCCCATCTCTCGCAACGCCGCAAACCCCCCCCCCCTCAACGCCGGGTCCCCCCCCCTCAATGCCGGGTCCCCCCCCCTCAACGCCGCAACCCCCCCCCCCTCAACGCCGGGTCCCCCCCCTCAACGCCGGGTCCCCCCCCCTCAACGCCGCAAACCCCCCCCTCAACGCCGGGTCCCCCCCCTCAACGCCGGGTCCCCCCCCCCTCAACGCCGGGTCCCCCCCCCCTCAACGCCGGGTCCGCCCCCCCTCAACGCCGGTACCCACACCCCGTCCCCCTCCCTCTGAAGGCCGGTACCCACACCCCCCCCTCTCTCCTCCTCCCCCCCTTCCTTCCTCCTCCCCCCCTTCTTCCCCCTCCCCCCCTTCCTTCCTCCGTCCCCCCCCTTCCTTCCTCCCTCCCTCCCCTTCCTTCCTCCCTCCCCCCCTTCCTTCCTCCGTTAGTGGGGGGGGTGTGCGGCGTTAGTGGGGGGTGGGGGGGTGCGGCGTTGGAGGGGGGTAGGGGTGGTGAAGGGGGTGGGGTGGTGAGGGGGGTGGTGAGGGGGGGTTGGGGTTGGGGTTGGGGGGTTGGGGTAGGGGCAGCGGCGTGCAGAGGAGGGGGGCGACGGATGCCCGGGGCCAACGCACCCGATGCCGCAACCCACCCCCCCCCCCGATGCCGCAACCCACCCCCCAACACTGAACGGCGTCAACCATCATCAATGGTTGACGCCGTTTTAAAGCAACTGTGATTTTCGCCGACGTGACCCATGGCCACGTCGGCGGGACTTCGGCCCATCCGGGCCGGAGATTTGTGGAAACTAAAAAAAAAAATGAAATCCCGCCGGCGCCAGCTGTTTTCAGAGGCTGCCAGCGGGATTTGCACAGCGCCGGTTTTTGGCCGGTCAGAGATTTAAAAACCCTGCGGGAGCGGGATTAACGCCGCTGCCGGCCGATTCTCCGACCCTGCGTGGGGTCGGAGAATTTCGCCCAAGATGTGCAACGTGACAGACCTCAGCTAGAATGTACAGAGGCACTCAACGATCGCAGTGAGATTACTGGTGACTCCAGTGACACCACATTACTTCAAACCACATTCGCTCGAGCCTCTCCACAAGCAAATGCATTCCTGAATGTTTTGACTCCTGATGTGGAGCATCAAGAAACCTCAGCTGACTCAAGTGAACCTGCAATGACTCCTGACGTGGAGCATCAAGAAACCTCAGCTGGCTCAAGTGAACCTGCAATGACTCCAGACGGGGAGCATCAAGAAGCCAAAACTGACTCAGGTGAAACAGACCAGACTCCAGACGGGGAGAAACCACAAGCCAAATATGATTCAAGTAAGCCGGACATGACTCCAGACGGGGAGCGCTGCGAACTCAGTGACAGCACGCTCAAGGAAAGCACAAAGCACGCTGACATGAGTAACTTTGTGAAGGACTCGTATTATCCCCAGAGTGTGGTCCTTGAGCGTAGCAAACACGGCAACAAAACCAACCGACACAACACAACCTATGAAAACCATATCAAAGATGACATGACGCGTACCAAAGGCAACAGCAAGCACGACAAAGACTACACCAATGGAACTACGACAGGTACGACATGGTACAACTCTGCCCATGAGGGACACTGTTACTGCTCAGCTCAGTACAATGACATACCATGGCATGGCATCTTTCCACTTCATGTTTACTGCACTACCAACAGGCAACCTGGCTTTCAGGACAGATGCCATCCAACATTGCTATTACAAGCATCGGAAGAAAAAAAGACTCCAAATCAGACAACAAAGTGATTTGACCACTTCTTGGTTCCTCACGCACAGGGACAAGGATGGTGTTTACAATGCAATGCCACCATCAACATCACCACCTCACCAACCCAACAAGAAAGACATTCAACCATAATAATTGATGAATTTTGGACTCATGAATATGGTTTGGACTTATTGTTTAATGATCACTGCTATCATAACTTGTACAGAGCATCACTTATCTACCTGTTTTTGTTCAATTTTCTTTAACAGTGTACAGAAAATATGTAACTCGGAAAAAAGGGGGATGCGGTGATATGCATCACTGTAAATACACAAGGGATTAATGTAAGTACACGTAGACTAGATAGACACTAGAGGGAGCATCAGAGACATGACACACAGACATTCAACCAATAGGTCAATAAGATAGGACACGACCAATGGGCATTCACAATACACACAGAGGTAACACCACCACTGGAGGGCATTACACCAACCCATATAAAAAGGACACAGCACACATGATCTTCCTCTTTCCAGTGAAGACACTCAATGAGTACAGATACAGGGTTGATTGAACATCACACCCACCACGTGGATTGTAGTAGACTGGTTCGTCAGCCTGAGTAGCTATTGAAGGATTAACAGTAGAGTCGAATCCAAGTAGGAGAATTGTTAACAGTTTAAATAAACGTGTTGAAGCTATCTCCAAGTCTGAACCTTCCTTTGTCAGAGTGAACATCAAGGAAACAGCTTATGCTACGTCAAGAGCATAACAAGACACTTGGCACCTCATCAGCCAGCCCACCAACGATGCTCCGCCCCCCCATGGGCCAAGTTCCCGATGGCGCGGGACATGTGTCACAAATTGTGAACCCAGCATGGCTGCGACGGACTGTGTCCAGCGCCGCCACATTCAGCCAGGATCTGTGTCGCTGGCGGGGGGGGGGGGGGGGGGGGGGGGTGGTTTCTGCGAGGGCTGGGCTGTGGCCAGGGGTGGCCAGGTGGTGGGCTGTGGGGTCACGGATGGCAGGTTGGGTCCGTGCAAGGCCAGCGGCATGTGTTGTACAGCGCGACCATTGCAGATTGTCAGCCGTGTGCATGCGTGGCCCGGGACCCGGCCATTCTCCGTCCGTTTCCGTCACGGGAGTTTCAGTCGGCGCCGGTGCGAGCCCCTCAGCAGCACTGGAATCTGTCAGAGATTCACCCGATTTGCCAGTTATGAAACACCACGGGTCCCACGCTGGCGTCAGCACTTTGCCGCAGAAACAGAGAACCCAGCCCTATGTTCTCCTGCCGGAGGAGAATTGCAAGCGATTGCGAGAGCGCAAATCACTGAGCAATTCATTTCCCTTGCCATGCAAATCTGTGCATTACGAGGAATCCTGCTAGCGGGTCGCAATTTTGGCGGGCGGCACAATAGTGATGTCCCGTTGCCGGCCACCCCCCTTGCACTGAAAATTAGACCCCCCCCCCCCATCCGCATAGCAAACAGTCTCCCAACCCTGGATTTTCTGGGTTATCAGGGTGACCTGACTCACCCACCCACCTCAGAGCCCCCCTAAAAAAGAGATATCTCACAGGGACCCCCTAACTGAAGGAAACTCCCCACAGGTTCTCCCTAACTAGCGAGGTCCTCCAAGGACCCCCTTAATATGGGGACCCCCCCACCCCCCCAGTGACTGCCATAATAGGGAGACCACACTCTACGGACTGCTCTCTAGCGTCCAGCCAGGGATATTGTTCTCGGGTCTGTGGGGGGTCTCTCTACTGATGAGGTCCCTTTGGAGGGTCTCCCTATTTTGGAGATCGTACAGAGGGTCTCCTTAGTTAGCCATCTCCACCTTCTGGATCGGTTCTCCTGATACCTCTATCAGCTGGTCCATTTGTCCATGACCGGGCAGCAAGGTAGCACAGTGGCTATCACAGTTGCTTCACAGCTCCAGTGTCTCAGGTTCGATTCCGGCTTGGGTCACTGTCTGTGTGGAGTCTGCACGTTCCTGCCGTGTCTGCGTGGGTTTCCTCCAACAGTCCAAAGATGTGTAGGTTAGGTGGATTGGCCATGATAAATTGCCCTTAGTGCCCATAAAAAGGGTTAGGTGGGGTTACTGGGTTTCAGGGATGGGATGGAGGCATGGGCTTGGGTAGGGTGCTTTTTCCAAAAGCTGGTGCAGACTCGATGGGCCGAATAGCCTCCTTCTGCACTGTAAATTCTATGATCTATGCTTCTATGACAGCCCAAATTGGGGCCAAAACCTCCGACATTGGGCTAAATTCTTCACCCCGCAGTGCCAGGATTGTGAATCGGATCAGGCAGGGAATTGGGAGTACGGCCGATATCGGTACGGGCGCCGATGCCGGATGGATTTGAGTTCGCGCCCATGTGCCAGCGGGAGGATGCTAATGGATGCAAATGGGCCACAATGATCCATTTGCATCCACTCAGTGGGTCGGGCACCATATTCTCCGGTCCACTGGACCGGGAATCAGGTGGGTGGAATTTACAACAGGTCTCACCAAACATGAGCCTGATGTGGTGGACCTCCTGGTGGGCCAAGCGATAACACCTTAAAGGGAATTGCCCTCAGAGTTCATCCGTGGGCCACCCTCTCCCCCCACAATGCACACCCGAAACCTCCTCTCCCAAACCCCGCCACCATCCACTCGCACAGAGACGCTATTAAAATGGGGACCCCTCCAAGGCCCCCCTAATAGGGAGACCCACCCAGGAACCCCTTAACTAGGGGTCCCGCTACAGGGACCCGCTAATGAAAGGAACCCCTCACAGAGACACCCTAACTAAGGAAGCTCTCCAGAGATCCTCTAACTAAAGGGAATCAAGTGGGTGGAATTTACAACAGGTCTCACCATGCATATCCCGGGCCACACATGCACACGGCTGACGATCTGCAATGGTCGCGCTGTACAACATGGCATCGGCCTTGCACGAACCCAACCTGCCCCGCAAAGGGACCCTCTCAGTAAAGGAACTGCCCACAAAGACTCCCTATCTAGGGGACCTCGCTAGTTAGGGAGTACCTGTGGGGAGTTTCCTTTAGTTAGGGGGTCCCTGTGAGGCATCTCTTTTTTAGGGGGTCCCTGAGGTGGGTGGGTGAATCAGGTCACCCTGATAACCCAGAAAATCACTGATTGGATTGACTCCCTGCAGGCAGAGATGGTATTGGCAGAGGAGCGGAGAGTGCCAAAGGCCAAGGTTCACAATCTGGACAATCGCTCTAGATGCGAAAACTTAAGAAACGTTGAGCTGCCGGAGGGCTGGAGGACTCAAGATTCGATGGACTATATGTCCAAGGTGTTTGGAAGGTTGGTGAGGGTAGGGGTCTTTCTGACCCACCCGGAGTTGGACAGGGCCCATTGGTTGCTGAGGCAAAGCCCAGATTAGGGGAGCCACCATGGTGATCATAGTCAACTTTCATTGATACCTGGATAAGGAACGGGTCCTGCGGTGGGCGAAGGACCATCAGGACTGTATATAGAACATAGAACATACAGTGCAGAAGGAGGCCATTTGGCCCATCGAGTCTGCACCGACCCACTTAAGCCCTCATTTCCACCCTATCCCCATAACCCAATAACCCCTCCTAACCTTTTTGGACACGAAGGGCAATTTAGGATGGCCAATCTACCTAACCTGCACGTCTTTGGACTGTGAGAAGAAACCGGAGCACCCGGAGGAAACCCACACAGACATGGGTGAACGTGCAGACTCCGCATAGACAATGACCCAGCGGGCTATTATTTTAAAGCGTCGAAGGATGCAAACGAGTTTGTTATGAAGCACGGACTGGGGGTGAACTAAAGTGCTTTAGGCCTATGGAGTTAGTTGTTTGTTTACTGTTAAGTCCATCTGTATTTGTTTTTTCGTGGGATTTTTGTAATGTGGGGGAGGGCTTGGGGATAGGTCTGGTTTTCTGTTTGGGTGTTTTTTCTGGGCGATATTGGGGTTTGTCTATTGCATTGTTGAATTTTTTTGTGGAGGAAGGGGGTTAGTTGTTGATTATCCTCTATTGTTATGTATTAAAGTTTGAGTTTGGTTTGGGTGGGGGTGCGTTGATATACTGTTTAGTTGTCCCTGTGCGAGGGTCACCCTGCTCGCAGTATTGCTCATTAATGGGAATGGGAGCGGAGAAGGGGAGATGTCTGCTGCTTGTTACCATGGGGCTTTTTTTTTAAGGCTTAGGCTTTTTGTCTCTGTTTTTTTTGGGTTTGAGGGCAGTGGGGGAGCGTTTGTTCAGCTGTGGGCTGTCTGTTTGGTCATCAGGGTAGGTTGGGCTGGGAGTGAGAAGGGGTGGCTGCTGACAGTTACGGTTCCTTTGGTTTTGGGCTGGCTTTATGGGGGATGTGGCAGCCATCTTGAGTTGGCTGGAACAATAGAGGAAGATGACACAGGTTGGGGCACTGCTCGATTGCCTCACAGGGTGGATATGGCTGGTCCTGGGTAATGGGGGTGGGGGGCTGATCAGAGGCCCGCTGTCCGATTGATAATTTGGAATGTGAAGGGGTTAAACTGCATGGTAAAAAGGTCCCGGATGTTTACGCACCTGAGAAGTTTGAAGACAGATGTGTTTTTTCTACAGGAGACCCATTTGAGAATCAAGGATCAAACAAGATTGTGGAAAGGATGGGTGGGGCAGGTATATCACTCGGGTTTTGATTGTAAGGCACAGGGGACCACCACGTTGATTAATGAGGGTGGCTTTTCTTGCGGTTAATATACTGGCTGACCAGGTTGGAGGTAAGTAATCATTAGTGGGTCGTTGGCCGGCACGCCGGAGGTGTGGGTCAATGTGTATGCACTGAACTAGAATGACACGGCATTCATTAATCATGTGCTGGCAGCTATCCCAGATCTTGATTCACATCAACCAATTATGGGGTGGAGGGGACTTCGTGACTTCAATTGTATTTTGGAACCTTGGTTTGATAGGTCGAGCCCAGGTCTCTGAGTCCATCAGGAGTGGCAAAGGAGTTATTGGTATTCCTGGAACAGTGGGGGGGCGGAGTTTGGGGGGGGGGGGGGGGGGGGGGAAGAGACCTGTGGAGATTTAAGTTTCCAAGGGATGAGGAGTTTTCTTCTTTTCCCCATGTCCATTGGGTTTACTCTCGGATTGGCCTCGTCGTGGTGGCTATGTCTCTTCTCCCTGCGGTAAGGGGGTGGCGTCCTCAGCGATCGTTACATCAGATCATACTCTACATTTTGTGGACTCGATGTTGGAGACGCATCGCTCCCAGCGACCCCCGTGGAGATTGGACACGGCGGTGCTCATGGATAAGAGATTTTGTGAGCGTGTATCCTCTGGGAAAAACGTTGAGTTCAACGGCAATTAGGCGGTCTCGCCTCCAGGCTAACTCTGAAAGTTTATTTTCACCACCCTCAAAGGCAGTGAGTTCCAGGTCATTACCACTCATTTCAAAATAAGGTTTCTCCCCTGGATTTCTTCACCAAAACCTTAAAACTGTGTCCCCTGGTTGTTGCCCCATCAGCTAACGGGAAAAAAAATTCTCTACATCATCTAAATGTGACATCAAACACCTCTATCAAATCAAACTTCCTTTACACCAAGGAATGCAACCCTAACTTCTCCAACCTAACCTCATAGCTAAATTTCCTCATCCTGGAACCATTCTGATAATCTCCTCAGCTTCTCTCAAAGACCTTCCTAAAATGTGGTGACACGAAATGGAGGCAACACTCTAGTTGTCGCCTAATTAGGAAAACTTCCCTGCCTTTATACTGAATGCCTCTATTTATGAAGCCCAAGATCTCACAACTACTTTCTCAATGGGTTGGACTTTTAGAGACTTTGCAAGCTGATTGACACCACATCAACCACCTTAAATATTCACTCTCTCCATCACCAATACACAGTGGCAGCAGAGTGTACCATCTACAAGATGCACTGCAGCAATCACCAAGACTCTTTTGACAGCACCTTCTGAACTCATTGGACCACCACCATTTTCAAGGACTCCTCCAAGACACGACCATCCTGACTTGGGACTATACTTCTTTTCTTTCACTGACGCTGGGTCAAAATCCTGAAATGTCCTAACAACACTTTTGGTGTACCTACGCCACATGGACTCAGTGGTTCAGGAAAGCAACTCACCACAACTTTCTCAACAGCAATTAGTGATGAGGAACAAGTGCTGACCTAGCCAGCAATGCCCACATTCTGTGAAATAATTTATAAAATCTAATAAAACTCTCACTGAAACACACTGGATACTGATAAAAATGTTTAGTCATGAAACTCATTCAACAAATGTAAATAACCTCAAAAGGTCCATCTGTTGTAAAAACAAACATCTATTTCACCCACTTCATCATAAGCAGATAATACATCAATAACCTCTTAAACAGTCAATCAAAATGTGAACATTTAGCAGGAGCCTATGTGGCTTGTCACCAAGTTGGGAAAATGAGACTCTGAAACTTACCTACACCTTCATCAGCCAACCACAGACATTTTGAACTGTTCAAAAAAGGCCTGCTTAAAAAAATATACAAGAAAAGACACTGATCGAAAATGGTTGCCACCAGTCACCTGGGCCGGGATTCTCCCCTACCCGGCAGGGCGGGGGGTCTCGGCATGATGGAGTGGCGTGAACCACTCCGGCGTCGGGCCGCCCCAAAGGTGCGGGATTCTCTCCTACCCAGCGTGGCGGGGGGTCTCGGCATGATGGAGTGGCGTGAACCACTCCGGCGTCGGGCCGCCCCAAAGGTGCGGAAGTCTCCGCACCTTTAGGGGCCAAGCCCTCACATTGAGGGGCTAGGCCCACGCCAGAGTGGTTCCCACTCTGCCGGCTGGCGTAAACGGCCTTGGGCGTCACGCCAGCCGGGACCGAAAAAGAACTTCGCCGGCCAGCGTAAGCCTGCGCATGCGCCGGAGCGTCAGTGGCTGCTGACGTCATACTGGCGCATGCGCAGGGGAGGGGGTCTCTTCCGTCTCCGCCATGGTGCAGACCATGGTGAAGGCGGAAGAAAAAGAGTGCCCCCATGGCACAGGCCTGTCCGCCGATCAGTGGGCCCCAATCGCAGGCCAGGCCACCGTGGGGGCACCCCCCGGGGTCAGATCGCCCCGCGACCCCCCCAGGACCCCGGCGCCCGCACGCGCCATCTGCTCCCGCCGGTGGTTTAATCTACGCTGGCGGGAGAGGCTTGTCAGCGGCAGGACTTTGGCCCATCGGGGGGCCTGCCGACTGGCTCGGCAGGATTCCCGCGCCCGCGAATCTCGGGGGAAGGAGAATTCGGGACACGGCGGGGGTGGGATTGACGCCGGCCCCGGGCGCAAGTTTTCCAGAGGATACATGAAAACGGCCTCCAGCTCAACAGGGCCAAATGCTCATTTGGTAGGTTCGCTATCAAGTTTCTGGGTGACCACATTTCACAGCAGGGTGTGCAACCTGACACTCGCCCGGGGCCGGCGTCAATCCCGCCGCCTCCGTGTCCCAGATTCCCAGCCCCCCGAGATTCAGCGGGGGCGGGAATCACGCCGCACCAGTCGGCGGGCCCCCCACGGCGATTCTCCGGCCCGCGATGGGCCAAAGTCAATCTGACCCTGGGGGGTGCCCTCACGGTGTGCTGGTCTGCGATTGGGGCCCACCGATCGGCGGGCGGGCCTGTGCCATGGGGGCACTCTTTTTCTTTCGCCTTCGCCATGGTCTTCACCATGGCGGAGGCGGAAGAGACCCCCTCCCCTGTGCATGCGCCGGTATGACGTCAGCAGCCGCTGACCCTCCGGCACATGCGCAGACTTACGCCGGCCGGCGAAGTCCTTTCAGCCCCGGCTGGCATGGCGCCAAAGGCCATTCACGCCAGCCGGCAGAGTGGGAACCATTCCGGCATGGGCCGAGCCCCTTAATGTGAGGGCTTGGCCCCTAAAAGTGCGGAGACTTCCGCACCTTTGGGGCGGCCTGACCCCGGAGTGGTTCATCCCACTCCATCATGCCGGGACCCCCCGCCCCGCTGGGTAGGGGAGAATCTGATGTCTGACATTGTAAGTTGACCGATTTTCTGGAAAGTTTCCACATGAATTACACTGCAGACCAGTTACATTGAATTTCACATCTGGGGAACTGTTCTGGTTCACTTCATACAGGAATTCTCTTGAATGGAATGCATAAAAATGCAAAGTGCTCGACTTTGAATATCATGTAAATGGAGAAAGACTGTAGAAAACTGCAGCACAGAGGGGCTTGAGGATCCTTGTGCATGAATCACAAAAAGCAGCATGCCAGTTCAGCAGGTAATTGGGAAGGCAAATGAAATGTTGACCTTTATTTCAAAAGGAATTGAGTACAAAAATAGGAAAGCCTGCTAAAACTATACAAGACACTAGTTCAGGGGTGGGCAAACTGTGGCCCGCGGGCCGCATGCGGCCCGACAAAGGTTTTTATGCGGCCCGCCAATGAGGTGCCCGGAATCATAACCGGCATTTTTGAAAAGCGGCCGGGGAAAAGCCGCTGAAGTAAATGCGCTTATTGAATAAGCGCATTTACTTCAGCGGCTTTTCCCCGACGGCTTTTCAAAAATGCCGGTTATGATTCCGGGCACCTCATTGGCGGGCCGCATAAAAACGCGCGTAGTGGGGTGGATGAGTGGGGCTGTCTCATTGGTCGGTTTAGTTGGGTGTGCAACCAATAGGAGTCCAGGTTACAAACAATAAGCCTTATTATTGTTTGTAACCTGGACTCCTATTGGTCGCACACCCAACTAAACCGACCAATAAGGCAGCCCCACTCATCCACCCCACTACGCGCGTTTTTATCGTTGACTCGGCTAGGCTGTGCTTCTGTCATTGTTAAGGATCAGCACAAGCAACTTGACACCTGATTTCAACAAACTGGTAAATGACTGCAGTCAGATGCATCATTCTCATTGACATTGTTCTGTTACTTACTGAGTTACTTTGTTTTTCAAATAAATGTGGTTTTTTTTTCTTTAAAGACCTTTTATTTTGGCTATTTAAAATATTAATTATTTTACTTAATATACTATGCGGCCCTTTAAAATTGTGAATTTCTGAATGTGGCCCTTGCACGGAAAAGTTTGCCCATCCCTGCACTAGTTAGACCTCACCTGGAATACTGTGAACAGTTTTACCCCCTTACCAAGGAAAGATATTCTGGCATTGGGGGAAGTCCAGAGAAGGTTCACTCGGTTTATCCCGCGTATGGTGGGATTTTCTTATGAAGGGAGGGTAAGTAGGTTGGGCCTTCACTCATTGGAGTTTATAAGAATGAGAGGCAACCTTAGTGAGACATATAGAATCATCAGGGGTCTTGACAGGGTAGATGCTGAAAGGATGTTTCCTCTTGTGGGAGAGTGCATAATGTCAGAGCAAGGGTTCTCTCATTTAGGACAGCAATGAGGAGGAAATTATTCTCTCAAAGAGTAGTGAATCTGGAATTCTTTACCACAGAGAGTTAGCGATGCTGGGTCATTAAGTATGTTGAAGGCTGAGAGAGACAGATTTTTAATCATGGGCCATGGGAGTACAGTGAGAAAGTGGAGTTAAGGACTATATCAGACCACCTATGATCACGTTAAATGGCGGAGCAGGCTCGATTGGTTGAATGGCCTATTTCTGCTCCTATGTCTTATGGTCAACTGTATTTCTATCAAAACAATGGAACTTTCTTACTTCTGATGTGCATCTTTATTCATTTTCTCTCAGACTCAATAACTAAGATATTGGTTCTTCTTCATGCAACAAGATCTAGTTTGATTGGCAACTTATTAATAATAAATGCATTTGGATTGGAAAAAGGTAATTATGGGGAAAGTGTTAAAACCTTTGTTGTAACCAACCAAGTGGGCTAAATATAAGGAGAGCCAGCTCATTCCTCCTCACCCGGTTGTGAGGTGCTCATAACTCATAATGGGCTCAGCCATAACAGCAATTAAACAATGGAGTCTAGTGAAACTAATAAAAAACAGATGCCCTCTTTTTCCCAAGCTACTCAGTGGGTGGGATTCTCCGAGCCTTCACGCCGAAATCACAATCGGTGCGGAGGCGGAGAAAGGGCATTGACGCTGAAATATGGCATGACGCCGCTCACGAAATTCTCTGGTCCCCGGAAAGTCCAGAGTGAAACGCCCGCGTTTTGACGCTGGCGTGGGGACATAGTCCATTATTGGAGAATCCCGCCCCATATATCCTGTCAATCAAAGCAGTGCATGAGTAGTTAGGGGCTTTTTTCTCTCAGTGAATGATGTTTATGTTTAATCCATTTCATATAATTGAATTTAAGGTCCATATCAGTGTTTCCTTCAGTTTAAATATAAGAGAATTATTTACAATAGGAAAATACTCTAATGCATCTGTGATGATATGTGTATATTTTTATATTTCTGTGTTAAGGGTAACACTGTATCTGATGTGTGTCCAAGGTTAATCAAAATATAAATTGTTGGAGTCAGATTGTGGAAACTGAGGGATAAAAACAGTGTTATCTTCCTTCATTTTCTACTGAGGCTTTATGGTGGTCTTAACTTACAAGTAAACAGAGTAGATCTGAAATTTGCATTTGGGGATAAGCTGAAATTGCTGTTGCATTTCAAAGGAGTCTCAAAGGTACCAAAGAACATTTGTATTTTACAGGAAATCCGTTAATAAACAAGGGCCGGCATTTTAAAATTTCATTGACCCAAAATAGACGTAAAGTATGACCATGAAAGGTTTAATATGTGGGAGCCTGCGTTTTCAAAGAGATATTTGAAGACAATGGAGAGTTAAGATAAAAGGAATGGAAAAGCATTTATGAAAATAGGTTTTCAGTTGTAGTTATTTTCTATGGGTGAGAGCAGGGGGTGGTGGGGCAGTTTCATTGAAAGCAATTCCTGTGTGTTTGGAGTGTGCTGAAAAAGATGTGAAAGTCTTTTAATTGGGAAAAAACTCGGTTTTGGGCTAAAGGACCATTTGTTTGCAAAAAGGTTGTTTTGAATCACCCTTTGGAAAAATCACATTAGCATGGAGTACACTGGGAAGTCATGAATTGTACCCCTGTTTGTAACAAAAGCAATTTCACGGTTTGGGTAATATTTCCTGGATTAATTAGTTAATAATCTATAAAGGTTGTTGTCAGAAAATATAGTTTTATTGTGTACCTTTGATAAAGCATTTTGGTGGTTATTTTGTAAGATTTTTATAATTTATGTGTATAGGTTTTATCTTTTTTTAAAACAAACATTTTGAGCACGATTTATGGCCACGCTGTGCCTGAAAAGCAGCTCATTGCCGCGCAGCGTGGCTGATAGAAACTGGGAAACCCCGCTCCTGGGATTTACACAGCTCACAATGCCTGCCAAGATCTAACATGACAGCTTGTCTCACTTTGATGTGCAGATTCTCGAGTTACCAAAGGCATTGGGATTATTCTCCTTCACCTTGGAGTCATCGGGTGAGCGTCCTGGCATTGTAGGTGCCACCCAGGCATCCTGACAGTGCAACCTGGGTGCCAGCTTGGCACTTCCAAGGTGCCACAGTTAGATGGCAAGGGCACTTCCAAGATACCAGCTGGCATTTTTGTACACTTACAATCAGGCAAGTGGGTGCCCTGCTTGGATGTTGGCAGGTACGGGGGAGGGGGGGGGGGGGGGTGGGCAGGGATGCCCCCACAGTGCATTGTGGTTTGGGGGGGGTTTAGGGGCCGCGACTGGTGCCTCGCTGATCGGGACACCATTTTTAAATGGCGTCCGGGTCTCTTGCTATACTGAGGGGATCTGGCGAGTGAAGCTCCTCAATGTAGAAAATTGGACAATGTGCAGCCTCGGCCTGCTGAGGCCCCTTATCTAACGCGAGTGGCATTTTATAGCCATGTGTTTCTCAGTGCTGCGAGCACCAGGAAACACACGGTTAAACATGTTCACTATGGGACTTTGTTCCCTTTTAGTAAAATTTCGCCCTTCAATTTATAAAAGTTATCACTGGAATCATGTGCTTTTTGTATTCAGTACATTCCATCCTTTTTCTAAATGGCTGAAAAAAAGATTATGATCGGACGAGACAGATTTTAGTCTGAGATCTGGTTTATTCAGCATCAACAGCAGCTGTAGTAGTAACACATCTCAACACTTACATAATGCTGATCAACCTACCTTTCCAGGACAAGACCCTATAATCAATCACTGCAGTAAAAACGCATATAACATACAATACAACATCTAATCATTGAAACTGAAATAATACATTTCTTTCTGTATTTCAAAGCCTGTCAATGAAAGATTTGCAGGAGTGGGTTACAGTTTATTTTTGCCCCCCCACTCCCCACTTGAGACCAGGGTTTTTCACTGATTTATGCCTCTTACCAAAACAGGCCCAACTCCATGAAAATAGCAGGGGTGTGAAATGCCCAACCCAAATTGGAGCAAGCAACAGTAGCTGAGTGGCTGAGTGCTAGCTCTCTTCCTGCATTGTTATCGTGGGACCATAAAATCCTATATAACTGAGATGGGCACAAGTTTCCTGGAATTGGGTCTACTTATAGAATATCTCCAGTAGGGTGATGATGCCCTTTTTAGTTTTCAACTCTAGCCAAATATATTCTGTCCTTGCCCTCTCAAATGCATCCTCTCTTTACAATAAAGACAGGTGATGGTTTTGGCTCAACCTTCTAAAGTATATAAATGGACACAGTGGAACCATTGCTGTGGGGACACCATAGGAGTCTGTGCTTCTGCTAAGCAGTGAGCATATAAACTATAAAAGTCCAAGCTACAGTTTTGTTCGTCCATCATATGCGAACATTTGATATTAGCATTCACCTCCCTTTTTTCCCTCTTTTCTGCACATTTGGAATATGTGACTATTAAGCCATCCTTCTCATTTTTAAGCCACAATTCTGATATAATCACTACGTTATATTCCCAGTGGTTATTGTGTTTGTGGTTCCCCAACCTTAAATTCATTGCACTTTACATACATGCATTCTAAGCCTGTTGTAGTCATTCTTAGTCTGCTCCTATCGTATAAATAATACCTTTTTCTCTTGTACTAACCAACATTCTCACAGTTTTAATCATCTTGTTCCTCTTTTCCAGTTCTATGCTGATAGCCACTCCCTGCCAATTTAGCTTAAACTCTCACCAACACAGCAGTGGACCTCCCATAAAGGCATTGGTCCCAGTCCTGTTGAGGTGCGATCTGTCCCTTTCGAATAGACGTTGCCAATAGAACCTGTCCCAGTGCCCCATATTTATAATTAATAGTACTCAGAATAATAGTGGAAATGTTACTCACTTGTGGCTTCCTTCAGGCTCAGGTGATGCCAGGAACTTGTTTCTGTCCAAGAGGCTAGGCTGAGTTCAGCTGCCACTTGCTACGAGTACCTCCCTGCCAGTTGTATTGACCCTCCCTACCTTCCTATTTCTACTTTCACTGGTGTGCGGCACTGGAATTAATCCAGCGAAGGGCTGTAGGGCTGATTTGATAGCAGTTATAATGACCATCTTTTTTGAACACTTTGTATCTGTAAATATTAAGCCATCCTCATCATTTGTAAGCCACAATTCTGCTATTGGGAGGGGTGAGGCTTTTGAGGGATTGAAGGCAAGGATAAGAATTTTGGGAGGCAAACGCAGGGCTGAGTGAGCGCTGAAGGAGTCTTGACATGAGACAGGATAGGGCAACAGATGTTTGGATGAGCTCAGATTTATGGAGGGTAGAGTGTGGGAAACTGTCCAGAAGAACATTGAAATAGCTGTACAAGAGCAACATGCTACTGATGCTGGCTAATTGAAATAAAAGTGGGAAATGACAAACGCATCTGTGGAGAGAAAAACAGAGTTAGTGTTTCGGGTTGAAGGGTCCTCAACCTGTAAAGTTAATATTCTGCCTCTTCCCACAGGTGCTGGTATTACCAGCATTTTCTGTTTTTCTTTGAATTGCCATGTTTGGAGATAACAAAGGCATAAATGAGGCAAAGGGGAAAAATTGGGCAGGTGGAAGTACTTGAGAACACAGTTATGTAGGACTGGTGACAATTTCTTTCATTTCACATTCCTGCTGAAGTCATTATTGAAATCAAGAGACAAGAGCCCAGTTTGACTCCAGAACAAAGTCAAGTGAGGTTTCCTCTTCTGGGGATTAAGCAGATCTGTATGCTTATCCAATTTTTCACCTACTTTGAATCAATCACCACTCAGAACCACAATCAATTAATTTACCATCTACAATTTGGAGGTTTGCCAGTTCTCGAGAGTCAGTTTGAACCTTAGTTTCAGATTTGCACTCAATGCAGGTCACTTGATTTTATATATAAATATTGTCAAGTATACTTGTTTGCCTGCAGACCTCACCATTTTTGCACACTTTTATATGTCACAGATCAATGTAAGAACAGATCAATCACATGAGTCCGTCAACATTTACTTTTTCCCTGTGTAAATATCTGCAGAGATGCATGATCATATTTCAGCAGCAAGACTTTTCAAGCGCAATTTTACTTTCTGTGTTTTGAGGTGTGGTTCTCAAAGAGATGCAACTATTTGAAAACATCCAGGGCACAAATATGTAATAAAGTACATACCCAAATCTTGGCAGCGGCAAATTAGGAGGTTCTTCTCCCAGTCTTCACTGGACAGACAGTAAACAAATTAACTTGCAGATTTCCTGCTTAGCAAAACCATGACTCCTGGCAAAACCCCTGCTTATAGATGGTAAATGAATCAATTGTGCTTCTCTAGCAATGATTCATTCAAAGTATGTGAAAAACAGGATAAGCAAATAGATTAATATTTTAAAAGTCTGAAGTTTCTGGAGGCTCAATTATGGCTACTTTGCTGTTAAAGTGCATTCAAGACACAGAAATCATTGCCCCTAAATCTACTTCAATATATTTTGTCCTTCTGCTTAGTGGACTAAATAAAACAATAGCCTAAAGATTTTATTGTACACTGCTCGCTCTTCACTGTTGAAGGACTTAGTGTGACATATATGCCATACATCATATTGGTTAGCAGGCCCTATAGGCATCCAGAACCCTTACCTGAAATCTATACAATTTTTTTCAGGCAAACCCTTTTTTTCCTTACCTTATTGTTGATCCAAGAGTGCCATTACCAGTTGCTACTTGCCCTATTCCCATTTATCCACAACTCACCTAGTTCCACTGATGCCTTTGTTCACTCTTCTTCCACACTCAATAAGCAGCCTCTGGGGTTGTGCTCACAGCTCACACATCACAGTGCCTTCCGAATGAAACCAGCAGATAAAGTTGCTGTAATCCTGCCACTGGGCTAATCAGGAGCTTCTCTTAGATTGCAACCGAATGAATTCAGCAACTGAAAAAGGAACAGATTAATTTAACAGCCTAGATAGCCCTCCTGGATGATAAAGCAGTTGGAATAATTAACATAGTGCCAATTTTGCCCACCTGAACTCAGTTGGTCTTGACTCATTGTTGTTCTTAATTCAGTCTAATTTTATTAATTCAAATGAACTCTGCGGGTTGATTCTGTTTCTGACTGGGCACTCATGGTCCTCAGGGGCGGGATTGGGAGAAGCGATGGGAGCTTGTCTGCTACTGCAGGGCTTAATCCTCAGGGGGTGAGAATCGAATGAATTCTTGAAGATAGATATTGTACAAGTTTCCTTGCAAGCAATGTCACTCAGACAAACTGGAGAGCACAGTGTTCCTGGCTCATTAATTAACTGCATTGCAGGGATTCTCTGAAGTCCCTCTCAGAAATTAGATAACGTGGGGATATTCCGTTTAGTAATCAGTAGCATAGGCCCCAAAAGAGTGAAGCACAGCAACAGTGGAAGATGGTTACCAGAAGAATAACTGTCAGTTGGGACCTCAACGTTTAAATTCAGGTCTGTAAATTACATAATTATCCAATCTGCCAACTCCTCTGATCGGATAATACTAAAGTGTTTCCATCAGACATCATCAATGTTCTAGAAGACACCCTTCACTGGAAGCCTTCCATCATTCGCAGGTCTGAATCCATTTGCCCCACTGAAAGCCTCACAGGGTTTGTAATGACCTGTAGCATGCTTACTTTGGGGATTCCTGCATCCTATGGCAAACATTGAACATTTTCATTGTGTACATTCTTTTTAAAGGTGAGTGCAGCCATACAGCAGACAGAAAGATTGACAACAAGGAGTGAACACTCACAACTACACTTGTGACCCATCTTACCTGCCAACAAACTAGATCACAAAATCTTTACATCGCCCCTACTGAAAGCAATGTAATCTTGACTGTCATATGAGAGTACCTTTAAGAAATGAGTGTTTAAGAAATGTACCTTTAAGAAATGGGTGTTTATCAGTGATGTCAGAGTGTGGGTGGAGCTGGGCTGTCTGTCAACTTTTTACTTTCGTTTTCGGCTGTTTGCTGCAGGGTGTGTTTTAGTTTTGTTTTCAGAGCTGGATAGCTGCAGTCACAGCCAGAAGATGTATGAGTCTCTCTCTTTGTAATCTAAAGAACGTAAATCGACCTTTTGGTGATTTAAAACTAATAACTGCTCTCAGTAGTGATGTGCACTTTCTCCCCGTGTCTGCGTGGGTTTCCTCTGGGTTCAGAAGATGTGCTTCTGTTCAACATTTTTTTAAAAAAGTCTTATGGATGTTAAAAGAAAAGCTGAAGGATTACTTAGTGTTGTATTCTTTGAGGGTTGTATTTGAATTAATGGTTGCATTCCCATTTCTGACCTTTATGATGGAAGGGAGGTCATTGATGAAGCAGCTGAAAATGGTTGGGCCTTGGACACTACCCTGAGGAACTCCTGCAGTGATGTCCTGCAGTTGAGATGATTGACCTCTAACCACCACAACCATCTTCCCTTGTGCCAGGTATGACTCCAACTAGCAGAGAGTTTTCTCCCTGATTCCCATTGACTCCAGTATATCTGGGCTCCTTGATGCCATACTTGTTCAAATGATGCTTTGATGTCAAGGGTAGCCACTCTCACCTCCCCTCTGGCATTCAGCTATTTTGTCCATGTTTGAACCAAGGCTGTAATGAAGTCAGGAGTTGACTGACCCTGGCGGAACCCAAACTGAACGTCTGTGAGCAGGTTATTGCTGAGTAAGTGCCACTTGATGACTCCTTCCATCACTTTGCTGATGGTGGAGAGTAGACTGATAGGGTGGCAATTGGCTGTTTCTTGTATACGGGACACGTGGGCAATTTTCCACATTGCTGGGTAGATGCATGCAATATCTAACAGATGGCTTCAGAGCACTCTAATCAATCCTGGAGGATCTGGCAATTCCAGGTAGGTCTGTAACAAGTCCCCACAACAGAAGTGCAAATGGCAATCTGTACTACCTTTACTGATGGTCAGACTGTTGCCAGAGGCGTGTAATAAGCAAGCTGTCTTCTGGGCTTCAAACTGGGACATGATAAGTATTTTAAGGATTTCAGTGATTTCACTCACACCACTTGGTCAACTTTCCTGTAATTCAGTGTGGAGATAGTGTCTAATAGTAATGTTATTAGACTAATTATTAATGGGGGGGGCAGCACTATAGCACAGTGGTTAGCACTGCTGCCTCACAGCTCCAGAGACTCGGGTTCAATTCCGGTATCGGATGACTGTCTGTATGGAGTGTGCACTTTTCGTGGGTTTCCTCTGGTTGTTTTGGTTTCCTCCCACAGTCCAAAGATATGCAGAATAGGTGGATTGGTCTTGCTAATTTGCCTCTTAGTGTCCAGGAATGTACAGGTTAGATTTCGGGGTTGAGGTGGGGGAGTGGGCCTAGGTAGGGTGCTCTTTCAGAGGGTGAGTGCAGACCCGATAAGCCTCCTTCTGCACTGTAGTGATTCTATGGTTCTGAGGGCATGGCTAGAATGGGTAGGAATGATAGGCTGCTGTCTCTTGGGATCACATTTTATTGTTGCTCTTAGGCCAGTCTCCTTTCAGGCCTGTACTTGTGGCTGAAAAACATATGCAGTTACTGCAGGTCATCTAGGGCCTTAGCTGTTGTAATACAAAGGTCACTTTGGTCTCAGGCGATTCATCTCAGATCTAGCTAACTTCCAGACACCCACTCAATTAGCTCCTCCAAGAAGCACAAAATGAAGGCCAGAATTCTCTGGCCATTCGCTGGTGGCTAGATTCTCTTGTCTTGCCGGCAGCGCACTCTCCCGAACCCCTCCCACCACCCCCCTCTGCCTGCAGGTTTCCCAATGACAAATGGCAGTAGAAAATCACGCCGTCAGCGAAGAACACGGTAAAATTCTCCATCCTCACTAGCAGCGGCAGTGGGGCAGACTCAACGGAGAATCCGCCCGAAGTTGAAGAGCTCCAATTCACATATCAGCAAAGAGGCAACACTGCGATCTGTATTAAGAGAAAACACATTCACTGTATGGGTTTTGATTAAAAATATTCCTTCACTAAAGTTGATATTATAGATATTGTTTTTGGCAAAGTTGCCAAGTGGTTTATGGAGGGCAATGAATGGGAACTGTGTATTTTTTTGAGGCAGACAGAGAAGGCTCAATAGATTATGTCATGTTTGTGGTTGTGAGGGAGAAGATGTAGGCAGGATTGTTCATGTACTGGCCAAATCTGATAGTTGAGGATAAAGGTCTCTTGAATCAGAATATATATACATGTCTCTTCTCTGGGCAGTAATGTGATGTTTTCCACAAATTCTTCAGGCAGTTGCTGCTCTTGTTGATGCCCTTGCTCCCCACAGGAACCTTTATCACCTATGATATACAGGGTGTGGCCTCTTTGTGACTGAACATGCAGCATATGACTCACCATCATGATCTTTCATACCTGTGCTGGGACAAGAATCATGAAGCCATAGTTCTTAACAGCACCTAAAGCCTCCGCCCTATCCACGTAATTGCACCTAACCTTTTGGACACCAAGGGGTCATTTATCACAGCCAATCCACCTAACCTGCAAATCTTTAACTGTGGGAGGAAACCAGAGAACCCGGAGGAAACCCACGCAGACACGGGGAGAAAGTGCAAACTTCACACAGTCATCTGAGGTCGGAATTGAACCCGGGACCCTGGAGCTGTGAGACAGGCTCTTTGGCCCATTGTGTCCACGCCTAAGAGTTATTCAGATAGTCTAACTCCCCTGCCTTTTAACCATGTCCCTGCAATGATTTTTTCTTTGGTAAATTATTCAATTCCCTTTTGAAAGCCACGATCAAATCTGCTTACATCACACTCTCCAACAGTACATTCCAGATCCTAACCACTCACTGTGTAATTTTATTTCCCCCATGTTGTCCCTGGTTCTTTTGCCAATCACCTTGATCAAGTGAACTCTGGTCATATATGAACATACATGCAAATTAGGATCCATCTGTCTTCACAAGCCTTCTCTGCAATTCAATAAAATCCTTGCTGCCCATGCTGCCCTTTCACAAAACCATGTTAACCCTGCCTGATGTTACAGGCGCCAGACCAGCTCCCAACAGTACTGGACCACAGTCACAACTTTCTTTCTATTTGAAGACTGTGCGGAAGGACCAATTCGTTCCAGGAGTGATTGGAGAGAAATGAGGCTTTGTATTTTTACGAACAAAACTTTATTATAACAAAAAAAAACAATATTTAAACTTTTAAACTTCAAACTGAACAAAAACAGCTTACATCTATTTCTTAACTCTAATACATGATTTAAACAACATGCAAACTGAGTGTACAGCTCTCAACTCCAGTTACACAGGCAGGCAAAAATGAAACTTGCATTACATAAAATATTCCTGCTTGTAGTAAGGCTCTTTCAGACCTTGTCTGAAAGCCATCTCTGTGGCAGTCTTTTCATGGCCTCTTCTGATTGTTCTCCAATTCTTTTTACCCCCACCTGTTCGAACAGGGTTCTTTTAGCTCTCTGAACTCCGCCAAGCCCCTCAAAGATGATTGAAAATCACCACCAAAGGGCATCCTGACCCCTCACTATCTCGGGAAAAGTCTTGAATACTGCCGCCCAGAAATCCTCCAGCTTTGCCCACCGCCAGAAGATGTGAGTGTGGTTCCCCGGCCCCCTCTCGCACCTCTCACATATATCCTCCACTCCCAGGAAAAACCCACTCATCGGGGTCCGTGTCATGTGGACCCTCTGCACCAACTTGAATTGTATAAGGCTCATCATCGCACAAGGGGAGGTTGAGTTGACCCAATGCATTATTGCACTCCAGGCCCGTCACCCCATCTCGATCCCCAACTCTTCCTACCACTTACGTTTAATCCCTTCCACTAGCTTCTATTCCTTCTCCCAACGACCTGTAGATATCCCCGATATTCCCCTCCCCTCACTCATCTGGAGCCAGCAATTTTTCTAACGTGAACTCTGGTAATTGAGGAAACAAGGTAAACTCCTTCCATGCAAAGTTCCGCACCTGCAAATATCTAAACTCACTCCCCCTCAGCAACTCAACCGCAATGCCTCAAACCCTACAAACTTAGCCTCTACAAACAGGTCCTAAACTCATTCTATTCCTTCTGTGGTACTGAAAGCAGGCTGACAAGGCACATATTCCAGGAACAGAAACTGCCACATGAGCCTTGGCTGGAATCAATACTAGCCGTCTGCAAGAGCACTGAAGTCAATAGATAAACTCATTATTGCTGTATGGACTTTGTGACTGCCCACTCGCATTTACACAATGAATATGTAACGGATTTCCAGACACAGGTGATCAACTTTGCAGCAGGACAAAGGACAGACGAAAGAAGCCATCAGACTCCATAATGAGCTGATGTGTGGTCAGACGAGGGTGTTTCAGACGCCAATGAGTCTTGATTAAATCACCATTAACAAGTTGGGGTCTGGGTGGGACAATGGTGAGTTGTGGGGGTATATCTAGCAGATCAGTATAAAGGAAGGAACATCAGAACAGATCTTGAGCGATAACCTGGGTGTCCTCCAGGCACAACCATCGCAAGAAGAAAGGACCCAGGGTTTCGAAGCCCAGAGAAGATACCCACATCGAGTGATCATAGCCTGGCCAACCTCCTTCACTGAGTGCGGGTAAAATCTCAAGCTCAGCTTTGTTGAGTGGGAGAATTGTGAATAAAATTGCATTAAACTGTGAACATGTTTTGTCCTTTGTTCATCTCGCAAATAAGGGAAACTGGGTAGAACTTTTGATTAATACACTGGTCGAAGTATCTGAGATTTTACAGATACAACACTTCACCACACCACCTCCCATACATCCCATCCATCCGTCCAGGTATAAACCAATGATTCAACATATTAGGACAAAAACTGACAAGCAGACTGGAAGTTATGACAATCAAGAATGGTTTCATAGTCATCGACTTATAATTCCAGCTTTTATTCAATTCAAATTTCACCATTTTCTATGATCCCAGGTCCCCAGAGCATTACCCTGGATTTCTGGATTACCACTCCAGTGACAAAACCACTATGCCACCGCCTCCCCACTGTTATAATGGGTCCAGTAAATCTCCAGTGATGACAAGGTCAAGGGATAGTCGCAAATATTGGTTGAGAAGTTTACATGTAGGGAAAAACTTAGGAAGAACAAAAGGTCAATTAATTCAGACTAGAAAGAACATGAATTGAGATGGGATCTAAAATCACTGGGGATGAGATGCAAATGCTGAGGGAGGAAAACAGGGAAGATATCTTGGTGTGAAAATCCTTTTCATACTTGGGAGGGCAGTCGATGTGATGATTTTGTAAAAAAAACGTGAGAGTGGTGGAAGAAACTGTGCTCAAAGGAGGATTAATTGCAAGAGGAGTAAGTGGGTCAGGTCATAAGCACCACATTAACATTACAGCAGCCTTGACAGTGCAAGTGGTGGATGGTATAGTCAGGCAGGGGCCTTCACTAAGTGGAAAGGTGTCATCCCCTCTTAGAGGTTGCCAATATGACCAGAATGTCAATGCAATCATCCATAACTTTATGGATGGAAAGGGCCTTGTTCACATGTGAACAGATTTTAAGGAGGAAAGTGTTTAAGGGGTGGGTAGGAGGGGAGGGGGGGGGGGGGGGGGTGGGGGGGTGTTGGGGCGGTGAGAGCTGATCTTCTAGCAGAGTACAGAGGATTGGCTGGGGGAGGGATAAGTTAGATAGGAAGACAATTGACAAGATTTGTCGCCATTGGAGGAAGATTGACTATCCAGAGATTATTATTTTTGAGGTTCTGCTTTTTAATTTAGCCTCAAGCTGTTCATGCTCCCTAAACAGAGCCTCTTTCCTACTCCTACAAATGTTATTGGTACCTACATGGACCACAAACACTGGTTCCTCCTCTTCCCACTGCAAGACTCTCTACAGCCTGGAGCAGGTGTCCTGAACCTTGGCATCGGGGAGGTAGCACAGCCTTTGGACTCACTCTCAGCTGCAGAGAACTGTGTCTATTCCCTTGTCTAATTGGTCCCCTACCATCATTGCATTCCTATTTACTTACCCTGCTTGATTGACTTCCCACACCATGGTGCCATGGTCAGTTCACACGTTGACCATGCAGCCCCCCCCACTTTCGTCCATACAATTTGCAAGCACCTCAAACCTGTTGGATAATTGCAAGTCAGAGGCTAGAAGGAAACCTGCTATTTCTGACAGGTAAAAGGATTATTGATTTAGCCATTTTGTTATAAATACTAAAACCCAGTTCAAAAATCATTTAAAAATAGATCCCATCATAAGACTGCAAATATAATCAAACATAACCTCGGATTGCAAAAGCACATAGCTTGCAAAAATAAAAACATTTGCAGTTGAACTAGGAGCAAATGCAACATTTCTACTGAAGGTCAAATTATAGTTCATATGAGCTCTCCATGGTTTAAGTGAACAGAATCGCAGAGTTCAGCACATAGCAGTTCAATAATAAGAGCAGAGTTTGCATTCCAACACACATGTAAGAATTCCACATGAAATATTTATATTAACTTTAAAGTTCAACGAGATAATATCACACCTTGAAGACTGACAACTCAACCGTCGAATCAAATGTATTGGAAACCCACCGAAACAGATCAGTATGTTACAGGGGTAGGGACAGATTGACTCATATTGAGAACAAATTCCTTAAAAATAGAGGTCCGTGCAGCCATTTGCATTCTAGAATCACTCTATACGATTCGCCTAGCTGTCTACTAACTTTATTAAGTTTTTTCATATTTTCACTCTAACTCAAGTCTGCGCAAGCTGTTTTGCTTTAAGCAAGAAATCATTACTGTATTTTTGAAGTTCAATGCGTTTGTAAGCTACTAAGTTTAATTATATCTCTTAAAGTGTTCTGCATGGGGCTTTCTTGAGAACATTTGATTTGTAACCACAAGAAGACTTTAAACTCTCAATTATAATCAATAGACACCCAATAAAGATCACGGGCGGGATTCACCGACCCCCCGGTGGGTCGGAGAATCGGCGGGGGGTGGCGTGAATCCCTCCCCGCCGGCTGCCAAATTCTCTGCGCCAGAGATTCGGCGGGGGCGGGAATCGTGCCGCGCCAGTCGGCGGCCGCTCACAGCGGCCCCCCTGGCGATTCTCTGGCCTGCGATGGGCCGAAGTCTCGCTCATTCTATGCAGGTCCCTCCGGTGTAAATTGGACTAGGTCCCTTACCGGCGGGACCTGGAGGGGCGGGCGGGCTCCGGGGTCCTGGGGGGAACGCGGGGCGAACTGGCCCCACGGTGCCTCCATGGTGGCCTGGCCCACGATCGGGGCCCACCGATCTGCGGGCGGGCCTGTGCCGTGGGGGCACTCTTTTCCTAAGCATCGGCCATGTAAGCCTCCGCAATGGCCGGCGTGAAGGTGAGGCCACCCTGCGCATGTGCGGGGATGATGTCAGCAGCCGCTGACGCTCCTGTGGATGCGCGAACCCGTGGCGGCCAGCGGAGTCCTTTCGGCCCCAGCTGGTGCGGTGCCAAAGGCCTTCCACACCAGCCGGCGGGGCGCAAACCACTCCGGCGCCGGCCTAGCCCCTGAAAGCGCAGATGATTCCGCACCTTTGGGGCGGCCCGATGCCGGAGTGGTTCACGCCACTCCGTCCCGCCGGGACCCCCCGCCCCGCCGGGTACAGGAGAATCCCGCCCCAAATTTCGTACCCGAGACGTGTCGCCCAAATTTCTACTGCGTTAAAGTGTATACGAGACTAGACTTAACCAAAGGGTAGATTTCATCAGCTAGGAATACTGTGTCAAGTAACTTTTCTCCTGACACCCCAAGGCTTGCCCATAACTGACATTGCACAAGTCAGGAGTGTGATGGAACACTCCCCATTGACATGATGAGTGTAACTCCAATAACAGTCAAGAAGTTCTACAACATCCGCAATAAAACAGCCCGCTTATTTGGCACCTCTTCCACAAACATTCACTCCCTCCACCAAAGTAGCAGCAATGTGTATCATCTACAAGATGCATTGCAGGAACTGACTAAGCCTCCTGAGGCAGTACCTTCCAAGCCCACAATCACTACCATCTAGAAGAACAAGGGTAGCAGATAAATAGGAACACCGCCACCTGGATGTTTCCTTCCAAGCTCCACTCACCATCCTGACTTTGAAATATCCTGCCATTTCTCCACTGTCGCTGGGTTAAAATCCTGGAATTCCCTACGTAATAGCACAGTGGGTGTGTACCTACATCACATGGACTGCAGTGGTTCAAGCCGACAGCTCACTACCACCTTCTGAAGGGCACTTCCAGGTGGACAATGAATGCTGGCCTAACTAGCGAAGCCCACTTCCCATAAAAATGAATTTCATAATATTCTTTATTATTTTCACAAATAGGCTTATATTAACACTTCAATTAAGTTACTGTGAAAATCCCCTAGTCGCCACATTCTGCACCTGTTTGGGTACTGTGGTGAGCTACCACTGTATATATATGTGTGTGCTTGTATTAGGGGGTGTACGACAGTACCTGTATTACAGGTTTTCCGGTAAGTCCCTGCCAGCTAGCTCCGCCCACAGGGAGCAGTATAAATATTCATAAGTTCACCTGAGCTGCCATTCTACAGCTGCAGCCGAAGGAATAACATCTCACGGTAATAAAGCCTCTCTTGTACCGATTCGAGTCTTTGTGTGCAATTGTTAGCGCATCAGGTACACAGAGGGAGAATTCAGAATGTCCAATTCACCTAACAGCGCGTCTTCCAGGACTTGTGGGAGGAAACCAGAGCAGGAAACCTATGCAGACACTGGGAAAACTTGCAGATTCCACGCAGACAGTGACCCAAGCCAGGAATTGAACCTGGGACCCTGACACTGTGAAGCAACAATGCTAACCACTGAGTAGCCTCCACTTCTACCTTCCAGATGCCTTCACTCATAGTCACACATTTCTGTCACAAGCCAGCCTGGTGTCCATCAATCCAATAAATGCTTCTTAAGGCTGTGTTTAAATGTTTGCATTATTTGCTCCATTTAACCATTAGAAGCCGGGTGGTATGCGAAGGTACGAATATGCCGCACACCATTCACCTTCAGAAACCCAGAGAACTCCTCACTCATAAAAAGAGTGCCATTACCAATGACAAGCACTTTAGGGAGGCCGTGTTTGCAAAACGATAAACTCAACTTCTCGATGGTTGCCCAGGACGTGGTTAGCACTGTAGTGTTCTTTGTGTTGCTTATGTAGGATGGTTGGCGTAGTGTTCCACAACACTTCAGTATAGCTTTTACTTAATGATCTGCCTTACTTGGCCATTTCCGATGATGCAGGCATGCGGCCGGCGGGAGCTTCTGATGTTCTTGGCAAATTGAGCATTGCTGGGCCATCGTCTCGATGCCTGCATCAAAGCCCGGATACCATACATAACTGCATGCCAGCATTTTCATCTTGGACATGCCTGGGTGACTGTTGTGGAGATCTTTCAAAATAAACTCCCCACTTGTCCGGGACGACTCCGCGTGTACCCCAAAGCAGGATACCATCCTCTACACAATATTTAGACAGCTTAGAGGAAAATGCCTTCAACTCACCTGGAAGCTGTCAATGCTGTCTCTCATATAAGACCACATTCTGAACTTTGGAGAGGATCGGGTCCATATTTTTAATAATCTTTATTGTCACAAGTAGGCTTACATTAACACTGCAATGAAGTTACTGGGAAAAGCCCCTAGTCGCCACATTTTGACACCTGTTCAGGTACACAGAGGGATAATTCAGAATGTCCAAATTACCTAATAGTTTTCTGGATTTGTGGGAGGAAACCAGAGCACCCGGAGGAAACCCATGCAGACACGGGGAAAACGTGCATACTCGGCACAGACAGTGGTCCATTCACGGATCCGTGATGCTGTGACAGGCAAAGCGACCGTGAAAATCAGGGTCATGACTACCTCGACCGTTGTGGGGGTTGACAAGAGCGCCTGTTGATAAAGGAAACCAGCTCAAAGCATCTACATTTGCAATTTGAGTCCCCAGTCTATGCTCAAAAGAATACCCGTAAGTGGCGAGTAATTGGGTCCAGCGCTGGATGCGCGTGGAAACATGGATGCATGTGGAAACATGGATGGATGAGGAAACAATGGGTGGAATCACTTTATCCTCCCTGAAAAGTCTGAGTAAATGTTTATGATCCGAAACCACTGTAAAATGGCGGCCGTCGACATACTGGTGAAAGCGTTTCTCAGCCACAACACTGCCAGTCCTTCCTTCTCTACCTGCACATACTTTATTTCCATGGCGGCCAACGCATGGGAGGCAAAGACTGTCGGCTGTTCCCTTCTGTCCTCCATTCTGTTGGGCAGAACAACCTCAATCCTGGAGGGGAAAGCGTTGCATGTAATGAGAAAGGACTTGGCGGGATCGTAATGGATGAGTAACCCTGAATAGAACAACTGTGCTTTTACCTGCCGAAAAGCTACATCCTGCAGTCAGCTCCAAGCCCAGAGGTGATCCTTTTTCAGAGGGAGCTGCAAGGGAGCCAATGTGGTAGCCAAGTTCAAAAGAAATTGTAGTGATCGCTATGTGTGCATGTACACAAGGGGTTAATGTGTAATCAGTAGCACCACATGATCACTAGAGGGCCGGACCAACAGGGGTATAAAAGGCAGCCACATTATCACTCCTAAAAACCTCCCACAACTGAGTACCTGATTATCAATGATCTTTGAGTAGAGCAAGCCTGACTAACACCTTCTCTTTATCAATGTTCAGCCCACCAGTACCTCAACTACCTCCTTTTTCACAATAATTTCAGCAGCATCTTCTTCCTCGGTGAAAGTAAATTCAAAGAACTAATTTTGTATCTCAGCCATGTCCTCTGCCTCCATGCATAGATTTCCTTTTTGATCCCTAATTGGCCCCACAATTCCTGCTATTTATATGCCTATAGAATACTTTTGGGTTCCTTTATGTCAGCTGCCAATCTCTTCTCAAGTATTATTTTTGCCGCTTTTATTTCCTTTCTCACTTTGGCTCTGAATTCTTTTATTTTCACAAAAATGGCGAAGTACAAAATGTCCTAGTGTTCTACACATCAGACATGTAATGTCATGTAGGTCATGTAATATATTTTGAAGCTGTTCAACAATACTTCAGCACAAGACAAGTGGAACATTTTTGTGTGATTAATACTGAACATGCAGAATTAATACATTGCAAAAACAAACAAGCCCAATCTAAACCAAAATGACTATAAATTAAAAGTGGTATAAGGGCAGCACGGTGGCCTAGTGGTTAGCACAACTGCCTCACGGCACTGAGGTCCCAGGTTCGATCCCGGCTCAGGGTCCCTGTCCGTGTGGAGTTTGCACATTCTCCCCGTGTCTGCGTGGGTTTCGCCCCCACAACCCAAAAATGTGCAGAGTAGGTGGATTGGCCTCGCTAAATTGCCCCTTAATTGGAAAAAATAATTGGGTAATCTAAAAAAAATTTTAAAAAGTGGTATAAAAAGAAAAAAAATCATTCCATCGAAATTTTGGAGTGAGAATTGGGTACGAAGTTTCATTGGGATGATTATTTTTTAAATGGTGGAACAGTTTAAAAGGGCGATGGAAAAGAATGAGTTGAATTAAATACTGCATATGAATAGTTGGAACAATGAAATTTAACTTAGCCAATTATAAAAGAGCTGTATGGAATCGACTTCCAGGAAGAGTTGTGGAGTCCTTCAAGGACATTGGACTTAAAAAGAAATATACCTGCCTTCCTTCAGGCTCTTCAGCTTCATGGGGCATCTCCCAAACAATTTCATTCCCTGCTTTAGTATTTCTCTGGTCCCTATTTAATTACTCTGTGGATCTATCTTAGATTCTCGCAATCTTTCCTGGACCTCTTTTAAATTTACTGGTTTCAACTTTGGTGCAATCGAACAGCTCTCACTATCTCACTTGGTGCTATCTCACTTTCTTGGGCCTCTGGATGTTGACTAGCATTCTGCTCTTTTCCAGATTTCTGCTGGTTGATTTTGACCTCTTTCCTTCCACTAGCTAATTCCTTGTTATCAGCCAAGTCGTTCCCAAGGAGGAAATCGATTCCTGCTACTGGTTGTTCAGGAACAATTCCTTCTGTCAAAAGGCCTGAAACAAGGTCACACTCCAGGTGCGCCACATGGAGGGATACCAACACAGATCCTCCTCACACTCCACTGATCAGAGCTTTGGCTTTCGGGAGGATTCAGGGTGCGGGATAGGTGTATATTTCCCTCCAACGTTAAGGATTGAGTGGTCCCTGTCTTGTTATGCTCTTGGCATAGCATAAGCGGCTTCCTTGATGCCAACGCTGACAAAGGAAGGTTCAGTCGTGGAGATAACTTCAACACGTTTATTGAACTATTTACAATTCGCCTACTCGGGTTCGCCACTACTGTTAATCCTCTTATAGCTACTCAGACTGACGAACCAGTCTGCTACAATCCACGTGGTGGATGTGATAGTGAATCAACCCTGTGTCTCTACTCACTGACTGTCTCCACTGGAAAGAGGAAGATCATGTGTGTTGTGTCCTTTATAAATGGGTTGGTGTAATGCCCTCCTGTGGTCGTGTCACCTCAGCGTGTATCGTGAATGCCCATTGGTCGTGTCCTATCTAACTGATCTATTGGTTGAGTGTCTGTGTGTCATGTCTCTGGTGCTCCCTCTGGTGTCTATCTAGTCTACATGTATTTACATTATTCCCTTGTGTATTTACAGTGATTCATATCACCACAGTCCCTTTGTTCTGGATCAATACGACAGGCTTGTTCACATCCTGAGGCAGGTATGGGAATACTGTTCCTGGTAGGACAAAACTCTAGAAACTCTCTGAAAGTTTGTCCAGCTCAGACACAGTACCGTGCCCTACAAGGGGTAATTTATGTAGAATGTGTTTCTGCCTGCTCTGCCACACTAGACATTGGGGCATCATTTGGGGGACTACTCAAGTGAAGCCCAACAGGCTTCTCTCTTAAGCTCCAGCATTCATGTCGAGAATGGTCTACTTTATTGCAATGAGAACACACCAGACTTCAAGAGTTCTCCTTTTGGGCTACACGGGGACTTCTTGTATCCTCTTTTCCGTTTTCATTTCTGGATGGGGTGGGGGAGGGGGGTGGCTTTCCTATCTAGCTTTTTCTGCTTAGCTTCCCAATGCTTATGAAATTGACTTGGAAAAGATCTGCCTGAGTTTCCAGGCCTATAGGTGAGATCCTAGCTGTCTGCTGTGACTGCTGCACCCCTGGCTGTGAGGATTGTCCGCTCCTCTAAGTGCAAGGGCGGGTTTGGCTCAGTGGGCTAAACAGCTGGGTTGTGATGCAGAGCAAGGACAGCAGCGCGGGTTCAATTCCCGTACCAGCTTACCCGAACAGACGCCGGAATGTGGCGACTAGGGGCTTTTCACAGTAACTTCATACTTATGACAATAAGAGATTATTATTATTATTTGCGGTTTGCAGGGTAAGCAATTTTTGAATTCCCCAACAATACCAAATCACGCAGTCCCTCATAGATGCTTTGGATTCAGAGGGAATTTACCCATCGGTCGCATGTTATTTCCTGCAGTCGTTCAAACTCAATGTAGATTTGTGTGGACTTCTCATGAACATTTCGCAATTGCTGTTGATGTGCCTCTGGGACTAACTCATAGGCACTTAGAATGGCAACCTTAGCCTGTTCATAAGTCATGGACACATCAACAGGCAGCACGGAGTAGATCTCTTGGGCTCTCCCTGCCTGCTGCCCCTGAATTAAAAATGTCCAGCTAATAGATGGCCTGCCACTTTCTCAAAAGTGGTGAAAAATGACTCCACATCACTATATCTAAATACGAGAATGAATTTAGCATACTTAAGGGCCTCAGAGCGTGGTTCTGGGTTAGTAAGATCGGGGGTGTAACTGTGCAGAGACAGATTTTCCCTCGCAGCCTCCAGGTGTCTGGGGCTGAATTCTCCGCACCCCAATGCCGAAACCGCTTCTGGCACCGGATCAGAGAATCTACGTTTGCGCAGGGAATCGGGACCAGTGCCGGTTCCCCGATTCCCCGGATTATCTCCTACCTGGGGCCATTGCTGGTGGCCATTCTCCGCCCCTGACGGGCTGGAGTCCCGACAGTGTAGATCTAATATGGTCCTGCCGTTTGGGATTCTCGTGTGGAGGCTGCGGAGTTAATCTGCAGCCTCCATGATCGGAGGGCATGGGGGGCCTCATATGGGACCGGGCTATGTTTGGGCAGCGGTATGGGTCGGGCGCGCAGCCGATTGGGGACACTATTTAGGAGGTCCAGCTCCACAGTCTGAGTCCGCCATGGAGCACGGCTCGGCCGCTGGATGATGCAGGCGTGCGCATGCGCGGCCTCTGACCCTAAGGTGCGGGGGTCTGTAGCTGCAGCTAAAGCCTTCCAAACACTCACTACCCTCTGCGTAGAAAACTTGCCTCGCACATCTCCTCTAACTTTGCCCCTCGGATCTCAAATCTATGCCCCATGGTGACTGCCCCCTCCACCCTGGGAAAGAGTGCCTGCCCATCCACTCTATGGTCACATGCCTGCCCTTCATTATCTTGTAGACCTCTACTAGTTCACCCCTCAACCTCCGTCTTTCTTTTGAAAACAGTCCAGGTCTATTCAGCCTCTCCACATAGCTAACATCCTCCAGACTAGGCAACATCCTGGTAAACCTCCTCCGCACCCTCTCCAAAGCCTCCACATCCTTCTGGTAGTGTTGCGACCAGAATTGTGCACAATATTCCAAGTGCGGCCTTACCAAGGTTCTATACAACTGCTGCATGACTTGCCAGTTTTGATACTTGAAACCCCGTCCAATGAGGGCAAGCATTATTTATGCTTTCTTGACTATCTTGCCCACTTGTGTTGTCAGTTTCAAAGATCTGTGGACCTGCACGCCCAGACCTCTCTGACTTTCTATATTCCTAAGAGTTTTGCCATTTACTGTATATTTCCCCTCTATGTTAGACCTAGCAAAATGCGTTACCTCACATTTGTCCGGATTAAACTCCATTTGCCATTTCTCTGCCCAAGTCTCCAACCTATCTATGTCCTGCTGTATCCTCTGTGGTAAGTTACTTGTGTTTTAAAATTCATTCCAGCCACTGAGTTTTCCCCTTTCACTTCTCATTGGCATCTCTTATCAGATTTGACTCATCTCTTAACTTGGACTCTGATCATAGTCAAATGGATTATCTCGGACGAACCCTCAGTTTCTGTTATGGACAGGAGGTAACTTTATTTTAAACAGCACTGATTTCTCCTCTTATTACGATACCAGACCAGACCACAACAATGCCTAGGATACTGCTCAGGAGCCCCAATATTTTATTCTAATTTTGTAAGACTGTGAGGAAAGGAGTGATTGCACGAAGAAATAGGGATATGGTATATTAAAACAAACTTTAGTACTACCACAGTATTAAGAATCTTCAACATAGCACCATAAAATAACTTACAATTGCCTCTTAAACATACATCTCAATACAGTGAAAACTACCCTTAATTGCTAACTTTATTCCCATTTAAACAACAAGAAAAAACCCCATCTCAGCACTCAATCCACTTTTAAATACCACTGGCACTCAGGAATACTTGCTTTATAGCAATGTAATTTGAGAAAGAGACATCTCTTGTTACTGCTTTCAAAAAAGCTCTGACTCCTGTCAGACTCATGCATAAACTCTGTATGTCTTCAGAAGCTGTTTCTCAGCTTGTTTCAGCTTCTCCCCCCCCCCCCCCCCCCCCCTCTTGTTCTCAGAAAAGTCTGCACTGCTTTAAAAACTGTTAATCACTTCTAACTGCAGAGAGCAAACTTCTTCCCTTCTGGGCAGAGCTGCAGTCAGATAAGAACTGAACTGCCTTTCAACATTCTTGATGCCTTAGCTCCACCCAGCAATGACATATTGTTACTAAGCTAAAATCTCGCTAACTCCACAGGGAATTCTCTTAATCAAAACCAAATTCCATTAGCCCAGGCTTTTTAACGGTGGTTTAATTACGCCCATGGCTCTCAAACTTTCAAACTCAGATTTATTTTAAAACATGACTGCAGCAGTCACATACACATTAACCCAGGCTTTTAACACTTCCTGCACCAAATAACTATAACACAATATGTGGTGAGGCGGTGGCTTAGTGGTATTGTCGCTGGACTAGTAATCAGAGACACAGGATAATGATCTGGGGATCCAGGTTCCAACCCCGTGATGAAATTTAAACTCAATAAAATATCTAGAATTAAAAGTCAAATGATGACCATGAAACCACTGCCGATTGTTGGAAACACCCATCTGGTTCACTCATATCCTTTAAGGAAATAAATCTGCCATCCTTATCTGGTCTGGCTGACATATGATTGCAGACCCACAGCAATGTGATTGACCCTTAACTGTCCCCTCAATAAATGCTGGCACAGCCTGTGATGCCCAGGTCCCATGAACGAATAAAACAAAAACAGTGGCAGGGACCTGGGTTCAATTCCGGCCTTAGTTGACTGTTTTAGTGTTCAAGGATGTGCAGGTTATGTGGGATTACAGGGGTAGTGCAGAGGAATGGGCCTAGGTAGACTGTTTGGCAGCACGGTAGCACAATTGCTTCACAGCTCCAGGGTCCCAAGGTTTGATTCCCGGCTTGGGTCACTGTCTGTGCGGAGTCTGCACGTTCTCCCCGTGTATGCGTGGGTTTCCTCCGGGTGCTCCGGTTTCCTCCCACAGTCCAAAGGTGCGCTAGTTAGGTGGATTGGCCATGCTAAATTGCCCTTAGTGTTCAAAGAAAAAGGTTTGGATTACTGGAATAGGGGGATAGGGTGGAGAAGTGGGCTGAGGTGGGGTGTCCTTTCGTAGGGTCGGTGCAGACTCGATGGGTCAAATGGCCTCCTTTTGCACTGTAAATTCTATGATTCTACAATTCTATGATTCTATGATTCTATGATTCTATGAATATAGCTGAAATGCCTACATTCATCACATTCTCACCATCTGCCCATAAACAGAAAGGTGTTTTGGTTTTGATTTCCACTTTTATAGGTGGTGGTATATTTCCAGCCCCTCAATTTTGGTCCAAACTCAGAGGGTTAGTTTATTTCTGAAAACGGTCAAGGCAGGAGCAGGGTAGCAACATGGTCTCCTTTTCACTGAGGAGATAAAAGAGGCGGGGATAGAAAAAGAAAGGTTTCCAGGGCACAAACCACAGAGTAAAGAATTATTATTTCACATGAGTCCAGAGTCAGAAGTAAAGTCCAGTGGTGCATTCTTTCACAGACGTCAATAGGTTGAAGAATTGGATATATCACTTTTCCAGTAGCGATTACATCCATGATGGGATGGCCACATAGGATTAATTAGTCTTGCAGGATAGGATATAGTTCAAAAGTCTCAATAGAATCAGTGTAGATGGGGCCAGATTTTCCCATACACTGAACCCTTTTCCTGAGTTGTTGCTTGCTAGATGGATGATTGAAGTTTGATTGGCAGTACAGCAAGAAAATGAAACTGGTTCTTCCAGTTTGGGGGCAAGGGGTCTTGTGAATTCCATCTTTGCACTTTGTCTCAATTCTTGAGATTGTTACTGTTTTAACCATTACGCATTTGAAAGATGTTTGCAAGGATCATTGCCTAAGCAGACTAGTCTCTGTTGGCTGGCCTGGCTCAGGAAGTGCAGATGACCTTTGTATAATTCCATTTGAATTTGGTTTCTGAAGCTCACAGAGACATTAGCATCTCTTCAGAGATAACAAGATGTGGATTTCTTTGATACTGCCAGAAACCTTCTTTTTGCTTGAACGTCATGGCTATACATGGCTTCAGTCATTTGCCTTTGCGCAGTTTTTAACAATTTTACAAATTAGCCATGAGGATAGGTAAATATATTTTATAAAAATATCGGGCGCAACTTAACAAAATGGGAACAAAGTTCCATTTTGAGTGCATTTAGCCACGTATTTCCCAGTGCTCTCAGCACTATTTAACACGCCTCCAGTTAGATCGGGGCCTCAGCGGGGAACGTACAGCCAAGGCCACACATAGCCCCATTTTGTGCACTGAAGTGCTTTGCTCACTGGATCACCGGAATTCCTCACTGTAGCGAGAGATCGGGACGCCATTTTTCAATGGTGTCCTAATCTCGGAAGCCCCAGTTGTGGCCCCCGACCTTCCCCAAGCCCCAACCCACTTTGAGAGGGTCCCCACTCGCACTCCTGCACTCCCCAACAAGGCACCCCCAGCCCGATCACCACTGCGTGAAAAATGCCAGCTTGGCACCATGGCAGTGCCCCTGCCAGCTGGCAATGCCACCTGGACACTTCATCAATTCCAAACGGGCACACAGATACCAGGCTGGCATTGCCAGGATGCTCAGGTTGCACCAGCAGTGCCAGGGTATCACCCTACCCAAAGGGAATGCACCTGGGAGCCTCAGATCGGCTGGGAGACCCCCATAAGTTCCATTCCGTCTGGTCCCCATTTGTGGCAACGAGTACTGAATGGCGCTTGCCCGAGGTCTCCGAAGCGAAGGAGATAGATCCCACATCTTGCTTACCTCAGGAAACCGCATATTACATTGAGATTAGCTGTCTCGCTGTGATATGCAGATTTTCCTAAAAGTGATTCCGCCCACAATGGGCTGGATTTACATCACAACATCATGCGAGATCATGTTAGATCGTGCGAGCCGGAAGGATCCCAGAAGTGGGCTCTCCCGGCTTCTATCTGTACGTTGCTTTTTGGGCACAGTGTGGCCGTAAAACCGCATCCGTAGCATGAGGTCTTAGCTCTGTTAAAATAACTAAATTGTGACAGGAACATAAAGGAGTTAGCATGGCAAAGAATCACTGTTTTACACAAAGGTTTTCTAAGGCCACAATCCCAAGCAGTGTGTTACTCAAGGGCTAATCTGAGGAATATCATGGGTTGATAGGACATAAGTCTAACTCCAGTTTCCCAATACATTAAACTATTAATTTCAGAACTGCCATCCTTTGTAGTTACTAGATGGAAACAAATAGTTCCATTAAAATGAAATTGAAACAATACATAAATACAACATGCAATACAACATTGGGTTGAAGCCAATTCAAAAATATGTTTTCTTGGTTTCTGGAAAGTGTATTGTTCTTCGTGTTGCTTATTTAAGATGGTTGGCGTAGTGTTCCACCAAGACCACAGTAAAACTTTTACTTTAACAAAGCTATGATTTTATTTGCACTACTAAACTGGGCTTCGACACTTAGTCCTTTAGAATACAGAATTGATCAATAACATCTAAACACACTCATCTACTGCTAATCTCACTATTGGTAACACTATTCTCACACTAATTGCTCTTATGACCTTCACTAGCTGTCTCCTGCATACACACCTCCCCTAAGGTCTAGCATCACTCAGTTATATAGTTGTATCTGCAGAGCCCTCTAGTGGCTATTCCTGATACTACATTAACCCTTGTCATGCTGATAATTATTGTAATATCACAGAAAGTATGTTAACGGAAACCAGGTGAAGTCAAGACTGAACTTTAGTGTGATGTTCTTGATAGCCCCTGATTACTTGCAGAGGCATATGAGAGCTAACAGCTTTGACAGAACTTTATAACAGCTTGGCTGGATTTTCTGAGCCACCGCACCAAAATCGTGATTGGTGTGGGGGCGGAGAATGGGCGTTAACGCCAAAATCCAGTCCGACGCCACTCCCACAATTCTCCGGTCCCCGGAGAATCACTCAGGAGTCTCTCGTGTGCGAACTACGCGGCGCGGGTAGGGGGGTCATTCACAGAGGCCCCCCCACAATTCTCAGAGGAAAACTGGCCGAGTTCCCGATAATGTGGTTCTAACCACCTATCGGCCGTCGGGAACGGCCGCTCTGGTGGGAGGGCAGGGGATCGATCACCGGGGGGGGGGGGCGGGGAGATTCATGGACGGCCAGGGGGGCAGTCGGACGTCCCGGCCCGTGGGCACCGCGATCTCGGGGGGGCCTACATTTCTGGTGCCGCTCCGCAGTCCAAGTCCGCCATGTCCCACGGGCAAGCCGCTGTCGGCATGCATGGACTCCTGACCGGAAGTGCGTGGCCCCGTATCCGTTACCAGTGCTGCGAGAAGCACTCCGGGGTCCTGCCGGCTACCTGCATGTAGGAGAATCACTCAGGATTTTCTTAAGGAAAATTCAGAGTGATTCGCCAGCATAAAAGGACATAGCCCCATTATTGGAGATTCCCGCCCCTTCTCTTTATTGAGCAGGGGTGTTTTGGGTGACAATTGAAAGCAAGGACATAACAAACAAATATGAGAAGCTTTTTGAGAAAGAAGAGAGTTAGTAAGGCAGATGGGTTCAGTAGGAAAGTTGCTGGTGACTGAAAGTTCTGACACAATAGTCCGCACAGTTGTCCTTCAATCAGAGGATGGATCAATTCAGGGCACTAGTTTCGGCCATAGGTCTTTCTGTGATCGATTCTCAATCTGCAGATCTTTGAGCACATTGGACAGGACATCACATGAGGTAATGGAATCCAAAGTGTAGAATTTGCATCCTTTTCTTTCCTTCCAGGCTGCCACTCTGCCTCATCAAAGCTTGATGTAGCTGTAGCTGGATGGACATGTTGCTGTTATTTTGAACTTTTGGTAGCAAGCTCCTCCCAGTCTTCATTGACAGTGCTGCTGCCCTTCATGGGGAGCTCCAGAGTGTCTTTGTATTGTTTTCTTTGTCCTCCCATGGAATGCTGGCCATTTGATTGTTGAGAATTCAGGACCTGGCAGGAAGACATATTTTGGCCATCCAGACATAGTTTCCAGTCCATTGAAGTTGACTTTTGCAGAATTATTTGCCTGAATGCTTGTGGAGCTCACTTCAAGAAGGATACTATCACTTGTTTGACAGTTCTCCCATTGAATCCAGATGATATGGTGGAGGAATGGCTGGTGAAATTTCGCCGGCACTCTTATTTGCTCATACACAGTCCAGGTCTCACGGCAGTGCAGGAAAGTGGTGACGATAACTACTAAATGAACTAGGACTTTAGTTGACCTGCATGGAACTGTGCTGTCAAACACTCACTGTAGTTTGGAGAAGGTTGAGCTAGTGCCACTGATCCAGTGCTAGATTTCCTCATTTATGGTGGCCTTTTGAGAGAGGTGGCTGCCAAGGAATGGGAATTGCTCCACATATTCCAGAGTCTCTCCTTTAACATTTATGGGAGGTGGAATATTTGCTTGACTCGGTCTGGGTTGAAATATGAGTTTTATTTTGGCAACATTCAGGGCCAAACCGAGTGTGATGTGTCCATTTGTTTTTGTCCTTCTGGCAGAAGAGGCTGTTTGTTATGAGGCCATTCCGACCAAATGCTGTGAGCAGGAAGAGAGCAGGGCTGGTTTAGCACAGTGGGCTAAACAGCTGGCTTGTAATGAGGAACAAGGCCAGCAGTGCGGGTTCAATTCCCGTATCGGCCTCCCCGAACAGGCGCCGGAATGTGTGGCGACTAGGGGTTTTTCACAGTAACTTCATTGAAGCCTATTTGTGACAATAAGCGATTATTATTATTTGCACTGGCTTTTCCCATGATATTCTTCCCAACGCTTCCTCTCCAGATATCAGATTCATGGCCAACTGGGGACTTCTGGTGACGAGGATGTGCTGAGTAGTCGCATATCAGGTGGCTCTCTGCCACAAGACAACAAAATAGGCACTTTTGACCGAATTTAGGCCGCAGAATCAGACTAAAACATCCCCTTATCCTCAACACTAACATAGACGATGAAAATGCCAGGAAGCAGCAACTCAAGAGGCCGTAGAGACACCAGGAATTGCAGCAAGGGAAAGAGCGGTGAGCAAGCGGGTCAGTAGAGGGGGGGGGGGGGGGGGGGGGGGGGGGGGGGATTGGGGGGGGGGGGAGGGGGGGGGAAGAGAGTCCCCAACCAACCCCGAAAGAGGGAGACTGGCAACCTGGAAAGCGAGCTCCGCCTCCCACAGACATTGAATGGAAGATTTTCCTCACCAGGGAACTGAAAACGATCAGGGATGACATCAAGGCCGAGATAAGGACAGCAGTCAAGGTGGCGGCTGAGGCTCTCACCGCCATGCAGACGGCTCTCGACGGCATGAGAAAGATGCTGGAAGCCCAGGGGAGCACTATAATGGAGCTGGAAAAAGCATTGATGGACCAGAGGGACCGAATGTCACCCTGGAGGCTGAGATCGAGAGGATGGCGACGACCCAGGGAAACTTGAAAGGGAAGGTTGAGGACCAGGAGAATCATTCGAGGTGGCAGAACATCCGCACAGTGGGCCTGCTGGTGGGAATAAAGGGCAGGGACCCAACCCTCTGCATGGGTTGCCCGAATGCTGGGCAACTTCGTGGGGAGGGACAGCTTCTCCAAGTCATCGGAGGTCAACGGGCTCACAGGTCGCTCCGGCCAAAGCCGAAGGCGGGGAGCGGCCGAGAGCGGTAATAGCCAAGCTGTGCAGGTACAAGGACCAGGAGAAGTGCCTTTGCTGGGTTAGACAGACGAAGGCATGGTACTGGGTGGGATATAAAACCAGAGTGTGCCAAGACATTGGGGCGGACCTGGCAAAAATGTGCAGGTGAAGTGGATTGGCTATGCTAAATTGCCTTTAGTGCCAAAAAATGGTTAGGTGGGTTACGGGGATAAGGTAGTGATGTGGGGTTAGGGTGATGGTATGGGCTTTGGTAGGGTGCTCTTTCCAAGGGCCAGTACAGATGGAATGAATGGCCTCCTTCTGCACTGTAAATTCTATGATTCTATGAAGCGGAGGGCAGAATTTAATCTTGCAAAGTCATCTCTATATAAAAACAAAGTCAGATTCAGGATATTAAGCCCAGCCAGGCTCTGGCTAATATATCAGGGCAAAGACCGTAATTTTACTGCCCCTGCAGAGGTGGACAAGTTTATCCATAAAGAACGGGTTAGGCAGTCAGCAAGAGAGGCAGTGATGAGGAAGGCACAGAGGACGCGAAGGAAATCAATGGACAATTTTGCGCGGGACTGCATCCTGTCACTATGGACAGGGAAACCAGCTCAAAGGAAGGAGGGCAGCAGAGTGCAGGAGAGGGTGAGGAGGAGATAGTAGGGACACCAGTAGTGCCGGCATAAGAGGGTTAGATCGATCCTGGGAGGGGGGCCACCACACTAGCAGGACAGCTAGTGCCAGGAGGTATGAGAGGGAGAGGGGTGGCCGCAGCGCATCGCACACTGGGGAGAGGGCATCAACAAAAGGGCGGAGACACAGCGGCAGGGAAGGGAGAAGGCAGAGGGGTAGACAAAAGAGGGAGAATATGGGGGGGTGGCGCAGCAGAAGGGGTGGGAGGAAAGCAAAGCTAAGGGGGAAGAAAGCGACAAGGGGGGGCACGAGACTGGCTTCAGCAGGTTAATCTTGGAAATGTGGAGCAAGATGGCACCGTAAGCAGCCATTTTGGAGAATCCCTAAACAAACGGAAACCCTGGAGTACAGAGGCTCACCCACGTGGCGTGCACGCAGTTGGCAGCCATGTTGGGTGGCCCCTGGACAGAGGGAAACTCCAGAATGCAGGGTCCCGGCCTCATGGTGAGAATCATAACTGTGGCCATTTTAGATGGCCCCCTAACAAAGGGAAACCTCGGAGTGCAGGGGCGCATCCATAAGATAAGTATGGTTGATTCCGCAGGAGTGGGGGTGGACCAAAATCCCCCATCAGGATAGTCACTTGGAACATCAGAGGACTTAATGGCCCAGTGAAATGATTCACAGTCTTCACCCACCCGGAAGTGATGAAAGCTGACATAGTCTTCCTCCAGTAGACACATCTGAGGGAAAAGGACAACTGCGGGTAAGGAGGGGCTGGGTGGGCCAGACCTACCATTCCTGCTACAGGACGAGAGCTAGGCTAGCCTTACTGGTAAGTAAGTGGATGGTGTTTACTGCGACAAGAGCGGTTATGGACCCGGGGGACGGTATGTCATGGGTCAGTGTTGACCTAGATGGGGCATCTGCAGTCCTTGTCAATGTGTACATACCTAACTGGGACGACATTTGTAAAGGAGACCATGACAGAAATCCCCGACATAGATATGCACTGACTGATCATGGGGGAGACTTTAACTGTGAACAGGACCCCCAGGTGGTCAGGTCGAACCCCAGAACAGTGAAAATGACAGGGAACTGGGAACGTTTATGGAACAGATGGGGACGGTGGACCCATGGTGGCTCATGCACCTGGGCGAGAAGGAATTCTTGTTTTTCTCGCCAGCACACAGGGCCTACACCCATATCAACTTTTTGTAGTGGGGAAATCGGTACTTCCAGATATAGTCAGAGAAGAATACTCTGCAATTGTAATCTCTGAACACACTCCACATTACATGGATCTGAAGTTGAACAAGGCCTTCTTGGCCGACAAAGTGTTCTGCTAGAAAACATCACAGGCCATAGACGGGTACGTTACGAACAACCGGAATGGGAAGTATCACCTTCCATGTTCTGGGTGGCACTGAAGGCTGTGATTAGGGGAGAAATTATTGCCTACAAGGTTCGAAGAGACAGGGAAGAGAGGGCGGCTAGGCAACAACTGATTGACTCCACTCTGGAGGTTGAACTGAAGGTACTCTGAGACCTCAACCGTCGAGTTTCTGACAGAGGAAGAAACTACAAATGGACTTTAATCTGCTATCCACAAGGAAAGCAGTTCATCAACTCTGCCAGACATAGGGGACCTTTTACAGGCATGGAGACAAGGCTAGCCACCTGCTGGCTCACCAGCTGAGAAAGCAGGCAGCCATGAGGGAAATAGCACGGTAAAGGATAACAGAGGCCAATTGGTAGCCAAACTGAAAAAGGTCAACTACTGGGGACTATACTCCTCTGAACCCCCTGACGGGTTCTCAGGGATGAAGCAGATCCTAAGCGGACTGGACATGCCAGTCGTGGGAGATGACAGACAGAGGGAGCTGGAAGCACCACTAGGACTGGGAGAGATCATGGAGAGCATCAATCAAACTCCATGCAGGTGGGGAAGGTTCCGGGACCTGATGGCTTCACACGGGCATCTACCAAATATTCGCAACGGCACCGGCCCCGCAATTGCGGGACATGTTCGTAGACTCACTAGCGAGGGGCATCCTGCCTCCAACACGAACACAGGCCACCATATCGCTGAGACCCAAAAAAGACAAAGATCCATTGGAGTGCGGATCATACAGACCCATTTCACTGCTCAATGTAGAATTGAAAATACTGAAAATACCAAAGTCCTGGCCAAGTGGCTGGAGAACTGCATACCAGATGTGGTTGCAGAGAACCAGACTGGCTTTGTTAAGGGTAGACAGCTAACTGCGACATCAGACGACTGCTGAACATGATAATGACCCCATCCAGGGAGAGAACACCAGAGGTGATCATCTCACTGGATGCAGAAGAGGCCTTCGACAGAGTCGAGTGAAAGTACCTCAATGAGATACTACAGCAGTTTGGGCTAGGGGCAGGGTTCACCTCATGGGTGAAACTCCTGTACAATGCCCCCAAGATGAGTGTATGAACCAATGCCACCAGCTCTGAATACTTCCAGCCGCACAGAGGCACAAGCCATGTTTGCCCGGTGTCCCTGGTCTTGTTGCCCTGGCAATCGAGCCACTGGCAATCGGCCTGAGAGCATCGAGAAGCTGGAAGGGAATCTGAAGAGGATGTGGAAGACTTGTTCCTCTACATCTCGGATCTGCAAACTGGCATGGAAGGAATCATGAAGCTCCAGAGAGAGTTCGGAGCCTTCTTGGGCGACTAAATCAACCTGGGCAAAAGCAATGTATTCTCTGTGAACCTGAGAGGGGGAGGGACAGACCTCAAGGCACTACCATTTAAACTAGCCCAAAATAAATTCCGATACCTGTGGATCCAGATTGGCAACGACTGGACAGATCCAGAAGTAGAACCTGACCAGTCTAGTGGAGGAAGTAAAGAAGGACCTACAGAAATGGAATACACTGCCGCTCTCCCAGATGGGAAGGGTACAGACGATCAAGATGAACATATTTCCCAAATTCCTCCTCCTGTTCAGGTCCATACCATCTACATATCCAAGGCCTATTTCGACTCGATGGGCAAGATGATTATGGTGTTTGTGTGTGTATGTGTTTGTGTGTGTGTGTGTGTGTGTGTGGGGGGGGGGGGGGGGGGGGGGGGTGGAGAGAGAGAGAAGAGTCCAAGAATCCCCAAAAATGTCCTACAGAGAAGAAGAAGCATGCAGGGCCTGGCCCTCCCTAATCTACAATACTATCACTGGGCAGCCACGGCAGGAAGAGTGAAGGAATGGGTGAAGGAGCCAGACACGAATGGGTGAGGATGGAGGAGACCTCCTGTTCAGGATCAACCCTCCAGATCCTTGCTACGGCAGTGCTCTCAAGCCAACAAAACATTCAACAAGCCCAGTGGTGTTAGCTACCCTGAGAACCTGGAACCACATATGGCAATACTTCAGTCTGATCAAAATGTTCATCATGGCCCCATCTGCGGCAACCATAGGTTCACACAAGCCATGTTTGACGCCACCTTTAAGAGGTGAAGACAGGACGGTGGACACTGATGGTGAGAGACCTTTACACTGAGGACAGACTAATGACCCTAGAAGAACTGACGGAGAGACTGGAGCTACCTAAAGGAAAAAAACTCTTACATCCACATGTCAAAAACTTTCTCTGCAAGAAGTAGACAGCTTACCCACAGACCCCAAGAAGCACGATGCAAGAGCAGTTACTGGACGCAGACAGTCTGGGGAAGGAAAACTGTGGGGACCTGTACGGATGACTATTAGAAAGGGAGCGCTCCCCATTGGACGAGACACGGGAAAAATGGGAGGAAGAGCTAGGGACGGGAATAGGGTCAGGACGTTGCAGCGGAGCACTGTGAAGGTCAACTCCACCTCCTCCTGTACTGAGCCCCGTGCAGCTGAAAGTGGTGCACAGAGTACTCCTGACAAGAACCCGAATGAGCAGGTTCATCCCGGAGGTGGGGGACAAATGTGAACGGTGCAAGGGAGGCCCGGCGAAACACACCACGTGTTCTCGGCCTGCCCTAGACTTGTTGAGTTTTGGCAGCCTTCTTCGAGGCAATGTCCAAGGTTGTGGAGAGGAGGGTGGAGCCATGCCCGAGAGCGGCAGTTGTTGGGGAATCGGACAAGCCAGAACTATTCATGAGGAAAATAACCGACCCCCTTGCCTTTGCTTCCCTAATCGCCCACCAGAGAATCCTGCTCAGCTGGTGTTCAGCAGCACAAGCCACAGCTGCAGACGGCTGGCAGGCCTGTCGGAATTTCTCGACCTAGAGAAGATCAAGTTCGCTATCCAACAGTTAGAGGATGGCTTCCACAAAGCATAGAGGCCATTCACCAACTTGTTCCAGAACCTGTTTGAGGCCATAAGACCATAAGACATAGGAGTGGAAGTAAGGCCATTCGGCCCATCGAGTCCACTCCGCCATTCAATCATGGCTGATGGGCATTTCAACTCCACCTACCAGCATTCTCCCCGTAACCCTTAATTCCTCGCGACATCAAGAATTTATCTATCTCTGCCTTGAAGCCATTTAGCGTCCCGGCCTCCACTGCACTCCGCGGCAATGAATTCCACAGGCCCACCACTCTCTGGCTGAAGAAATGTCTCTGCATTTCTGTTCTGAATTTACCCCCTGTAATTCTAAGGCTGTGCCCACGGGTCCTCGTCTCCTCGCCTAACGGAAACAGTTTCTTTGCGTCCACCCTTTCTAAGCCATGTATTATCTTGTAAGTTTCTATTAGATCTCCCCTTAACCTTCTAAACTCCAATGAATACAATCCCAGGATCCTCAGCCGTTCCTCATATGTTAGACCCGCCATTCCAGGGATCATCCGTGTGAATCTCCGCTGGACACGCTCCAGTGCCAGTATGTCCTTCCTGAGATGTGGGGCCCAAAACTGGACACAGTACTCCAAACGGGGCCTAACCAGAGCCTTATAAAGGCTCAGTAGCACATCGCTGCTTTTATATTCCAACCCTCTTGAGATAAATGACAACATTGTATTCGCTTTCTTAATCACGGATTCAACCTGCATGTTTACCTTTAGGGAATCCTCGACTAGCACTCCCAGATCCCTTTGTACTTTGGCATTATGAATTTTCTCACCGTTTAGAAAGTAGTCTATGCTTGGATTCTTTTTTCCAAAGTGCAAGACCTCACATTTTCTCACGTTGAATTGCATCAGCCATTTCCTGCACCACTCTCCCAAAATGTCTAGATCCTTCTGCAGCCTCCCCACTTCCTCAGCACTACCTGCCTGACCACCTAACTTCGTATCATTGGCAAACTTTGCTAGAATGCCCCCAGTCCCTTCATCCAGATCATTAATATATATGGTGAACAGCTGCGGCCCCAACACTGAACCCTGTGGAACACCGCTGGTCACCGGCTGCCATTCCAAAAAAGAACCTTTTATCCCAACTCTCTGCCTTCTGTCAGACAGCCAATCCTCAACCCATGCCAGTAGCTCACCTCGAACACCATGGCCAACAGCCAATAGAGCAAAGGGAGGGGGTGGATGCACAGGTGCCAATGGGATTTCAGGGAACAGACATGAAATGGAGGATAGGGGAGGAGGGAGGTCAGAGAAAAAGGAGGAGAAGGCTGGAAAACGACCGAGACAGAGATCTGAGAGCCTAGAATAAGGCCCACAAGAAACGGAACCCCCAAAGTAACGCCCAAAACAGGATGGGGCGGGGGGGGGGGGGGGGAGAAGAAGGAGGTGAGGCCAATTTACAAAAGGGGGGAAAGGGAAGGGGAAGACACCACAGACATGTAAATAGCATTATACAAAGGACCCTGAATCAACAAACGGAGGGGTCCCAGGGATGGGGGGATCGGTACCAAGGGAACTGACTTGAATATTGTAACTGACACATATTTCCTTGCTGAATATATAGCGTATAAAACTTCAATAAAAACACTTTTTAAAAAGATTCACGGCCAACCCTGGTAATATAGAACCCAGAAGGATGATCTTTTCTTCTTTTGGGATGGCACTGAGAACTATGTCAAGGTCAGAATAGAACTTTTCCTTAACACCTTCATCAGAGTCACAGTTTGGATCATACCCCTGATAACAATGGCATATTGATTATAACTGCAGGTGAAGTGTCAAGTGCCTTTCATTTATAAATGGGGGAGTTCCGACAGTGCATCCAAGCTCCCATTTCAGACAGCAAGACCAATTTAATTGGCACAAGGGTCACGGTTAGCCTCTTTATGGTAGCGTGCTCCTTTAAGGGGGACGGGCTCCATGGACCATGTGATTGGCTCAGAACTAATCGCGCAGGAGTGTGCAAACACTGGCAAGGGGAAGTTTGCGCAGGGCCCTGGGAGCAGGACCCCGGGCAGTATGGACCAGGGAACTGAAGTGTAATTGAGGAAGTGAACAAACGAACAAGGTGTACTTTAGGACCATGCGGATTGAGTGTTCACAGACAGGACAAAAGGATTCAGCCAAAAGCCTGTTTGAAACCATCGGGGGAAGGGGAGCTTTTGCCTCTGGTAAGCATGGGGCAAAGGATGATGGGATTACAAAGGCAAAGCGACCAATTAAGATATAGAGCCAGGTCAGGAGGTGTATAGAATGACCAATGGGAAGCTTATATGTGAATCTTACTGTGATTTTTGAATATATCAGCTAAAGCTCTTTTGTATTCTGTCTCTTTGGTCCGGAGGGCTGCAGGAGACAGTATGTGGGTCCTGCAGCTCTATGGATTAATGCAGCCTTGCAAGTGAGTCGATTAAATGATATTATACCTGCAAATCCATCTCGATTTAATTGAATCTAGACTGACTGCGAATTAACCAGGAATTAACATTTGGTGCCGAAACCCGGGATTTCTCAAGACGGACATACCGGCCAGCTGCGAACTCAGAATTAGGCCGGTCTGGACTGGGAGGGTGGAAATGGGCCCACAACGTGAGTAGCTTAAAATTGCCACGTTGATCTCCCCTTTCCCATGGACTGATTGGCCTGGTCAATCGCGGCTGACACGGAGTGACTGTCTCGACGAAATCAAAGGTCAGTCTGATGGATTTAAAGATTTTCTTTCAGTCATTGCAGGTGTGGTTAAGTTTTGGTATGGGGCGAACAGTTCAGATGGAATTCTGATGGGATGTAGGTCTGGTTAAGTTTTGGTATTTTAGCGAACAGTTCAGATGGAATTCTGATGGGATGTTCGGTTGCATGTGAGTAGCAAATTAAAAATTGGCTCTATTAAATTATATTTTGATTCGGTTAAGGTCTTTAACGGATTGATGTGCTAGCGCGAAACAGTTCAGTAAAAGACCGCTGATGGAATGTTGGCGCACACTTCAATCCCGTTCTATTCTAATTTGATTTTAAAAAAATTGGTTAAGGTCCGTACTGGGTTGATGTGATGTCCGAAACAGTTCAGTAGAGGAAGGATCGCTGATGGAATGTTTGCGGACAGTTCAATGCCGTTCAACTATAGCTTCGCGAAGATATGGGTTGTTTGAATGAAACAGAATTGGGTTATAAATGACTTGTGTGTTGATGAATGAACATATACGGATGTGGATTCCTTTGTCTGAATGGAGATCTCCAATGAATGTCTGTTTAATAAGAATGTGATAACCTCTGTTCCTAGTTTTGTGAAATGTTGTGTTTAGGAGGTATTAAAGTGAGATTTAAAACGGAGTAAGTAATTGGCAGTTCTTCAGAACCTTAGTAATAATGAGGTGGGAGTTAATTAAACATAATTCTCAGGAAGAAAACAAAAAGTGAAATCAAACTGTATAAATTGGGATTTGTAAATGATTAGTTGCAACTCGGCATAGTCTTGGCTGGAAAAAAAATAAAATCAAATGAGAAGTAAAAAAAAAACATGGCCGGCACAGCAATGTGCTTGGAACAAAGAGATTTCAAGCACCAGCTTTGTGGAAGCTGTACTGCATGGCTCCGCAGGGTCCCAGTGCCCGACGAGAAAGAAAAGTTTCTTGCAGAAAGAATGATGTTTAGCATGTTATAGACATTGAAGAAGGAGATTTGGAGAATAAAGATATTGGACCAGAAGTTAGATTAAAAGAATTAATTGCAGTATCAGGAAATGAGAATCTGATTGCAGGGAAAGATTTAAAGAAAAAAAAAAAAATTGATGCAGAAAAATTTAGATATTAAAACCAATTGCTAATTTAGAGGAAGTTTGAGTGACCATACCAACAAAGACTGCAGGGAACATCATCCTGAAGCTGTAAGATGTGAAGACAAGATTAGTTCAGATTCTGAGTACACATACAGTTGAATTAGAGCAGCATGGTGTCTGGAGCAAAGGAAATTGTATCCCAATTAAAACACATGATCCAATGGGGGAGAAGACAGTGAATTAAAACCTGTTAGCAGCATTGATTGGACAGCTGATAAAGTTCAAATGTCATGTTTGGATCTTACTTTCATACAAATCCGGTCGTCATCAACATAAAGTAATTAAAGTAAATGCAGTAACACTATCAGGAATGTATCAAGGGAAGGTTTTGACCAGACGGGATCACTGGGTGAGCAAAAGGGGAGGAGTTTGAGATTCTTCGCATCTCACTCAGGGGTGCAATAACAGAAGGAGGAGGCTTAACAGGCCTTAATTGTATGATGTACATCAAGGGTAAGGAAATAAAAAGGTTCAAAAAGAAGTTATGTCAGAATTTAAATAAAAAAGGTTCAAAAAGAAGTTATGTCAGAATTTTAAAATCTGGTCATATTGATCAAATACAGAGGAATTAACAGTTCCAGTAATTATATTACAACATTTCTGATTAATTGAAGATTGATTTATTTGACACCTTTCTGGAGTTTGGCGCTGGTATGCTGATTTACTATCAGCACACACCTAATGGTGTATGTTGTAATAGTGGCTATGTTGCTGGACTAGAAATCCAGAGGAGTGGACAAATGATCCCCACACATGCAAATCCGATCACAGCAGCCGGGGATTTGAATTCAATTAAAGTAATGATTACCATGAAACTACCTGATCTGGTTCACTAATGTCCTTGAAGGAAGGAAATCTGTTGACCTTCCCCTATATAGGACACCAGACCCATGACATTATGGTTGATTCCTAACTGAAATATCATGGTGGTGTTCAAGAAAATGGCTCACAATGATTTGCTCAAGGACAATAAAGGATGGACAATAAATGCTGGCCTTATCAGTGACACCCCCATCCAGTGAACAATTGAATTAAAATGTGAGCTGGTTTAAAAATGCTATGGTCAAGGAGGATGTGGCCCCTGAGAATAGAGCATTTCTCTCACTTGACCAGCTGAGCTGTAGGATCAGTGTGAATTGGGTTAAAAGTACTGTATAGAACAGGAGTGGGCAAACTTTTCCGTGCAAGGGCCAGATTCAGAAATTCACAATTCACAAAGGGCCGCATAGTATATTAAGTAAAATAATTACTTCACCCGGTTATGATTCTGGGCGCCTCATATAGAACATAGAACAGTACAGCACAGAACAGGCCCTTCGGCCCTCGACGTTGTGCCGAGCAATGAGCACCCTACTCAAGTCAACGTATCCACCCTATACCAGTAAGTAACCCAACAGCCCCCCACTAACCTTAAAACAAAATTTAAAAAGAAAATTTTTTTAATGACTTGGTGGGCCGCAGAAATGGCCCGCGGGCCGTAGTTTGCCCACCCCTGGTATAGAACATACAGTGCAGAAGAAGGCCATTTGGACCATCGAGTCTGCACTGACCCACTTAAGCCCTCACCTCCACCCTATCCCCGTAACCCAATAATCCCTCTTAACCTTTTTGGACACCCAAGGGCAATTTAGCATGGCCAATCCACATAACCCCGCACATCTTTGGACTGTGGGAGGAAACCCACGCACACCGGGAAGGGGGAACGTGCGGACTCCGCACGGGCGGTGACCCAGCCGGGAGTCGAGCCTGGGATCCTGGAGCTGTGGAGTATTTGGGCTAACCACCATGCTACATAAGTGTCAGTGTAAGTGGGATAGATTAATGACAACGTGCAATTACTGCAAGGATAATTTGGCCGACAACAATGTGACTTTAAAAGGCTGTGCAATCTTGTAGACAAGTGACAGACTTATGGTATCGATTTGTGAGGCAGTATGTGGGCTATGATAGATGGTATTTCTGGAATATCCAAGCACGGATAGGAAGATACAAATGAAGACATAGGGCCCTCTCCGCCTTTGACCTGTTCGTTTTAGTTTCAGATGAAGCAACGATCATACCGATGAAGAACCTGAACAACACTCTGCAGAAGAATGTTTTAGACAGTATGGGAAAAAACTAATGATACAATTGGCTACATGTTTGAGGGAATTGAATGATAGAGCCCGGAAGAAAAATCTTACGGGTTAGCAACAAATCAAAATATCAAATTATTACTGAATACTGAAACCTCCGGTCAGATATCTCTAACGGGACGTTAGCTGATGGGTGATCTGTGGTCTCCAGGAGGGACGTATTACGCGGAGGAGTTATTAAGGGTCTCGGCAGACAGCAGTGACTGACGAGGAACCCCCATATTTTAAATGACAGTAGTCTGGAACAGTGCATCTCAAACTATCTGATGTGGCGTACCGGCAGTTTTTCCAATGTGCCAGGGACCGGTGAGCGAAACAAGCCAATCCAGGATTACTGTCTCTTTCTTTTCTGTAAACACTCCACGTACCGGTGCGTACACGTACCACACTTTGAGAGGCACTGGTCTAGAATATTAGCAGCTTGCTGCCGCGAGGGGAAATTTGTAACCAATATAGCATTGGAGAGTATAACAGTTGTTACAGACTAAATGTCCTGTAAGTTGTTAGGGACTGTTATGTATAAATTCAAATGGGCTGTAACCACAAGAAGTTACCTGTACTAAGTGCGTGAGTGGTGTTTAAGAAAAAACAAATAATGGCAAGTATACACTCCATGCGGTAAGGAAAATGAGAATAGACAACAGGGGGTTGAAGAAAACGGAGCTATTGTCTCAAGTAAGCCAGGGCTGGCGGGCTACATGATTCAGTACAATGTTCGACGTCAGAGTCAGGAAGTCAGAAGGAGAGAAACATGATTGGTTGACGCTCCTGCAATTAATAAAGCAAGATAATCAGTGCATGATATAAAATATCAGCAATTACCATTCCTATGGGAAACGGAAAGCACTTCCTACAAAAAAAACCCCAGTGAGGGATAAGGACCTTTTGGTCGCTGATGGACTGAGTTGTGGGCTGCTTCTAAGGGACATGAGGACGCTTTTATGGTGCTACTGCCCCGAGGTAGTCAGATGCCTTGGAGGTAGTGGGACACCGGAATGGCTATTGTGTTACCTTCCTGAGTGGTGCCAGCTACGGTTCACGGTGATTGGACTTGAGGAAAGCACCTCACAAAGGGTCTATTGACACTGGTCTGCGAGATGGATGCATTTACCATTGATTTTCCTGCACAGTTTACAAATTATGACATGTAAACACGAATGACAAGGCTGAGGGATAGTTGCTAGTCAGTATAACTATAAGAAAGATATAAATCCTAAGGGAAACACAGTAGTACTGAGGATGGCTATCTATCTAGTCAGATTCAGTTCGGGGTAATCTCTCATAGCTTGGTCAAGGGGATTTACCTGCTGCATGGATTGATAATACTTGTTATTATAATTGTAGACTGCACAATCATTGGATGCTGCCGATAGGCTTGGCCCATCATTATTCACCAAAGATGACATCTCGTCACTGGTGACCATCACACCAGACGGAAGAGGACGGAGAGCCAAAGGCTGTAAAAATGTGATGAGGTGTTTATGTACGGAATACCGGCTCAGTTAAGTTCTGTTAACGGGCCTCATATTTTATTGGATAGGTTAACAAGGAGTTCTGCTCCCAGTTGGGGCAGACGCCAGCAGTTAGACTGTGCGGATAGACCGCAGTCAGCCGGGTTGGTTGAGAGAGATAATCAGACCCTCAAAACTAAATTGGCTAAATTAAGAACGGACACGGGGCCGACATGGCTTAAGTTGCTCTCCGGTGTCCTCATTCAGCTGTGGGTCACACCTGCAGGATTGGCCTGGCTCTCTCCTGCCGAGTCTTTTCCGGCAGGCCCATTAGAACTCCCGGGAACCTGCCTGTTCCCAGATTGGTCCAGTTTCACCATCTGACTAAAGAAAGGACTAACTCTGTTCTAGCCCTCACTAACGCCCTCAAGGAGCTCCATGGCCAGTACCGTGCAGCTCACTCGTCACCGTCCCTATTACATAGCTCGCTCTCAGTGCAGCCTGGTAGTTATGTTATGGTCAAAAATTGGACTCGGAAAGGGTCAGAGCCACGATGGGAGGGGCCTTTCCAAGTTCTCCTTACCACCCCCACTGCAGTTAAAGTGGAGGGGCGGAGTGTTTGGGTCCACCTCCACTACTGTAAAAGGTCGGTCACTAACCTGCCTCCCTTCCCCAGCGCTATTTTACAGGTGTGAAGCATGATGGGGTGGCTACACACCGCCTGTGTGATCTTCGGCAACGCCTTGCTTGGAGTGACATTGGCGGCGGACATGGAACAGGGGAATATCATCTACATCTGCAACACCAACCAAACTACAAGGACATTCCACCTCTGCAAAGGTGACGTTCTTCGCTGCTCCCATATACGAGGACGTGGTATCGACACATGGAAGGTCATCCGGTTAACGGACCAGGCAGGACTTATGACGCAATGGCACCGGTCCCAACGATTGGAAGGGAATACTGTATGGACATTGCCTTGTTTTTGGAGTATATGTAAATTTGATTTTGGACGTGTTAACCGTGATGCCTTACAGGTAAAATCAGACTATGAGGAGGGGGTAGGAAGAGGTTGTGAGTGAGAGAGAGGGACAAGACAGAGGAAGGGTTATGTAAGGGGGGAGGTACTATTAGACGTAGGTTATCAGGAGATGTATGAATCTCTTCTAGATTTATCACCGCTTGTATGGACAGGGGAGGGTTGTCTACTACCCAACCCCACATCGGTGTCTAGGTTATTTTCTGTTTCACCGCTTTGGGGCACTCCCCAAACTGTGGTTCATTGTCAGAGTTCCGAGCCACCGCCTGCGCAGGTTACTCTTCCTTCCGATCCAGGTTCGGCCCACCGGCTATTCGCCTTCCCCTTCCTGGGGATAATTCCCACTCTCACTAGGATAAGCTTCAACGGTGGAGGGCATATATATCTAGCCCCTTCACTCCCAATAGAGATTCCCGGTCATATGAGAATTGTTTAAGCAGTGAGAGGTACGGCTATTTGCTGGTAGAGATGAAAATGAATATAACATGTCTGTCCTCCACTTGTACTGATCCAAAGTGTTGCATAACCCTGACATCAGGTCAATGTGCCTGTTACAATGCCACTTGTGTTCCGTTGACGCTAGGCATCCAGCTCCTTTGAATGTCTCTCATATCACTGTTGAGTCTAGGGCGTTCTGCATTGCTATGAGGCCCGAATGGGCTTTCCAAAGCTGGATGAAATGGGCTACTGGGGGTTCCTTGGCGGTCAACGATAGAAAGTATTTTATTTGTGGCCTTACCATCCTGGGAAACGAGACCTTAGGGGCCCTTGGGGCACTAAACAGGGAATTATCTTAACTCAGGTTGGTTGTCATGCAGAACCGTTATGTTCTTGACTATCTCGCCTGCATCTTTGTGGGCATGATCATCCTTAAATGCATGATGGGTAAAATGCAGGGTGCCGTGGAACAGATAGCCGCCCCTAGAGTCTTGACTGTTAGGATCTACGAGCATGCAGCGGCCGATGAGGTGCTGCAGTAGGATTTAGAAGTGCAGCAACACGTTTTCTTAGTTGAGGGGCCATAACTGCAGGTAGGAATGATGGGTTATCATGAAATGATAAAAGGAGGGAATGAGGAAGTGAACAAACGAACAAGGTGTACTTTAGGACCATGCGGATTGAGTGTTCACAGACAGGACAAAAGGATTCAGCCAAAAGCCTGTTTGAAACCATCGGGGGAAGGGGAGCTTTTGCCTCTGGTAAGCATGGGGCAAAGGATGATGGGATTACAAAGGCAAAGCGACCAATTAAGATATAGAGCCAGGTCAGGAGGTGTATAGAATGACCAATGGGAAGCTTATATGTGAATCTTACTGTGATTTTTGAATATATCAGCTAAAGCTCTTTTGTATTCTGTCTCTTTGGTCCGGAGGGCTGCAGGAGACAGTATGTGGGTCCTGCAGCTCTATGGATTAATGCAGCCTTGCAAGTGAGTCGATTAAATGATATTATACCTGCAAATCCATCTCGATTTAATTGAATCTAGACTGACTGCGAATTAACCAGGAATTAACATAACGACAAGGGGCGGGATTCTCCGCCGGCACGATTCTCCGTTTTGCCAGCACTCGGGGATTTCCCGACGGCATGGGGCTTCCCTACAATGGGTAATCCCATTGACCGGCCGGCTTAACGGAGAATCCCGCCGACGGGTCAGAGCAGAAATGTGGCGCAGCGGGGCAGAGAATCCAGCCCCTGTTGTATAGTGTTCTATGTCTGTTATCCAACTGCTTTTGCCTTCTCATCAATAAACACCTTTGTTTATTATTTGAACCCTCCAGTGTATGTCTCATCTCGAGCAACCAGATTGGCGATGAGTAAAAGTTTTTGATCGCAGTCATCGTAAATTCCAGGATTGGATTGGATTTGTTTTTGTCACGGGAACCGAGGTACAGTGAAAAGTATTTTTTAACGAGCAGCTCAAACAGATCATTAAGTACATGAAAAGAAAATAAAATAAAAAGAAAATACATAATAGGGCAGCACAAGGTACACAATGTAAATACCTAGACACCGGCATCGGGTGAAGCATACAGGAGTGTAATATTAATCAGGTCAGTCCATAAGAGGGTCTTTCGGAGACTGGTAACAGTAGGTAAGAAGGTGTTTTTGAATCTGTTCATGTGTGTTCTCAGACTTCTGTATCTCCTGCCCGATGGAAGAAGTTGGAAGAGTGAGTAAGCCAGGGGAGAGGGGTCTTTGATTATGCTGCCCGCTTTTCCCAGGCAGTGGGAAGTGTAGATGGAGTCAATGGATGGGAGTCAGGTTTGTGTGATGGAGTGGGCTGTGTTCTAAAACTCTCTGAAGTTTCTTGTGGTCTTGGGCTGAGCAGTTGCCATACAAGGTTATGATGCAACCAGATAGGATGCTTTCTACGGTGCATCTGTGGAAGTTGGTAAGAGTGAAGTTAGAGAAGCTCCAGCAAGGTTCGGAATCATTTAAACCATGAGTGGAAATGCCTACCATTGGAAAACGAGATACATTTGACCAAGGGGTTTAGACATGGAGTCAGTACATCAAACGACTCAATTTCATCTTTACCGTGAATGAGATTGCAGGCGAGGACAAAAACAATGTGGTACTTCTGACAGTTTGTGGGCCCCAAACGTATAATTTGATTAGAAACCGGAGGCACCAACTCGAAGACCTTTGACCAGATCATGACATTGGTTAAAGAACATTACAATCCAAGGCTCTCAATTATCCTCCAGCATTATAGGTTTGTCTCTGCAATGAGGGACCACAAAGAGTCTGTCTCAGCTTTCATAGCCAGTCTTTGCCAGCTTTCTGAGCACTGTGAGTTTGGGACTGTGCTTAGCAACATAAGTGATCGAGGTAGCTCAGGCGTCGGAGTGCGCCAATAAAGGGGCCACTGAGTGCCAAGGCATGGCTGAAGGGGGGGTAACCAAGTACAGGGCAGTGCGGCTGCAAGGTCTATGGTGGGATCAATAGGCACAGACACGGTCCTCAGTATAGGAATGGAACCCAAGGATCCAAGGAATGGGAAGGAATCAGAGAGACAAACCAAATACAAGATGGACTGTCATTGTTGCAGGGGGAATGATCTCCAGGAGACCTGCAATGTTCGGGTGCAACCAAATGGAGCACATTCAAGCAACACAAAGCAAAGTGTACCAATGCAAAAGAAATGGCAGCATCAGTCCTCAGCGCCCCTGAACATAGTAGAGAAGACCTCTGAAGACCATGCATTGATTGATTGCAGTCCAGAGGGCAGGAGTCCAACTTGTCTTTAGTTGTCATGGACACCATAGACCCAGTCTGTTGGAAAGAGACTGGCTACAGAAGATAAGACTCAACTAGCTGAAAATCTTCAAAATAGTCAACGGCATCCTCCAAGATGTCTTAAGGAGGTATGAAGAATCTGCCACAAAGAATTGGGCAGGATAACGGGCATAAAAGCCAAGATATATGTCAATTTGGATTTGTCACTAAGTTCTTCAGAGCCAGACCAGTGCCATACACATTGCACCAAAAGCAGAGCTAAAGAGATTGGAAGAGCTGGGTATAATCAAGCCAGTTCAGTTTTCAGAGTGGGCGACGGCGATAGTCCCAACACATAAGTCATAAGATATAGGATTGGAATTAGGCCATTTGGCCCATTGAGTTTGCTCCACCATTCGACCATGGCTGATATGTTTCTCATCCCCATTCTCCTGCCTTCTCCCTATAACCCCTGATCCCCTTATTAATCAAGAACCTATCTATCTCCATCTTAAAGACACTCAGTGACTTGATCTCCACGGCCTTCTGCGGCAAAGAGTCCCACAGATTCACCACAGTCTGGCTGAAGAAATTACACTGCATTTGACTTTTAAAGCATCGTCCCTTCAGTCTGAGGCTGTGCCCTCGGGTTCTAATGTCTCCTACCAGTGGAAACATCTTCATCATGCCCACTCTATCCAGGCCTCTCAATATTATGTAAGTTTCAATGAGATATCCCCCCCCCCCCCTCATGCTTCTAAACTCCATTGAGTACAGAATCCTCATCCGCGCCTCATATGACAAGCCCCTCATTCTGTGGTTCATTCTTGTGAACCTCCTCTGGACCCCCTTCAAGGCCAGCACATCCTTCCTTAAATACCTCGCAATTTTCCAAATGGGGTCTGACCAGAGCCTATACAGCCTCAAAGGTACATCCCTGCTCTTGCATTCTACCCCTCTTGAATGGAGGCTATAAGCTGACAGTAAATCAAACTGCCCAGGTTGATTTGTATCCGATTCCCTGAATTGAAGATCTCTATGCCAAGCTGGCAAAGGGTCTCATCTATTCAAAGTTGGATCTCAGTTGTGCTTACCTGCAACTAGAGTCGGGTAAGGAGTCTCAGAGGTTTGCTACAATCAATACCCATAAAGGCCTCTTCCAGTATACCAGACTACTGTTAGCCATCACTTCAGCCCAAGCTATATTTGAGCGCACGATGGAGAACCTCATCCAGGGAATTCCCAAGATGCCGGTTTACCTTGATGACATGTTAGTCACAAGCACTACACCAGAAGAACACGTGGCCAGCCTAGAGGAAGTATGAAAAAGATTTGGTAATGTAGGGTTCCACTTAAAACACGAAAAATGTACTTTCATGTCTCAATAATGACATACCTAGGATTTTGCATTAATGCGATAGGTTTGCACCCAGTGAAAGAAAAGGTCAAGGCCACACAAGACAAATGACTATTGCACCCAAAATGTCAGCGAACTTAAATCCTTCCTTGGTACAGTCAATTACTCTGGAAGGTTTGTTTCGAATTTAGCCACAACATTGACACCATTACACCAGCTATTAAGGAGGAATTAGTGGTGGCAATAGAGAGAGTCCCAAGAGGAAGCCTTCCAAGTCGTGAAGCAAGCATTACAGTTGTCTTCTTAGTGCATTTTCATGCGAGGAAACCAATTGTGTTGACATGTGATGCATCCACTTACAATATAGGGGCTCTTTTATCCCACAAAATGGTAGATGGTTCAGAACACCCTATCGCCTTTGCCTGAAGGACCCTTTGTGAAGCAAAACAAAACGACGCCCAGATTGAGAAGGAGGATTTAGCGGTTATATTCGGTGTGAAGGAATTCCACCAGTATGTGCATAGTCGCTGGTCAACATAGTGACTGACCACAAACCATTACTAGGCCTGTTAAGGGAAGATAAGTCCATATTACCCATAGCCTTGCCGAGGGTGCAGCGTTGGCCTTGCTGTTGGCAGCTTAGAACTATGCTTTTCAGCACCGGACTGGGACACAAATTGTTAATGCATTAAGTTACCTTCCCCAACGCAAGAGCATTCCTCTACCACCGGTATCCCAGGGTTTATTTCTAGCCCTAAACTTCCTAGACACCCTGCCAGTGTGCGTTGGGCACATCCACAGCTGGACCCAAAGAGAACCTATTCTTTTAAAGTTCAAACGAATTATACAATCCGGCTGGCATTATGAGAAGTCCGAACAGCTGAGGCCCTACTTCACTCATCAAGACAGTTGACATGTGAAAACGGCATGATTCGGTGGAATCACAGATGGTCAGTCTACCTCAGGCCAGGGAGCCCCTCTTTCAAGAGTTACACGGTGCCCACCCAGGACAGACAAAGATGAAGATGTTGGCACGTAGTTATATCTCGTGGCCAGGCATAGACAAAGCCATTGACTAACTAGTACAACAATGCCACCCTTGCCAAATGCAACAATCTTTGCAGCCTTCCACCGCCCTTCATCCCTGGGAATGGTCAGGTCGCCTATGCACCAGGATCCACATTGATTATGTGGGCCCGTTCTTGGGCAAGTTGTTTTTGGTGCGAGTAGATGCCCATTCAAAGTGGCTATAAGTTCGGACACAAGTCTTGAGTTCCTGACACTGTGGGGCATCAATGAGCCATACACACATTCAAAACCAAAGTGTGGCTGGCAATGACTCAGGTATTAGTCCTGTCACTGGAAGCTCCAAATAACTCATATAGATATAAAAAGATTTTGCTTAGCATTTATTCATAAAAACAATGTCTGTCCTCACAGAAACCTGCTATGATAGATCCACTGCAGTTTTACATTAGTAAACAAGAACTGAAGTCATTGGCATTTTTGCTTTGATTTTTTAAAAATCCTAAGTGCATTATTAACCCTAAGGAAATTAAACACAATTAATCACTCTACCATTCGATTGTTTTCAGAAAGATGCCTGTATGAGAAGGAAATACTGTCAAACTCAGTAAGTAGTAAACCATATTGTGTCCTTGGTATTATTTCACTGCTGCTGTAAAATATTTGCTGTGTCAAGTGATTCATCTTCATATTCCAGTCTCTTGATGTTTTTTTTTTCTTTGCATGCAAGCTTTTATCTGTTTAGAATTTTTTTTTCAAATATTTAAGTCCAATCAAGGCATTACAATTTATAGAAAGTTGTTGGTGTTAGAAGAGAAGGGGTTGTGAGGCATGATGTCACCTCTCAGTTCTTATGGTTCAACTCCTTTCCTCTACTGACATGTTTCAATTGAGAACTTAATATTTTCTATGAATTTAAATGGAAGCACGTTTGTGATATGGAAAGACAAGCATGGATTGTTTACATGGTCCATAGCATCACTGAGATTTTCAAAATGCCTGTCAGAATGAAGCATTGGGCGAAACCTTGTCAGCGTAGTGGAGACTATCTGGGAGGCAGGAGGAATCACAAAGTGTCAGCGGATGCCATTCAGGATAGACTAGTGTTTACACCATTAGTGAATATTCTCAGAGGTTGGTGGGCGGGTAAATGGAGATCAAGCTTGAAGACAACTTGAAAGTAGATCCGCCTGTGGCACAGGCAATTAATGATGATTTTAGCTGTTTACAACTAATATAAATGATCCGCAAGCAGGGACAGAATGTAAAATAGCAAAATTTGCAGATGATACTAAAATAAGTGGGAAAGCAAGCAGTGAAGAAGAGATAAACATTTTATAGCTAGATCTAGATAGGCTAAGAGATTGGGCCAAAATTTGGCAGATGGAGTTTAATGTATATAAATGTGAGGTTATCCATTTTGGCCAAAAAAAGAAAGTCAAATTATTATCTATGGAAAGCAGATTCAAGATGTGTCTGGGCAGAGGGATCTGGGTGTCGTTGTTCATGAATCACAGAAAGTAGGTATGCCGGTACAGCAAGTAATAAAAAAGACAAATAGCTGGCTAGCGTTTATTGCAAAAGGACTGGAGTATAAAAGTAGAGAAGTGTTGTTGCAATTGTATAGGGTCTTGGTGAGACCAGATTTGGAGCATTGTGTCCAGTTTTGGTCTCCTTATTTGAGGAAGGATGCGGTGGCATTGGAGGCAATTCAGAGGTGGTTCACCAGATTCCAAAGATGAAAGGGTTGACCTATGAGGAGAGATTAAATTATTTGGGTATATACAAGCTGGAGTTTAGAAGGGTGAGCGGGGATCTGATCGAGGTCCATAAAATACTAAATGGGATTAATAAAATAAACGTAGACCAAATGTTCCCCCTTGAGGGGAAATCTAGAATGAGAGGGCATGAATATAGGTTGAGAGGCAGTAGATTTAAAACTGAGTTGAGGAGGAACTACTTCTCACAGAGGGTGCTGAATTTATGGAACTCGCTGCCCCATAGTGTGATGGAGTCTGAGTCATTAAATGGTTTCAAGACAGAGATAGATATATTTCTGATTTTTAAAAATGGGTTAAAGCAATATGGGGAACAGGTGGGAGGTACATTTGAGACCAGGAAGGGATCAGCCATGATCTGATTGAATGGCGGAGCAGGCACGAAGGGCTGAATTGCCTACTTCTGCTCCTATCTTCCTATGTTCTGAGCTGCTTTTTAGAAGTACACAAGAACAACAAAGATTCAGACCCTTGCCAGCTATAAGATAGAAGCAAACTATTGGCAGACAGGAAACAAACAGTAGGAATAAATGGGTCTTTTTCCAAGTGGCAGGCAGTGAGTAACGGGATATCACAGGAATCGGTGCCAGGACCCCAGCTATTCACAATACACATTAATGACTTAGATGAGAGAACTAAATGTAATAACTCCAAATTTGTAGAAGACACAAAGTTAGGTGGGAGGGTGAGCTGTGAGGAGGATGCAGAGATGCTTCAGTGTGATTTAGACAAGCTGAGTGAGGTGGGCAAATGCACGGCCGAAGTAGTACAATTTGGATAAATGTGAAGTTATCCACTTTGGTGGCAAAAATAGGAACGTAAATCATTATCTGAATGGCTATAAATTGAGAGAGGGGAATGTGCAATGAGTCCTGGGTGTCCTTGTACACCGGTTGCTGAATGTAAGCTTGCAGGTGCAGCAGGTGTTGAAGAAGGAAAAGCTATGTTGGCCTTCACAGCAAGAGGATTCAAGCAAGGAGCAGAGATATCTTGTTGCAATTACCTAGGGCCTTGCTGAGACCACAACTGGAATATTATGTGCAGTTTTGGTCTCCTATCTGAGCAAGCATGTTCTTGCAATGGAGGGAATGCATCAAAAGTTTACAGACTGATTCCTGGGATGGCAGGACTGACGTATGAGAAGAGATTGAGTCAGTCATGATTATATTTGCTAGAGTTTAGGAGAATGAGGGGAGATCTCCATTTCTCCATGTTAAACCAGGGACACCGGAAGGTGTAAGATTAGTTTTTTTCCTACATCAATTAAAATCTTGTTTCTTTGAAGCATGAAAAAAAAACTAATGGAAAAGCTCCTTTTAGACAACAAACCTGCCTGATTATGGTATTGAATTACTGAACCTGCCAGAGAGGAATGAGTCAGTTGCTATCTCCTATTGTCAGTGAGTCATCCTGAAGTATTTGTGACCCAAGGAAACCCCATATACCACCCTTCGTAGATCATAGAACATAGAACATAGAACGATACAGCGCAGTACAGGCCCTTCGGCCCTCAATGTTGCACCGACATGGAAAAAAAAACTAAAGGCCATCTAACCTACACTATGCCCTTATCATCCATATGCTTATCCAATAAACTTTTAAATGCCCTCAATGTTGGCGAGTTCACTACTGTTGCAGGTAGGGCATTCCACGGCCTCACCACTCTTTGCGTAAAAAACCCACCTCTGACCTCTGTCCTATATCTATTACCCTTCAATTTAAGGCTATGTCCCCTCGTGATAGCCACCTCCATCCGCGGGAGAAGGCTCTCGCTGTCCACCCTATCTAACCCTCTGATCATTTTGTATGCCTCTATTAGGTCACCTCTTAACCTTCTTCTCTCTAACGAAAACAACCTCAAGTCCATCAGCCTTTCCTCATAAGATTTTCCCTCCATACCAGGCAACATCCTGGTAAATCTCCTCTGCACCCGTTCCAAAGCTTCTACGTCCTTCCTATAATGGGGCGACCAGAACTGTACGCAATACTCCAAATGCGGCCGTACTAGAGTTTTGTACAACTGCAACATGACCTCATGGCTCCGGAACTCAATCCCTCTACCAATAAAGGCCATCACACCATAGGCCTTCTTCACAACCCTATCAACCTGGGTGGCAACTTTCAGGGATCTATGTACATGGACACCGAGATCCCTCTGCTCATCCACACTACCAAGAATTTTACCATTAGCCAAATATTCCGCATTCCTGTTATTCTTTCCAAAGTGAATCACCTCACACTTCTCCACATTAAACTCCATTTGCCACCTCTCAGCCCAGCTCTGCAGCTTATCTATGTCCCTCTGTAACCTGCAACATCCTTCCGCACTGTCTACAACTCCACCGACTTTAGTGTCGTCTGCAAATTTACTTACCCATCCTTCTGCTCCCTCCTCTAGGTCATTTATAAAATGACAAACAGCAACGGCCCCAGAACAGATCCTTGTGGTACGCCACTCGTAACTGAACTCCATTCTGAACATTTCCCATCAACCACCACTCTCTGTCTTCTTTCAACTAGCCAATTTCTGATCCACATCTCTAAATCACCCTCAATCCCCAGCCTCCGTATTTTCTGCAATAGCCGACCGTGGGGAACCTTATCAAACGCTTTACTGAAATCCATATACACCACATCAACTGCTTTACCCTCATCCACCTGTTCAGTCACCTTCTCAAAGAACTCGATAAGGTTTGTGAGGCATGACCTACCCTTCACAAAACCATGCTGACTATCCCTAATCATATTATTCCTATCTAGATGATTATAAATCGTATCTTTTATAATCCTCTCCAAGACTTTACCCACCACAGATGTTAGGCTCACCGGCCTATAGTTACCGGGGTTATCTCTACTCCCCTTCTTGAACAAAGGGACCACATTTGCTATCCTCAATCATTAGGTCATTAGGTAATGTTAGTTTTGTACCCTTCCTAGAACAGCAGAATACTCAGGCAGTCTGTTAAAATACTTTGCACCTCGCCAGACGGGGACGATGGCTATTACAATCAGAGGAGGGAAAAAGGCTATTTCTCTGTTAGCCACCAGACAGAATGTGGGTGGGAAGATGTGTTCAGGTCAAAGAGATAGAACCCATGAAAATCTAAGGATACGGGAAGATTCATCCTGATGTGTCCTGGTGAAGGAATCACCAGTGGGCCATGCTGCTGAAGGTTCGCTCAGGATGTCTAGGAAAATTGAGGAAAGGGCCTTGACAGTCACTAGACATTACAACTTAGTGAAAAGGGAAGAAGCAAGCCCATTGGAAGCTTGGAGTACCTTTGGACTGATTCCCGTAAAGACTGCAGCTCTGCAGATAGCATGCTGTTAAATGTAAATGCCGAGCATGTTAAAACGCTAATAATGGATATCTTTACTATAGTTTAGTGTATTTGTTGCCTGCAAAGTAATGCACAGTCATGATTGATTTTGTTACAGTAAAATTCTTAAGACATGAAATCTTGTAGTGCACTCCTTTTAATTGACCACTAGGAATTCACATCTCTTGTTTTTTAAAGTTGGAAATCTTTACAGGGATCATAAGAATAAAAGAAAACCATTCAGGCCATCTGGTCTTTGCCCAGTCTCTATGCTTCATACATGCCTCCTTCATACCCCTCCTTCCTCTAACTCTCTCTCCATACCATTCTGTTTCTTTATCCCTCATGTGTTATCTTATTTCCCTTTAAATACATCAACTACTTGTGGTACTGCGTTCCACATTCTAACCGCTCTTTGGGTAAATAATTTTTTCCTGAATTCCCTATTGGATGTATTATGTTTATGACCCTAATTAATATCTCAGAAAACATATTATTTGAATTAATTTTCAGCCACAATGTAGTTGGGAAGGGCTTGCTATGATTGACATAGATAACAACAAACAGAAAGGAACATCGTAATGTCAGGGTATCTTTCTCCTGGATTTAAGACCACTTGGCGAAATAACCTGAAATCACTTCAAATGTTTCCATGAAGACAAATTTGACATTCTCAACACACAATTGTTACTTGGTACTCCAAATGCAACTGAAGAAAACACAGTTATTATTATTGTTATTCACAGATGCTAACTAAATGTTTGTGAGTTAAAAAAACATGCAGTCTATAATAGAAAATATAGAACTCTCCACATTTCTAATGTGAAAATTGCCTGGAGCAAAAATCTAAAGAATGTATCTTTAATATAACTATAGGGTGTGATTCTCCGGACTCGTTGCGCTCTCGCTCAAGTGTCGCGAGGCCGGTGAATAGCGAGAGAGGCCAAAAATGACATCCGCGTCAGGCGCCAAACAGTTTGAGGACTGCACCCAGAGGCAAAATTGGGATGTTGCCATAGAGTGGCGAGAACCCAATTATCACCACTTAAGCCCCTTTTCCATACAATTAACGAGACTGACTCTATAACCAACGGCTTCCGTTCATTCACCGGCCTCTCCACCAAGTTGTCACGCTGGCGCTGATTAGTACTCCTTTTGAAAAACGTGATTCTGGCGGAAGGGCACCGTGGGGGGGCATGGGGGGGGGTGCGGTGGGCGGGGGCAACGGGGGAACCGCTCACGAACCACCATGCCAACCCCTGGATCGTGTGTAACCATTCCGGGGCAGACCCTTGTTCCTTCCCATCTGTCCCAAAAACTACCCATAACCCCCACTGACTGCTGAGGCCTCTGGCTGCACGGCTCAAGGCTATTGCTAATAGAGAATTGGCAATCATGGTTAAGTGAGCACTTCATGCATCCCAAGTGGATTCCCGTGTGTGGGCGGGCCATGTAGCATGTGGGAGTCATTGCCTAGCATCCCAGTCACACTTTGATGCCTCAACACTGTTTGAACACTGCAGGGCGAACACCACACATGCAGCAACCAACATCCAAACACCCAGGGGATGGGACACAGCTCCACGGACATATCCACAGGTTGAATGCCTGGAGAGACGGGCAAAGGGTCTGGGGGTCACCCCACATTGCAGAAGGAAGTGACAGAGACATCATATTGGTCGTGCGAAAAGGTGTTTAATGTGTTGTAGAGATCCCATTCCTGATGATGCCACAATGCTCCTCAGTGACTGGGCCCTGCAGCACCTCAGCCATGCCCAACTGTGACTGGGACAAGCTCAGCAGCGCCTCAGCCATCCCCATCCGAGAGTAGGACATGTCCCACAGAACCTCATCAAGCTCGGACTGGTACTGGGTGACATGCCCCAGCGAGGCAGTCATTCTGTCGAGGCCTGAGGCCATGACTGCGCAATGCCTTGGACACCTTCACTAACTGCACCAGGCTCGCTACTGCAACCACCACCCTAGCAGTGTTGGCCTTAGTGCCACTCATTGACTGCACCATCTCCTGCACCCCTAGCCTCTGGGACTCCTCCAAGCGGCTATAGATCTGCTGGAGTGACGCTGACATCTCCCTCTGAACGCCCAATTTGGTCGCTATCGTCTCCATCATCTCCGGGTAACTGGGTCCTGGGATCCAGTAGACCTCCGATTGCTGTCTCGCCTGGGGGTTCCTCCCTCCACCAGATGTGCATTATCAACGGTGTGGTGCTCACCAGATTGTGCCCAAGAAACCTGACCACTAACATGTCCCACCGAAGTGCATGGTGGAGGGTGGGGATGACAGCTGTGCCGCGACTACGGTGCCATCCCCGGAGCTCTCCTCCGAGGTGTTCTGCTCGGAGTTAGGTTAGGGTGCCGCCCAGGATGGGCCAGTGCCGTTGGCTGGAGGACCTGTGGGAGAATGGACAGGTGGTCAGTGGGAAGGGTGGGTCAGTCAGTAAGGCAATAACAATGTACGTTTGACAGGTCTCCCAGTTGGAGGCAGGTGGTTCCTCATCTCTGCAGCGTCCGTCAGATTCCGGGTGGCTGACTAATCTCACCTCGGCCACCACAGTCACCTCCAGGGCATGCTCTTCGAAGGAGGTGAGGATTAAGTCCAGCACCTTTCCGCCTGTCTGGGCCCTCTCCTGGCGATTATGGGAGAGTTCTCCCTGAGGAGACACAGAGGGGGCATCATTAGCCACATGCGTGGTGTGAAGGAGAGGGGGTGTGAAGGAGAGGGTGGGCGTGGTCAAGGGGGGTGGGGGGGTGGAAGAAGGGCTGGAAGTTGCATGGGAAATTGGGGGATGGGTGCTCCCAGCCGGAGGGGGGTGGCGGGAGTGGGTGGGGGGGGGGGGGGGGGGGGTGGGGTGGCATTTGTGTTGACTCACTTCTACTGCCCAGTATAGGTTGTTGTCCTACTTACGGCATTGGAGACCAGTTCTCCTGGTCGCACTCCCCAAGCTGACAGCTGCCGCCACCTCATCCTAGGCAGCACTGGCTGCCTTGTGGCTGACTCTCTAGGACCCTCGTGGAAACAGGACATTCCTCCTGGCCTCCACGCAGTCTAGCAGCCTCCCGGTCTCCTGGGTACTATTGTTGTGAGCTGGCTGGGGTTGGCTGAGCAAGTGCAACTTAAGTGCTGCCCTACCTTGTTAGCAGTGAGCTGGTGAGGGCGGTACAAGCAAATCAGCTGGCGAGCCTTCTTTTGCGACGAAAAGCCCGTGAGGTCTCGTTAAGTGGACCAATTAACATTGAATTGTGTTGCCGGCCTCGCTGGGCCAAGCACCGGGAAGCACGTGCAATTCCCGCTCGCTACCACACTTTTTTTTCAGAGAATTACAACCATAGTCTTTTGAAAACAAACAAAAAATATCACAAATTCATACATCAACTCAGAGAAATTTACTTAAACATGCTAGAAAACTGAAAATACCAGAATCCACAGGTCTGATTGTTAGTTGCTTCAATTGGAGATATTTCCAAGTAAGGCCTTTAGGATAGACTGAGGTCTTGAAGTGAAAACTTTAATGAAGGTATTAAACATTCAATGGGCATGAAATACTACTACTGCCAGACGTGTAAGGGCAATATGGCTTGCTTACATAACCATAATCACAAGTGCTCTGCCTGAAGGTAGATCTTTGACTCATTGTATGTTGATGCTTCATCCTGCGTCTGTTTTCTTGGCAGCTTTTGTCAGTAGTGGTTCCACTGTCAGGGGCAGGGTGAGAAGGTAAGTCCAAAGTGTACCTCAGCCAGAATGGGAATCAAACCCACAGTATTGGCATCTTTCTGAACCACATACTAGCCATCGATCTAACTGAGCTAACCACATCACTGACGGCCGCCACCACCCTCTGCCACCACCCTCTGCCACCGCCCACCTCCACCATCCGTCACCACCCTCTGCCACCACCCACCGCCCATCTCCACCGTCCGCCACCACCCTCTGCCACCACCCTCTGCCACCACCCACCGCTCACCTCCACCGTCCGCCACCACCCTCTGCCACCACCCACCGCCCACCTCCACCGTCCGCCACCACCCTCTGCCACCACCCTCTGCCACCACCCACTGCTCACCTCCACCGTCCGCCACCACCCTCTGCCACCACCAACATCAAATGAAACCATTTTGGAAAAATTAGCCGTAGATGCAGGCTGACCTTGGAAACATTTTATTATAGTCAAAGTCAATCTACCTTAGAGAGCACGATCAACTTAATATAAAAGTAGAGGGACAAAAATAAGCAAAAAAGTTGAAAAGAGGACAAAAAGAACAAATAAGTGTGCACAGTAAGAAGCCTCACAACACCAGGTTAAAGTCCAACAGGTTTATTTGAAGTCACAAGCGTTCGGAGCACAGCTCCTTCATCAGGTGAAGGCTTCTTACTGTGCCCACCCCAGTCCAACACCGGCATCGCCACATCAACAATAAGTTCCATAAGTTCAATGAAGCAAAGATACTCTTCATTTATTGTGCTGATTTACAGAATCTCTCAAATATACACTAAATATCCGCAAAGTTTATCATTTTCTGGGTTGTCAAGTCAACTGCTTAGTTCTAACTCTTTAAACATTGGACTACCTCTCCTTATCCATTTGGAATTTCCTATTGCTACAAGAGGTTTCTTAACGATGGGCTAATGGGACATTTCTTGGTGCGAGTGTCCTGAAGTCAATCATTTAAATAATACCTCTACACCTTTGGCTCAACTATCACATAACATTCCTTCCATCTCCTCCCAAAGCATCCTGAACTTTCAGGTAAGAAATTCCATTTTTATCAAGAAACTGATCCAGCGAAACCAGAAAGAAGAAAATTGAAGAGCCAGAAACGGTGAAAGACAAGGAGAAAGGAGTTCATGAAAGCTAGTTGTCGCATCTTATATTTTCCTCTCAGCTGTATTTGCTAACAACCATTACATGTTGTGTCATTGCCTTTTTTCACAAAAAAATTCTTAATGTGGCTCCAGCTGGCAACTGATTTTCTAATCAAGAACAAGTTAATCCTAAGAATTTTAGTTTAATATTCAAGCTTTGACTGACAAAGTATGTGAATCAGTGGGAATACAGCATAATGAGTGTTTTTATCAGCATGTATAGTCAAAACACAGGATTCCGGCACAACCTCAGCTTAAATGTAACACTCAGGAAGTTTCTCTACATCTATACAAAGCCCTGGTTAGACCATATAAAGGAAACTATGTATTGATCCGGCCACTTAACATTAGAATGGATATACTGGTCTTGGAAGGAACGCGGAACAAGTTCACCCAAATGTCACCAACACTCCGGGGTGAGGCTATGAAGAGAGACTATACACTATGCTTTTATTCCCTGGAATATACAGGGTTAAGGGATGATTATGTTGAGCTTTTTAAGATTTCAGAAGGATTTGATAGGGCAGATAGAGAGAAGCTTTACCCGCTGGTGGAGGAGTCCAGGACAATGGGATAGAATCTTAAAATCAGAACCAAAACTTTTGGGAAAGTAGGGCGGAATGATTTCTTCATGAAAAGGAAGGCAGAGTGTGTGACTCATTTGCAACAAAAATCAGCCAATTATCAGCAAAATAATCATTTTAAATTTGAGATCATTAGATTTTTGCCTTGAATGACAGGTGACCATCAGCGAATTAGGTCATTAATAAACTCTAGATCACGTGCTATTCATGTGATATCAAGAAACTATTGAAGGCACTAGATACTGAAAGGGGCATGGGTCCTGATAATATTTTGGCACTAGTAATGAATGTTTGTGCTCCAAAGGTAGCCACACCCCTAACCAAACTGTTCCAGTACAGCTACAATACTGGCTTCTAGACGACAATGTGGAAAATTTCCCATGTATGCGCTACTCAAACAAAGCAGGACAAATCCAACCCAGCCTATCAATATATTTTCAATCATCAGCAAAGTGAAAGAAAGTGTCGTCAACGGTGCTGTTGAACAGCTCTCACTCAGTAATAAAGCAACTCTTCGTTGACACTCAGTTTGGATTCCGACTGCTAAATTCATTACAGCATTGATCCAAACATGGACAAAAAAGCGGATCTCAAGAGGTGAGGTGAGAGTGACTACCCTTGATATCAAGGTAGCGTCTGACCCAGCATCGCATCAAGAAGCCCTAGAAAATCTGAAGTCAATGGGAATCAGGGGAAAACTCTCCACCTGTTGGAGTCATATCTAGCATAAAGGAAGATAGATAGTTGTAGGAGTTGGATGTCCCAGAACATCACTGCAGAATTCCTCAGGATAGTATCTTAGCCCTAACCATCTTCAGCTGCCTCATCAATGACCTTCCGCTCATCATAAGGTCAGCGCTAGTGATGTCCACTGATGGTTGCACAATGGTCAGTACCATTCGTGATTCCTCAGGTACTGAAGCAGTCCGTGTATATATGCAGGAAGACCAGGCCAACATTGCGCCTTGGGCTGATAAGTCCCAAGTCATATTTACACAACACAAGTGCCAGGCAATGACCATCTCCAGTAGAAAATAATCTAACAATCCCCCCAAGACAGTCAATGACATTTCCATCAATGAATTCTCCACTTTCAAAGCCTGGGACAAGAACTGGACCAGACATATAAATACTTTGGCTACAAGAGCAGGTCAGAGCCCAGGAGTTCTGTGCAGGTCAACTCATTTCCTGACTCCCCAAAGCCTGTCCACCATCTACAAGGCACAAGTTAGGAGTGAGATGAAATACTGTCCACTTACCTGGATGAGTACAGCTCCAAAAACACTAAAGAGGCTCGACACCAACCAGGACAAAACTTGATTGGCACTCCATTCACCAGCTTACACATTCTCCTCTACCCAGAGGCAGGCTTTCAATGAAACACACAATGCTGCAGGGCAGGTTCCCTGGCAGTGGGGAGGAAACAACACAAAGAGGTGACTGTTGTGTTGGAATATCATGGGAACACCAATCAGAGCTCTAAATTTCCTGATAGGCTCATTCGAATTTCTTGAGCCTTTCAGCAGGCAATACAAAACAACATCAGGCTCTGAGTGTGGACTTAGATGGGGAAAACAGTTTGCCAAATGTTGAGAGGTGGTAGAGACTTTGGCTACAAGAGCAGTTCAGACACGGATCTCCTGAATTGGTGAGACCGAATGCCAGAAACCTAGCTGCTACTTTGCACCTTGTGGTGATCTACCACCGTATATATATGTGTGTGCTTGCATTAGGGGATGTACGACAGTACCTGTATTACAGGTTTTCCGGTAAGCCCCTGCCGGCTAGCTCCGCCCACAGGGAGCAGTATAAATATTCATAAGTTTCCCTGAGATGCCATTCTACAGATGCAGCCGAAGGAATAGCATCTCACTGTAATAAAGCCTCTCTTGTACCGATTCGAGTCTTTGTGTGCAATTGTTAGCGCCACACACCTTTACTCAATGAAATTTCAGAAACTTCACACCAGTTCAGGAGATCTGTGTCTGAACTGCTGTAAGTCCCCACCACCTTTCAACGTCTGGCAAACTGTTTAGCCACTCTAAAAGAGAATCCACCAATCAGAGCCCGATGTTATAGAATAGAATAGAACAGTACAGCACAGAACAGGCCCTTCGGCCCTCAATGTTGTGCCGAGCCATGATCACCCTACTCAAACCCACGTATCCACCCTATACCCGTAACCCAACAACCCCCCCCCCTTAACCTTATTTTTATTAGGACACTACGGGCAATTTAGCATGGCCAATCCACCTAATCCGCACATCTTTGGACTGTGGGAGGAAACCGGAGCACCCGGAGGAAACCCACGCAAACAGGGGGAGGACGTGCAGACTCCACACGGACAGTGACCCAGCCGGGAATCGAACCTGGGACCCTGGAGCTGTGAAGCATTTATGCTAACCACCATGCTACCCTGCTGCCCCTGTATTGTTCTGTATTGCCTGCTGGTAGGCTCATTTTGAACCTATCAGAAACTTTAGAGCTACCAAGGATCTTATTGGTGTTGTCATGGTGTTCCCACCACAACAGTCAACATCACAACTCCGTATGGGCACCCCCACCCCTCCCACATTGACCAGGGCCCTGTGTTGCAGCGCTGTGTGCTTAATTGAAAGTCCACCTCTGAAGCTCTGCGATAAATGGTCTTTACCAACAGCATCATAATCTCAGTATCTTTTTCACAACCAGGTCTGGGAGTGTCTCTAACAACCATCACGTTCAAATTCCCCTCTAAGCCTGACTTGACATTATGGCATTATTCTTTCACTGTCGCTAAGTCAATACCCCTCCCTAACAACACTGTGGGTGCACCTACACCATATGGACTGCAGCGGTTCAAGAAGACAGTTCCCCACCACCTTCTCAAGGGAAATTAGAGATGGGCAATAAATTCTGACCAAGTCATTGAAATCTACGTGCTGGAAAAGAATAAAGTAAAATTCAGTGACTGAACCATCAGGGAACATCCCCAGCCTGGAAATCCCCAAAGTAAATCCTTTGCCTTTGAACAGAGGATCATTTGAACAATAACCCATGCAGATGTTGCAATGAAGGTACCTCCAACATCCTCCAAGGAAAAAGCAGGCAAATTAAACCCAGACGGAGATGTACACACACTGAACATGATATGAGTACAAAAGAAATAGGAGCAGCAGAACAAAAAAGGTTCTGGAGGAAAGTAAAACATTCACTCCCTCCACCACAAATGCACAGTGATAGCATTGTGTATCATATGCAAGATACACTGTAGCAACTCATCAAAACTCCTTTGACTACACCTTCCAAACCCAGACTCAACCATCTAGAAAGATAAGGGAAGCTGATGCATGGGAATAGCATTACTTGAAAGTTCCCCTCCAAGCTCCTCACCAGCCTGACTTGGAATTATAGCTCTGTTCCTTCACTGTTGCTGGGTCAAAATTCAGAAGCTCCCTTCCAAACAGCCCTGATACGTTTCTGCTTATGCTCTTTTCAACACCTAGCAACTGCAATTCTGCCATCTGACACGATGAACAAGTTGATGATGACGTGACCTCATATTTCTAACCCCTTCGCACAGGCCGCCCTTCCCCTACTGATTTTCTGCTTCAGACACCCAAGAATTGCCAAATGCCCAGCCACAGTAGACCCATTAGGAGGATTGAAAGTAACTGAACAGCACAGTTAAAGATGTCTTTCCAAGCAATCTGACACTCGCAACCACCAGCTCAGATATTAGCTTGACATGTCCCTTGTAGTCGAGTATAGAGTTGGGATCAGCATGTGATGTGTCATTGAGCATGATTGAGCTGCAGCCATGCCAGGTTGGCTTGCCAACGCATTGAACAGCAAGCTCACAGATGAGTTCTGCTGCAGAGAATTCAGGATCTTGTTGTGGTGGCATACAGAAGATTCATGGACATGAGTACTGAGACGCATTGGTTTGCCTGCCGAGGCAGTCTCTTGTCACTGTCAAGGTGCATAGAGGTCTCCAAATCTAATTTTACAGAGGGCACTGCACAGATCGTACCCTCTCTGGGTCCCCGATCCACCTCCCACTAATACTGCTGGCCCAGAGGCACTGCCACTGCTGCTTCCATATTTGTTGCCATTTGGGCAGTTCACTTAATCCTCTGCCTTCCCTGTGAGGTAAGGCAATCCTCTCAGAACATATCCAAAAACACATCCATACAATTTTCAATAACAGGAGCTCCTCAAAATTATTTCATCGGCAACTTGGGTGCCTGGCCCTTTAAACAACACTCGTGCAGGTCCCATCTTGTAGCTCAGAGCCAGCTCATAGATACATAGAAGATAGGAGCAGGAGGAGGCCTTTTGGCCCTTCGAGCCTGCTCCACCATTTATCACAATCATGGCTGATCATCCAACTCAATAGCATAATCCTGCTTTCTCCCCATAACCTTTGATCCCATTCACCCCAAGTGCTATATTTAATGTTTTAGCATCAACTACTTCCTGTGGTAATGTATTCCACAGGCTCACCACTCTTTGGGTGAAGAAATGTCTCCTCATATCTGTTTGAAATGGTTTACCCTGAATCCTCAGACCATGACCCCTGGTACTGGACACACCCATCATCTGGAAAATCTTCCCTGCATCTACCCTGTGTGTGGTCCTGTTAGAATTTTATAAGTCTCTATGAGACTCCCCCCCTCATTTTTCTGAACTCCAGCGAGATCAATCCTAACCTAATCAATGACAGTCCCGTCATCCCTGGAATCAGTCTGGTAAGCCTTCGCTGCACTCCCTCAAGAGCAAGAATATCCTTCCTCGGAAAAGGAGATCAAACCTGCACACAACACTCCAGATGCAACCTCACAAGGCCATGTATAATTGCAACAACACATCCCTGCTCCTGTACTCAAAACCTCTCGCAATGAAGGCCAACATACCATTAGTCTTCTTTACCGCCTGCTGCACCTTCATGCTTACCTTCAACGACTGGTACACAAGGACACTGAGGTCCCGGTGCACACTCCCCTCTCCAAATTGACAACCTTTCAGGTGGTAATCTGCCTTCCTGTCTTTGCTTCCAAAGTGAATAACCTCACACTTATCCAAATTATACTGCACCTGCCATTGATTTGCCCACTCGCCCAACCTGTCTAGATCATGCTGTAGGATCTCTGCATCCTCGTCACAGTTCACCTCCCCCCCCCCACCCCCCCCACCCCCACCCAACTTGGTATCATCTGCAAACTTTGAGTTATATTTTGTTCCCTCATCCAAATCATTAATATTGTGCATAGCTGAGGTCCCAGCACTGATCCCTGTATCACCCACTAGTTACTGTCTGACAACTTGAAAAGGACCCATTAATTCCTATTCTTTGTTTACTCTGCCAACTAATTTTCGATCCACCTCAATGCACTTCCCCCAATCCCATGCGCTTTAATCATGCACAATAATTTCTTTTGCGGGACTTTGTCAAACGCCTTCTGAAAGTCCAAATATACCACATTGACTGGATCCCCCTTGTCAACTGTACTGGTTACATTTTCAAAGAGTTCCAACAAATTTGTCAAGTATGATTTCCCCTTCATAAATCCATGCCGACTCTGACTGATCATGCCACTTCTTTCTAAATGTTCCGCTATAAAGTCCTTGATAATAGATTCAAGAATTTTCCCCACTACCAACGTTAGGTTTACTGGTCTATAATTCCCTATTTTCTTTCTATCTCCCTTTTTAAATATTGGAGTGACGTGAGCTACCCTCCAATCTGTAGGGACAGTTCCAGAGTCTATAAAATCCTGGAAAATGACCACCAATGCATCCACTATTTCCAGAGCCACCTCCGTAAACACTCTGGGAAGCAGATTCTCAGGCCCTCGGAATCTATCCGCCTTCAATCCCATCAATTTCCCATCACCATTTCTCTACTAATGTTGATCTCCCTCAGTTCTTCCCTCTCATTAAATCTTTCATTCTCAACATGTCTGGTATCTGATTTGTGTCCTCTTTTGTGAAAACAGAACCAAAGTATGTATTCAATTGCTCAGCCATTTGTTTGTCCCTTATTGTACATTCCCCAGTTTACATCTGTAGGGGGCCTACATTTGTCTTTACGAATCTCTTTCTCTTCACATATCTATAGAAACTCTTAGTGTAAATCTTTATGTTACCTGCAAGCTTACTTTCGCACTGTATTTTCCCGCTCTTAATCAATCCCTTGGTCCTTCTTTGCTGAATTCTAAACTTCTCCCAATCGTCAGACCTATTATTTTTCTTGGCCAATCTGTATGCTTCTTCCTTGGATGGGATACTATTTCTAATTGCCTTTGTAAACCATGGATTGGCCTACTACCCATTTTGCTTTTGTGCCAGACAGGAATGAACAGTTGCTATAGTTCCCCCATGTGTTCCTTGAATGTTTGCCATGCCTATCCTGTCATCTCTTTCAGTAACTCTCCCCAATCTATCAAGGCCAACTCACTCCTCATATCTTCATAGTTTCCTTTAATATGATTCAGCACCATAGTCTCCAAATCAGCGACTTCACGCTCCATCTTGATTTTAAAAATTCTATCATGTTATGGTCCCTCATCCCCAAGGGGTCTCGCACAGCCAGATTGGCAATGATTCCCTTCTCATTACACAGGAACCAGTCTAAGATGGCCTGCTCTCTAGTTGGTTCCTCCATATACTGGTCAAGAAAACCATCTCGTATACACCCGAGGAATATAATAATTGCTTATTGTCACAAGTAGGCTTCAATTAAGTTACTGTGAAAAGTACCTAGTCGCCACATTCCAGCACCTGTTCGGGGAGGCCGTTATGGGAATTGAACCCGCGCTGCTGCCTTGTTCTGCATTACAAGCCAGCTGTTTAGCCCACTGTGCTAAACCAGTGTGCTGGACTATAATTTGAGGATAGGAGCAATTAAGATCTTGCTTCATTACCAATAATGTTTTTTGCCCCTTGGTATTTCTCAACTCTACCCATTCAGACTCCACATTGTCCTTTCTCACTTTGTGTTAATTTCCTCTTTAACCAGAAATGCCACGCCACCACCTTTTCTTTTATGCCTGTCCTTCCTAAATACTGAATACCCTGAGACATTCAGTTTCAATCCCTGGTCACTCTGCAGCTATGTCTCCATAATCCCAATTATATCGTACCCATTTATATCTATCTCCGCAATTAATTCATCCACTTTATTGCAAATGCTCCATGCATTAATGCATAGAGCCTTTAAGTTTGTCTTTTTCACATTGTTTGTCTTTCTCCCAATATTTTTCCCTTTTACTCTGTTTGAATTTTGCCCTTGGTTTCTATGCCTATCACTTTTCTTATTCCCTTTTCTACCTTTTGTTTTCATCCTTGCTCCCTCGTTCTCTGACTACTTACATAGGTTCCCCTCCCCCTGACATATTAGTTTAAACTCTCCCCAACCACTCTAGCAAACAACCCCCTAGGATACCAGTTCCAGTCCTGCCCAGTTGTAGAACATCTGATTTGTAGAAAGATGTGCAACTTTGATTTTTAGACCTGCATTGTCCAAATTAAGCATTTTGATGTCATATCAGCCAGTGGAACTGTATGACATCAGGCTAACACTCCTTCTGCGGCTTATGATGCTCACTGGGGACACCCGCATGGGCACCCCTCTCAAAAAACAAACAGCTAATAACATATTGTGCCCCAGTAAAAGGGTGCTCCGCTTCCATAGTGCTGCTGATGGTTAATGCAAGAGATGTGTGCTCTCAGACCTTAGTTTATATTAAACTTTTAAATTGTGATTTCAATGTATTGAATTGCTTGGGGCATATCTATATGGAAAAATTATATTGTACTTTAAATAAACAATTTACATTTTATACGACATTTATAAATCTTCAGAGTTTATAGCTCTTCTATCAACAAGAACAAATTTCCATTGACAGCAACAAGCACATCTGACTGTGTGATACAAGAAGCAGCCATCAATCGTCACTACCGAGAAAAGGTTATCCATGATAATGTAGACATTCCGATAGCTACTTAAATGCTTCATAATTAATGACAATCAGTTAAGATACAAACGCTTCATTTGCTGAAGACATTTCCTGAATCTCAAGCTTCATCTATTAATTTTTCAGTGCCATAAACAAATGATGCATTGCACTTCATGTTCACATCTGTCAGAAGGTTTTAAAAATATTTATTGCATCCTCCGGAACTGGAATTCTCTTAGAGACTCATAGATTAAAGGGACAATATTGTGAGGCTTTGATGACTGTACAGAGCCTCATTTTGACTCACAAAATCAGTCCAATAATGTTATGGACCTATTTCTGACTTGTGCTCCCATCAAGGTAAATGCAAATGAATCTCACCCTCATTCTATTTAATTACTTATTTATCTGCTGATAATTTGAGGACAGGAGCAATTAAGATCATGCCTCATTAGCAGCACTTTCACCTCTGTGCTAGCAGCTTGTAAATTACATCCACACTTCAGAACTGAAGCACATTATCAAGTCTGACACTTTAATTCAGTACTGAGGGAGTGCTGCATTGTCAAATGGATGAGCCTGCCTGCCTGTTCACATTGGCCCAAAAAGTCCCAGAACATTATTAAACAGGAGAAGAGTGTACTCCCATGCCCTGGCCAACATTGGTCTCTTGAAACACGTTACAATGTAGGACATAATAAAGCACAAATAAATACATGTCTTTCTTAGGATAACTAAATGGTCCTCTTCCCAATTTAAATAAGATCCTGATATGTGGATTGAAATAAATCTTGGCCTGGATGTCTACGCCCAAGACAGGTTCACAGAGTTGGGAAAATTCTAGGTTCAACCACTGGCCTCTGGGGAAACAGCCAAAACTGTCTGGATTTCTGTTCCAGGTGGCGGGGAGGGATGGGGGGATGACAGGTGTGTGCTGATGTTGTGCCCACTACCCCTAGCGCAAGGGCTACCGGTGCAAAGTATCTACCTCGACAGTCTTGGAATTTGCCACACCTGTAATAAAAGTAGTTAAGCCCTGTTGCCATATCCCCTACCACCCACCCACTTCCCTGTGCCCCCATCCATACCCCAATGTTGGTTACAGAACATGTCTGTTAAGAAAGTCTTTGTAGTTTCCCCAATGTTAACAGCATGTCTTTATTAACTGCTTGTAATTTTATACATATGTGCAGCAAAAGGTACAGGCGAGGAGCTATCTCGATGTATAAGTCTTACCTCATCTCTGGCCAACACTACACTGACTCTAGGTCTGGTCCATGTGCCTTTGTACATTACTCTGTAAACTCTTTCTATTGCATGCTGCTTACACTATTTGGAACGCATGTAGCTCTGAGTTTGAGCACAACTATCGACCAATTAAACTAAATTAATAAAATTAAGAGACAGATTAAAAGACCCTTAAACTGATAGGGCAGCACAGTGGGCAACACTGTTGTTTCACAGCGGCAGGGTCCCAGGTTCGATTTCCAGCTTGGGTCACTGTCTGTTGGGAGTCTGCATGTTCTCCCTGTGTCTGTGTGGGTTTCCTCCGGGTGCTCTGGTTTCCTCCCACAAGTCCCAAAAGACATGCTGTTAGGTGAATTGGACATTCTGAATTCTTCCTCTGTGTATCCGAACAGGCGCCGGTATGTGGCGACTAGGGGATTTTCACAGTAACTTCATTGCAGTGTTAATGTAAGCCTACTTGGGACAATGAAGATTAATTATTATTATTATCATAATACTGCATCAAACAAGAACAAATGGCAAAGGAAACTTAAACCATTAAAGGAGCCAATAGAACACCCCAGTCACCGGGCTCAGAAGGCCTCAATGGTACCAGCAGACACGGCATGCTCCCTCTCCAGGGACATCTGCCCATGAATGTAGCTGTGGTAGAGGGGCAGACAGTCAGGTCAGATGACCTCCTCAATCACCTGCTGTCTGGACTTATTTATGGTGAGTTTGGCCAGGCACAGTAGCAGCTTCACAAGGAGGACCAAATCCTTCCCTGACCCTCTCCGCATTGAGTGTGGGGCTGAAGTGCAAATGAAACTCTAATAAAAGCTTTTTCAAAAATTGAAAAAGGGATACCACCTATAGCAACTTACATATATGTGGTCCACAGACTCCACAAGCCCTAAAGAAACACAGGCATCTTGGGAGTCCATGAACCAATGCATCCTATGGTTGAAAGGGACTTTTGCATGCAACACCCGCCACCCCAAATCCCCAATGCTAAAGGGGAGGCATCCTGTGTAAAAGGTCATCTACCAGGGACCTCTGCCACTGGAAATGCAACAAGGCACACCAAGTTGTGTCTGGGCAATGGGCGAGGGCAAGGAAGTGAAGGGTGTGCAGCAGCAGCTGATACAGGAAACCCCTGCATGCAGTTTAATCCTGTTACAGCTTCACCAGGTTGACACCTCGTTGTTAGGTATACCTAGTGCAGCTTCTGGAATGCCCTCCTGCATTCTTTATTGAAACAGGGTTGATTCCCCCAGCTTGATGGTAATGAGTGGGAAATATGCCAGTCCATGAGATTATAGATCATGGTTGAGTACAATTCTGCTGCTGTTGATTGCCCACAAGGACCTTGTGGGTATCCATTTTTGTGTTACGAGATAAGTTCGAAATCTAACCCATTTAGCATGGTGGTAGTGTCACACAATACAATGGAATGTTTCCCCAATGTGAAGACTGGACTTTTTCTCCATAAGGACTGTGTGGTTGTCACTACTACCAATACAGCCACGGACAGATGCATCTGTAAGAGGTGGATTGATGAGGATGGGGACAAGTAGGTTTTTCCCTCTTGTTGTTTCCCTCATCCCTGCCACGGATCCTGTCTAGGCCCTATCTTCTTTAGGACTTGGCCAGCTCAGTCAGTAGTACTGGTGCCGAGCCACTATGTGTTGGACATTGAAGTCCCCGAGCCGGTCCTTTCTCCAATGTATATCACTGTTCTGCCACCTCTGGTGAGTCTGTCCTGTAGGTGGAACAGGAGATACCCAGGAAAGGTGATGGTGCTGTCTGGAACATTATTTCTAAGGTATGATTTGATGAGTATGACTAAGTCAGATTATTCCTTCACTAATCTGTGGGGCAGTTCTTCCAATTGTGGCACAAGTCCCCAAAGGCGACACGATGGCAGAGTGGTTAGCACTGCTGCCTCACAGCTCCAGGGACCCAGGTTCAATTCCAGCCTGGGGTCTGTCTGTGCGGAGTTTGCACTTTCTCCCCATGTCTGCATGGGTTTCCTCTGGGTGCTCCGGTTTCCTCCCACAGTCCAAAGATGTGCAGGTTAGGTAGATTGGCCATGCTAAATTGCTCCTCGGTGTCCAAAGATTCAGTGGGATTACTGGGTTACGGGGTATAGGGTGGAAACATGGGTTTAAGTAAGATGCTCTTTCCAAAGGTCGGTGCAGACTCGATGGGCCGAATGGCGACTTTCTGCAATGTAAATCCTATGTCTATGTTAGTTAGCAAGGTGTTGCAGGGACGACATGGCAGGGAGTGCCATTGTCGTTATCGGTGCCTCGGTAGTCTGGTTTCATTTCTTTTAGACTTGACAATTGAGTGGCTTGCTGAGCCATTTTGGATTGCACTGAAGAGTCAGTCATATTGCTGTGGGTCTGGGATCACAAGTAGCCCAGACCAGGTAAGGATGATAGATTCAAATATAAAAGCAAATTACTGCAGATGCTGGAATCTGAAACAAAAAGAGAAAATGCTGGAAAATCTCAGCAGGTCTGGCAGCATCTGTAGGGAGAGAAAAGAGTTACCATTTCAAGTCCAGATGGCCTTTGTCAAAGGATGGTAGATTTCAGTCCCTAAAGGACATTAGTGAACCAAATGGATTTTTACGATAACATTTTTGTAGCCAACATTAGACTAGCTTTTAATTCCAGATTTATTAATTAAATGCATATTCCACCAACTGCCACAGTGGGATTTGAACACATTACCCCAGAGCATTGGATTACTGGTCCAGTGGCATTATCACTGTGCCACTGGCTCTCCAAATGTTGAAATATAAGAGAACAGAAAATGGATGAGGGGGTAAGAGGGGTGAGGATTAGAGGGCTTAATATTTCAGAAAACAACTGGAACAAAGCCCCAGAGACCCGAGGTGGGCCTTCTAACCAGCCTGTCTCAGCACTTGTCAGTCGCTGTGTCCACCCCTGACCTTCATCCGGGGGCGATAGGCTGTCCCTATCCTAAAACCGACCCACCCCACTATTACCCCACAATCCCTCGCTTCTGGAATGCAAGTCCCACCAATTGGGGATTTCTTTTCCACGCAAGCTGAGAAAATTTCTGTCTCTGTGTACCTGCCTCAGGATCGAAAAGCCAGGCTCTAGCATGAGGGAAGGGAAAGAAAACATATTGCATGGTCAGCAAGATAGGTATTTTACAGTGCTGTGCGGCACGATAGCACAGTGGTTAACACTGTTGCTTCACAGCGCCAGGGACCCGGATTCAATTCCCACTTGGGTCACTATCTGTGTGGAATCTGTACGTTCTCCCCGTGTCTGCATGGGTTTCCTTCGGGTGCTCCAGTTTCCTCCCACAAGTCCTGGAAGATGTGCTGTTAAGTAAATCGGAAATTCTGAATTCTCTCATCGTGTCGCCTTTGGGGACTTGTGCCACAATTGGAAGAACTGCCCCACAGATTAGTGAAGGAATAATCTGACTTAGTCATACTCATTCTGACCCGAACAGGCGCCGGAATGTGGCGACTAAGGGCTTTTCACAGTAACTTCATTGCAGTGTTAATGTAAGTCAACTTGTGACACTAATAAAGTTTATTATTCTGTGGCAATCGACATTGCCCGAAATGTTCCAGTCCCTCCCACCGGTGGAATGTTCTGGTACCGCCGAAGTCAATGGACACTTGAATGACTTTCCGCATTCCGTGGCAGGGCCAGCAAATAACAGCCAGTGTGTTTAATGATTGGTCTCAAGTGGTGGAGGGAGAACAAAGAATGATGTAAACAGTCATAGAAATAGAGGCAAAGCTTGGACATATAGATGGAGATGATTTCAGAGGTAACAGAGATTTGAAGAGGAGGAACATGAGTTAAAATTAAGTTGCAGATTGGAGAAAGCTTGTGGAGCTCGTTATAGAATGAACATGATGGGTGAGTGGGACATTGAGCGCCATCTAACCAAATGGGGACAGAGTCCTGTAGCGTGAGATTAATCAGGTGTTTCCAGGTGCTCAGAGCGCCGAGAAACACCCCGCTTTCTAACACCCCTCTGGGTAGATCGGGTTCCTCAGCAGGGAACGCAAGGCCGAGACCAAGGCCGCACTTTGCCCTATTTTCTGCATTGAAGAGCTCCACTTTCCGGAACTCCTCAGTGCAGGGAGAGATCTGCCGTCCCGATCTCTGGCACCCCCAATGCGATCCCTGAAACCCCAACTCACAATAGGGGGCTCCCCAGGCTGCATCTACGCACAGAGCACCCCCGGCCCAATCACCGCCCAGCAAAATCATGCCAGCTTGGCACCTTGGCAGTGCCATACTAGCACCCTGGCAGTGCCACATCACATCTTAGCAGTGCCAGGGTGCCACACTGCCCAGAGGGCAAGCACTTGTGGGCCTCCGATCCCGTTGGAGACCCCCACGAGTGCTGGTCCGTCTGGTCCCCAATTGTGGGGACTAGTACTGAACGGCGCTCGCTCAAGGTCTCCAAGGTGAATGGGATAGATAGCAATGCCTCGATTACCTCAGGGAACTACATATTAGAGTCACTATTATACCTGCTTCAACCACCTCCTCCGGCAGCGAGTTCAGATATAGTTTTCACTCTAATATGCAGATTTGCCAAAAAGTGATCCCACCCACAATGGGTGGACTTCACATCGTGACCATCTTGCGAGATTGCGTTACATCTTATGAGGCATAACGAGCTGGGTAGATCCCAGGATCCAGGTCTCCCAGCATCTACCGACCATGTTGCACTGTGGCACACTGACGTTCAGGTGCAATGTGGCGGATAGATCACGCCTATTGTGTACAGAGTTGTTTTGGACAGTAAGGTTCTGCATTGACTTAAGCTTAGAGAGACGAAGGCGGACAGCTAGTGAACAAAGCATTTTGATTGCTCAGGGCATATCTAGATGGAAAAACTGTGCTACAAGGTGCTTATACTTCCATAAACAATTCACCTTGTACACAGCATTTATAAATCTTCAGAGTTTATAGCTCTTACATCAGCAAGAACAAATTTCCATTGACAGCAACAATCACATCTGACTGTGTGATACAAGAAGCAGCCATCAATCGTCACTGCAGAGAAAGGTTTATCTATGATAATGTTGACATTCTGATAGCTACTTAAATGCTTCATAATTGGTTACAATCTATTCTCATAACCTATGAGAACATGTATAGGAGCCTCAGCAGGAGTGAAGAATACAAGCAATGTTTCCGTGTGGCAGGTGCCAATCTTAGCAATGGTCCATTGTTTTACAGTGCAACTCAAGATCAAACAGAATGGTGAGCCTATGAACCATCCAGGCAGGCAGGTGAATTTCACTGCGTCAGAATGTGAAACATATCAGAGCTGGAAATGTAGGACAAAATGCCTTCAGATTGGTCAACGTTCAGATGTAGTAAGTTTTGGATCATTCAGATTTTCTTGAACACATGGATAGGATTTCAATTGAAATCAATGGTGTGTTGAAGAGGTGGGGTTCTGATTTTCTTTTGATATCGGGCGGGATTCTCCAGACCCCCCAGCCACCTTAACATCATCTTTTCGCTGGTGGCGGGATTCTATCCTCCGGTCACTTGCCAATGGGATATCCCATTGAAACCTCCCCACGCCGCCACGAAACCCGTTGCCAGCAGGAAATGTGAATCCTGACGACTGGAGGATTCCAGGCACTGACTGTGAAATTCACTCTTTAATTTTATTGGAAAATTATATTCCATTTTTTACTTCCCATAGTGGCAGGCAGGTGAGGGAGTGACAAGAGGAAAGCACTAAGTGATAGAACAAATTTAACAGAGGTTAAAAGAACAGAGCGAATACTGGAAATGTGAAATTAATTATTTAATGGAAAAAGTCCTTTCTAGCTTCTCAGACTATGGAATATGCTTTCAATTAGTAATAATCCTCAGCAGTCTTTGCTGATAGCCCTATTAAAAATGTGGATTTGTTACTTGGGATGCTTTCCAAATGAACTGATTTAACTTTTGACTACTTTTTTCCTACTTTTGCTCTCATTGCAAACTGTTGGCTCCATGGAATTGAATGTGTTGTATGTCATTCCAACTGATGGCTATATGTATCGGACAAGTGAGAAAAAGGAATCGCGAGCATGGATTCCAAAGATCATTATAAATTCTAAATCCAACTTCATAAAATCAGTAACTGTGTGCTTTGAAAGTGCCATCATCTTCCATTTGGCTCAATGAATCATTTATAATTGCTAATGTAGCTTTGATAAATTTGATAAAACCAATAGAAAGAGATATTTGTTAATATTCTTGGAATACAGCTTATACTTTTAGAGGTGTGTATAAGCAAAATTTTCAGAAATAGCTTATTATATACTTAAAAAAGAGAAGTAAAAAGTATCATTATTCTTAATAGGCTTGCAAAACATTTGAATCTTTTATAACTGCCTCCACAAAAACCACAAAAAAAACTAAAGACTTGTATCTATATAAAACTTTTCATGACCAGTGGGTGTCTCAAAGTACGTTACATCCAATGCAGTACCTTTGAGGTGTAGTCACCGTTACAATAGTGGAAATGCAACAGCCAGGTTGTGTACAACAAACTTACACAAACATAATCTGTTTTTGTGATGCTAATTGAGGGAGTGATATTAGCCAGGACACCAAGATAACTCCCCAGCTCTTAGAATCCCTACAGTGCAGAAGGAGGCCCTTCAGCCCATCGAGTCTGCACCGACCCTCTTGAGCACCCTACCTGGCCTAGTCCCCCGGCCTATACCCATAATCCCACCTAACCTCTGGACACTAACGGGAAATTTAGCATATTGGAGGCAACGATGAACTAGGCCCACTCTGCTGCCCTATCCCAGTAACCGCCGAACATTGATTATGGCCAATCCACCGAACCTGCACATCATTGGACGGTGGGGGTAAACTGGAGCACCCGGAGGAAACTCACACAGACACGGGGAGAGCGTGCAAACTCCACACAGTCACCCAAGGCCGGAATAGAACCCAGCTGCCTGGAGCCTGTGAAGCAGCAGTGTCAACCACTGTGCCACCATTTGAAATAGTGCCATGGGATGTTTAATCACCACCTGAGCAGGCTTGGTTTTGGTATTGGTTTAATATATCATCCAAAAGATACCTCTGATAATGAAATACTTCCTTGGTACTCAAAAAACTCAAAAAGAAATCAATCGGAAACTTCAGGCTCAAATAATGCAACGAAGCAGTCAAAACATATTAGGGGGAGAAGATTAGCACACTGAGAGTATTTTGTTGCATAGTTATAAACTAGTGAACTAATAATCAAATTAAATGGGTCACAATAGGAAAAGGTTGCAGATAAAATAAATTACAGAGAATTGTGTACAGGAAGATCTGAAGAAACAGTGACAATCAGCTGCAGGAGCTGGCAACACGAAGATTGGGGTGGTAAATTTGGGGGATTTTTGTTGGATCATAACCTGGGGCAGGGTTTTTCGGATAGTGCTGTTTTCCAGTCCAGCATTAATAAAGTTGACAGGAAATGCATCCCCAACGCAGCAGCCCCACAGCCATTTGAAGCACTGTGGAGCTATAATTGACAGGAGACAGGGCTTCCACTCCTCACTTGGGTAGAAGTCCCACTTCAGAAGGCTGCCAGCCAACTAATTGGTCAGCAGAACTGCAGCCCTGGCAATATCAGGAGCGTAGCCACAGCGGGGATTGCAAGCAATCATCAGTCTGAGTGCCAGAGCCCACAGGGCAAGTCAAGTCCAGAATCTCATAGCAGACATGGCCTGTAGGAGAGGAGACCCAGGGGAATTAGGCGGAGGGAGGGGTGGAGAGAGGGGCTGGAGATCATGATGGCAAGGCCAGATAAGAAAGGACAACCCAGGACCCGGTAGACTTTCATGAGGTGCGCTTGATCTGGAAAGGGGGCCAGTGAGGAAGGTGCCCCCACCTCTCGTGCCCAAGGCCTCAACAAGACCCAGACCTTCTGGGTCTCCACCCCAACCCACATTCCTGAACTCCTGCATCAGCCTCAACTGGAACGGGGCCAGGTGGGCCACCGTAGACCTTACCCACTTCCTGTAAAATTGTGGATAGGTCAGGAGCGGCAGTAGGTAGGGAGACAACCCAGGGATTCCCCCTGCCTGCAACTGCCAGTGGGGTGCCATCAAATTCTATCCTGGTTACGATTGTTGATTGACCAAAATCTTACTTATATAGAAAACAACTGTCAGCGAGAACAGAAAATATGGCACTCGGCCAAAACTCCATTCACTGCTGTGGGTCCAGCGAATCTCGCCGGCATGAATGGATGGTGAATTCTGGCCCAATGCATTTCACCAGGAGCGGGATTCTCCGGTCCCCTAGCCGCGTGTTTCTCGGCAGCGAGTCATTCTCGACTCCCATCACTTGTCAATGGGATTTCCCATTGGAAGCCACCCCATGTCGCCAGGAAACCCGCAGGCGGGAAAAGAGAATGCCAACGGCCAGAGAATTCCGGCCGAGGGACAAGGTTGCAATAGGGGCTGGGATTCTCCGTTGCGATTTCGCCCCGCTACCACTGCTAGCGAGGATGGAGAATTTGGCATGGCGTTTCGCTGGCGGTGAGATTCTCTACTCCTGCTGCTTGTCAGTGCGACTTCCCATTGAAACCACCCCATGCTTCCAGGAAACCCGCAGGTGGAGGTGCTCTGCTGGTGGGACCAGAGAACCCCGCCGCCAGGAAACAGCCGGAGAGTTCCTGCCGCATACAGTCAGTTCATTAGCTCAGGTTTAGGGGGTGAAGAATGGGAGCCCAGCTAGATCATTGGATGGGTTATTTGATGTATGAACTGATGATGGTGGCTTTGACAGTCGGTATCTGAGTACACACCTAACAGTATACATACAAATAGTCAAAGATACATATAAACAAGCTTCAGTCAAATACTGTGAAAAGCGAGTTAACAGAAATGGAGAAACCCTGAAAGGCTTTGAATGACTGCATTCCTGAATTTTACATACATTATTAATTTTACATTGTGAACTGCTGATTATGTATAAATAGAACAGAATCAAAAGCAGATACACCAAACCATCCAATATAGAATATTACTAAAACTTCTCTTGAAAGCAAATAAATTAGGGTTCAATAGTGAAATTCTGTAAAGAATGTGTTTTATGGACTGTTATAGAGTTCTGTAGAAGGCTCAGAAAAAAAAAAGGTTGCAAGTGCTAAGATTCATCCATCATTGTATTCTCTAGTTATTCAGCAAAAAATAAAAATCAGAACTACAAAATTAAATTAAGGTAGAAGCAACATATGATTTATATGACTGCAAGACTGAATCTTCTATTAGAAAAGGGAAAAGGCTTTCAGTACACATGGATCATAAATAACATGGAACAAATTAGGTAGGATACATCACATCAACCTGTAACAGGACTACCCAGCATGCTTTGCATTGACCTGTAAATGCTGCAGTGCGATCCACCGTTTGTTAAAGCAAAGATAAATCAACCTCCAAAGGTCTGCTGATGTCAACAAAATATATTACTCATACCATATGCTATTCAAGGAAAACTAATTTTCTATACCCTGATAATAAACTATCACTCTAGCCTTTTTGGCAGCATGCCCATCACAGTCAGGGCTATGTACCTCATTTATCTTGACAAATGGTTGATCCAACAGCATTAGCCATATTGAACCGAGAGATGTTCCCCAAGTCTGACAGGAAGGTTTGTATTGTAATGGAAGCCTGACAGCTTGCTTAGTTGCTACCTTCTATCACAAATTTTCACTCAGGCCTCTGGTTTTATCAATTACACTTCAGCTGTTTTTTTCTCAAAAGTAAGAAATAGTAATCATGCTCTCCACATTCACCAACGTTTTAAATAGCATTACAAATCGACTTCCAGTATTGGATAGAGGCTTGTGAAAATATTTTTAAATGCATGGTCTGGTGACCAAACATTGTGCTTCTTCTAGTTCTCCGATTTCAATTTATCCTTTTCAAGGAAGAAGGGAGAAAGAAAACAGGGAACGTCAATCATTGGGAAAATGTTGATGGAGTTGGAGGGACAATAGTTGGGGTGTCAAAGGACAGGAAGCAGAGTGGGCATAAATGGAGCATTTTCAAGTTGGCAGACTGTGATTAGTGGAGTACTACAAGAATCATTGCTGAGGACTCAGCTATTTACAATCTATGGTGACAACATAGGTGAAGAGACAGAGAGTAATGCATCTACGTTTGCTGATGATACAAAACTAGATGCAATGGTAAACCGTGGAGAGGACACAGAGAGGTTGCAAAGGATATAGACAGGTTAAATGAGTGGGCAACAAAATGGCAAATGGAGTTAAAGTAGAGTTGTGTGAAGTTATTTACATTGGTTGTAAGAATAGAAAAGCAGAATATCTTTTAAAGGTGTGAAATTTGTAAATGTAAGGAGACTTGCGTATGCTCATACAAAGAACACAGTAAATTTGCATACAGGCAAGCAAGCATTATGGAAGCAAAATGGTACGTTGGTCATTATTGCAAGAGGATTGGAGAACAGGAACAGAGAAGTCTTGTTACAATTGTGCAGGCTTTTGCTGACACCACACCTCGAACATTGAGCATGATTTAATGATAAAAAGGAGTCCCGATGTAGGCTGGTTTAGCGGGGTGTTTCCTGATGCTTGTAGCGCCGGAAACGATATCAAACGCTATCAAACGATACTTGGTTATTTTTTCAGGTCTCGGTGGGGAAGACCCCACTGAGGCCGCACTAACCTTCACTTCTTGTACTGAGGAGCTCTGCTCACAGTGCAGGAAGGAATCAGAAATGGCGTTGTGATCTCTTGATCTCCCGTGACCCCTGGATCGCCTCAGCTTACCTGTTGGGGGGTCCTTGAGCCCCCAGCGTCCCACCTCATAAGGGCAGGGCACTGGCGGGCCAGATCCCTGGCACGGGCAAAATGCCACCTTGGCACAATGGCACTGCCAGCCTGGCATTCCTACCTGGGCATGCTGGCAGTGCCAGGCTGGCACCTGGGTGCCACTGCCAAAGTGCCAGGCCAGAAGTGCCAAGGTGCCCTGGTGACATCAGCAGTGCCAGAGGCCGACCACCCGGGGCCTCCAATCACCTGAGAGACCACTCCCCCACCCCCACGTGCCATTCTGCGTGGTCCCCATTTGCGGAGACCAGTGCTAAACGACGCTCGGTTGGGGTCTCCTTGGCAACAGGATTCAATCCCGGGCACTGGTTAGATCCGGCAAGTGTATATTCAACTGTGTCTAACTGCACACTTAAATATGCAAATTTAGATTGGTGGGATCCAGATCATGACGTCTTATGAGATCCTATTAAATTTTGTAAGGCATAACAAGCCGGGTAATTCTCGCGCGAGACAACTCGTGAGATTTGCCAGTCTTGTCGTGTCCCACGTCGGGCTCTGTGTATAATCACATCTGAAGGTAAATTTGAGACATCTCCAGAGAACACAAAATGACTGAGTGAATGGAGAATCCATGATTGTTCTTTGTACACTGATTCAGTTGGTTGCACTTTTGCCTCAGGATCAGAAGGTTGTGGGTTCAAGTTCCACTACAGGGGCTGAAATTTTGCTGCTCCAGAAAGTGGCCTCAAGCATCACCACTTGAATTTCATGGAAACTGGTTTGGTGGCCAATTAGCAACCACAGTGGTGGAAATGGAAATAGGACTACTCAAATGAGGCCTATTTACACAGATCCTGGCAGCAATTACAGTGGTTGCCATTTGAGTGGCGTTACTTCAAGCTGGAAGACAAAAGAATGGGTGAAATTCACCCATCGGGAGACGTGGGGCGCGATTCTCCTCACTCACGCCGGTTTGGAGAATAGCGGGCCGCGCAAATTTTCACGGCGACGCAGGTCCAATGCCCTCCCGCTATTCTCCGAACCCCGCACAAACTACACATCGGGATTCCCGGCAAAGGCCTCGAACACGCCCCCGACACGACCAGAATCGCTACTTATTGGCCCCCCGCTATTCTCCGGCCCGAATGGGCCGAAGTCCCGACGTCATCACGCACTGTTTTCACGCCGGCCAACACACCTGCTTTTCAAGTTCGTCAACCAGTCGTGCTGGCTGACGAGAGCTTCGATTAGGTGAGCGCACTGCTCAGCACACCGCTCAGCGCACTGCTGGAGTCTGGCCACAACGGGGAAGGCATCCCCGAGAACGGGAGGGGGGTCCAGAGCGGGTGGGAGTGGGGGAGACTGAGGGGGGAGTGGGGGAGATAGAGCGGGGAGTGGGGGAGATGGAGGGGGGAGTGGGGGAGACTGAGGGGGGAGACGGAGGGGGGGAGTGGGGGAGACGGAGGGGGGAGTGGGGGAGACTGAAGGGGGAGTGGGGGAGATGGAGGGGGGAGTGGGGGAGACTGAAGGGGGAGTGGGGGAGACTGAGGGGGGGTTGGGGGAGACTGAGGGGAGTGGGGGAGACGGAGAGGGGGAGTGGGGGAGACTGAGGGGGGAGTTGGGGAGACTGAGGGGGGAGTGGGGGAGACTGAGGGGGGAGTGGGGGAGACAGAGGGGAGAGTGGGGGAGACTGAGGGGGGAGTGGGGGAGACTGAGGGGGGAGTGGGGGAGACTGAGGGGGGAGTGGGGGGAAACGGAGGGGGAGTGGGGAAGACTGAGGGGGGAGTGGGGGAGATGGAAGGGGGAGTGGGGGAGACTGAGGGGGGAGTGGGGGAGACTGAGGGGGGAGTGGGGGAGACTGAGGGGGGAGTGGGGGAGATGGAGGGGGGAGTGGGGGAGACTGAGGGAGGGGAGTGGGGGAGATGGAGGGGGAGTGGGGGAGACTGAGGGGGGAGTGGAGGAGATGGAGGGGGGAGTGGGGGAGACTGAGGGGGGAGTGGAGGAGACAGAGGGGGGAGTGAGGGAGACGGAAGGGGGAGTGGGGGAGACTGAGGGGGGAGTGGGGGAGACGGAGGGGGGAGTGGGGGAGACGGAGGGGGGAGTGGGGGAGACTGAGGGGGGAGTGGGGGAGACTGAGGGGGGAGTGGGGGAGACTGAGGGGGGGGAGTGGGGGAGACGGAGGGGGGAGTGGGGGAGACTGAGGGGGGAGTGGGGGAGACGGAGGGGGGAGTGGGGGAGACTGAGGGGGGAGTGGGGGAGACTGAGGGGGGAGTGGGGAGACTGAGGGGGAGTGGGGGAGACTGAGGGGGGAGTGGGGGAGACTGAGGGGGGAGTGGGGGAGACTGAGGGGGGAGTGGGGAGATGGAGGGGGCGTGGGGGAGACGGAGGGGGGAGTGGGGGAGACGGGGGGAGTGGGAGTGGGGGGGTAGGGAGAGAGTGAGCGAGCGACCTGTCCAACCCTGGTTACAAAATGTCTGCCACCATGCTATGCCGTGCTGGTCACGAGGGCACGGCCGCTGGTTCCCCTGTGGCGTACGGACACAGGCCACTGACGCACCGGTGAAGAGGACGTAGTTAACTGCCCGTTGGATGCAGAAAGTGACCTGGGGTTAGGCTGCCCGCGTGTCAGCAGCGCGACCAGGGCGGGCGGGGGCGAGGCGGGGGCGGGCGGGGCCGAGGCGGGGGGGGCGGGGGCGGACGGAGGGTGGGGGCGGAGGCCGGAGGGGGGGGGGCGGAGGGGGCCGTCCTGGGGGAGGGCGGCCACCGCGCATGCGTTGGTTGGCACCGGCCCAACTGCGCATGCGCGGGACCCGAGCACATGGCGCCCCGGGCGACTGCCCGAGTTGCCGGTACCTTGGGCGCTGCACAACATTGCGATGCAGAGGGGAGATGACCTGCTGCAGGAGGCGGAGGGAGAAGCAAGTGGCAGTGGTGCTAGCACAGAGGAGGAGGAGGAGGAGGGGAGGGAGGAGGAGGAGGAGGAGGCTGGCGGAGTAGCGGGCGCAGCACGCAGACACGACCCTGGTGCTGGTGATGTCCAGGAGGCGGCACGATGGACCCGGCGAGGACGGCGGGCACGCGACGCCTTGGTGGCAGCACGGTTCACGCGTCGTATGCGATGTCCCCGCTGAACACCAAACCACCACCTGCATCGCTAGTCGTGCAGAGAGTCAACACATAACTGCCACCACCACAACCCCCCCACACCCTCTCAGTGTACACTGCTCCACTTCGACATCACTCTTACCACTGGGTTCAGACGGTATGGCACAACATTGATGGCTGTGTCAGCGGGTGTGATCAGTGCCATGTGGAATGATGACAGGCCGCTCTGCGAAGAGCTGTGAGCTCAGAATCGTTAGAGAGAGTCTGACCCATGGCAATAGCTGAACCATCCACCTTGGTGGCCGCTGAGTTCGTCATGGACACTCCATCACGTGCCCGCGTGGGGTAGCTGTGGGAGGGGGTGGGGGGAAGGGACTGCACACCTGGCACCGACGTTTCATCGCTCATCAACCCCTGCGACCCTCGGTCACCATCACGATTCCTGTGGCTGTGGAACAATCACACGGTATTACAAGTAAGGTGGAACAGTGCGTTTAATGTGAACAAAAATTTACAGGTGCCCTAGCTCCTACAACTAAACTGTACCCTTCACCCGTGCCAACTTACTCAGTGTCTCTCTTTGTTGCCTTACGGGCCCTACCACTACGTCTAAGTGATTCCCCAGATGATACAGCAGGAGTGGAGGAGGACTGCTGCGAATCGCCCCCTTCAACTTGTTTCTCCTTCGGCAAGCGTTTCCTGGGGTGACCCGGCCTTGATGGGCCAGGCTGCTCTGCGGGCATCTCGGGTGACGTTGTGCCACCCTGCTCTGCCTGCTGCCCACCCGATGCACCAGGGATGGGACGGGGGAAGGCCGAGAATTCCGGGACGTCCCGTGATGGAGTTAATGGGACGGGCCTCGAAACCTCCTCCTCCCTCGGGGAGCCCGGTGGCCCCCGGGCCTCACTTTGGGACAGAGGTGCGAGCGGGGAGGTGCCCCGTCACGCCACCGACACCTGGCGCTGCCAGTCCTGGAGGCCTGCAACGGTATCCACCAGGATCCGAAGGTTTTCAGAGACGGAGTCCAGGGAGTTTGACATTCCCGCCATGTGTCAGGCGGTTGATGCTCTCCGTGACTGACTGCTGGGACTTTGCCATCGACTTCTGGGACTGTGCCATCGACTGCTGTGACTGTGCCATGGCGTGCTGCGACTGGGCCATGACCTGCTGAGACTCGGCCAAGGCCCGCAGCGCGCCGGCAATGTCGTGTTGGCTCTGGCGCATTGCTGCCTGTGAGAGGGCAACCCTGTCCAGGGCCGAGGATGATGCGTGCGGTGTCGGCCTGGGTTGCTGCCATGAGTGGCACCAACCCCTGCTCGTGGACGCGGTTCGACTCCTCTAACAGCGTCTGCAGAGTCTGGAAGACAGCCCTCATCCCGTCATTGTTTCCCTGGGTTTCTTGATGCATCGGCTGTGCGGGTGGGTTGAGAAACCCCAGGAACTCGGAAAATGTCTGGGAGCCAGCTGCATGCTGGGCCTGGCCTGGCCTCCGCCAGTCAGGGCCCTCGGCTGCTCCAACCTCCACCTGCTGTACCTGCTCAGCTGTGATGTGCGACCCAGACTGTGACCCAGGAGCCTCATCACTAAATAGCCCAACCGGGGTGAGTGTCTCTGGGATGGTGGATGGTGTGGGAGATAGCTGTGCCGCAAGCTCGAGGTCGTCTTGGGTTGACGCCTCCTCTATGTCATCGGCCCGCTGAGAGGCCGCAGGGCGTTCGCGGGCCATTTCTCTCTCTTGCTCTGTCGCCGCCCTCTGGGCGTCCTGCTCCACAGATTCGGTTGGGGAGGATGGGACTCCCCGCTGATCGGGCACCCTCTCTTGTGCGGCCCTGGGTGAGGTGGGGGCAGATGCCTGTGTCTGCCTGCAGCCAGACGGCCCTGGTCGTTCGGCATCACGTCCTAGCGAAGAGAATGAAACTGGTTATTTAGATTCGCTCGGCCGGGCGCTGGACGGTCCCAGTGGTGTGAAGGGACAGAGGATGGGGGAGGCGTCCAAGTGGGCAGGGTGTGTGAAGGGACAGAGGATGGGGGAGGTGTCCAAGTTGGCAGGGTGTGTGAAGGGACAGAGGATGGGGGAGGTGTCCAAGTGGGCAGGGTGTGTGAAGGGACAGAGGATGGGGGAGTTGTCCAAGTGGGCAGGGTGTGTGAAGGGACAGAGGATGGGGGAGGTGTCCAAGTGGGCAGGGTGTGTGAAGGGTCAGAGGATGGGGGAGGTGTCCAAGTGGGCAGGGTGTGAAGGGACAGAGGATGGGGGAGGTGTCCAAGTGGACAGGGTGTGTGAAGGGACAGAGGATGGGGGAGGTGTACCAGTGGGCAGGGTGTGTGAAGGGACAGAGGATGGGGGAGGTGTCCAAGTGGGCAGGGTGTGTGAAGGGACAGAGGATGAGGAGGTGTCCAAGTGGGCACGGTGTGTGAAGGGACAGAGGATAGGGGAGGTGTCCAAGTGGGCAGGGTGTGAAGGGACAGAGGATGGGGGAGGTGTCCAAGTGGGCAGGGTGTGTGAAGGGACAGAGGATGGGGGAGGGGGGTTGTTTGTCATGCAGGGTTGTCTCACTTGTTGCAGCTCCACAAACCTTGCATTGCACGATCTCCCGGGTGGCAGATCCCCCAACAAGGTCCAGTGCCCTCTGCTCAAACGTGGTGAGGGGGTGCAGGATGGGCGAACCCCCTCCAGTCTTGTTCCGCTCACGGGTGTTGGAGCGGTCTTGTCCTGTTGGGGGAGGGGGCATAGGTAGATTATTACAATACGGCAGGTATCAGCAGGCTGTTCAGATACTGGCACAGTTTGGGGGTCAAGTTGTAATAAGACCATTGCATCTCTCCACGGGGGCCAGAGTGCTGGGTCTGTGACTACTTCGTGAACCACCCTCAACTCACTCTGCCCCAATCCCCCTCCACCCCCCGTGCCGGGGGGGGGGGGGGGGGGGGGGGATGATTAAGTTAAGGGGGGAGGGATGGTTGTCACCCGGGGGCACCCTCTTGGCACTTACCCTGGCAGCCCTGGTGAGGTTGTGCATCTTCTTCCGACATTGGTCTGCAGAGCGAGGGGTCTGCCCCACAGCACTGACGGCAGCAGCAACCTCACGCCAGGCCTGGCGCACCGCGCTGGCAGGGTGGCGATGCCCTCTACGCGGGCAGATGATGCCCCTCCTCTGCTCGATTGATTCGAGCAGCGTCTCCACGTCGGCCTCAACGAATCGCGGGGCTGCTCTCCTGAGCTCCGACATCCTGGCCTAATTTCTTTGCTCACCCGCGCCCTTTTACAGCGTCGGGCGGCGTCACATGGGCATGTTCGTAGCGTCGCCGCGTTCCGGCATCATCGCGCACGTGATTTACGCGGCCCCGTTCCTAGCCCATTTCCCGGACGTGAATACCTCGGGAAATGGGCCGTGTCGGGCCGTCGCAAAAGACGGCCGTTTTCACGGCCAACTTCGCGATTTTCCGCGGGTGCGGAGAATCGCGCCCCTGGGGCGTGATTCTCTGCTCAGACGCCGGGTGGGAGAATCGCGGGAGGGCCGCTCTGGCACCCCCACGCAATTCTCCCACACCCCCCAAAATGGCGTGTCGCGTTTTGCGACACACCGCTTGGAGAATCGCGGGTCGCCGTTTTTCAAGGCGACCCGCGATTTTCCAACCCAGATGGGCCGAGCGGCCTGCTGTTCCCGACCGTTTCACGCCGGCGGCCACCACACCTGGTCGCTGCCGGCGTGAACATGGCGCCAAAAGCTGTTTTGTGGCTTGTGGGGGGCGGAGAGGGGAGTGAGCACCACGACCGTGCTCAGGAGAGGACTGGCCCGCGATCGGTGCCCACCGATCATCGGACCGGCGTCTAAAAGGGACGCACTCTTTCCCCTCCGCTGCCCCGCAAGATCAAGCCGCCACGTCTTGTAGGGCAGCGGAGGGGAAGACGGCAACCGCGAATGCGCAGGTTTCAGCTGTCGTGACGTCAGCCGCGCATGCGCGGGTTGGAGCCGGCCAACCTGCATATGCGCAGCTGACGTCATTAGGCGCGCCGGCCCGGTCATTCTCGGTGGGCCGCGTCTTGACGCCAGCGACAAGCCCCGTGGCCGAGATTTACGGCACGGCCCTCCTATCCCCCGGGGGGGGAGAATAGGGGGCGATGATCGGCCTCCGACGCCGTCTTGAACCTCTCCGGGTTCCACGTCGGCGCGGGCCTTGTGGAGAATTCCGCCCTAAGTCCTGACGCCGGAGTGAAAACCGGAATGTTTCACTCCAGCATCGGAGGCCGCTCCCCACCCCCTATTCTCCCACCCCGGGTTGGGGGGGGGGCGGGCTAGGAATGGCGCCGCGTCATTTATGCACGCCGGGCCTTGGAGCCGCGTTAAAGCAGCACGCATGCGCGGTTGCCATCCTCCCCGCGGCCGCCCCGCAAGAAATGTCGGATGGATCTTGCGGGGCGGTGGAAGAAAGGAGGTCCTCCTTCAGAGAGGCCGGCCCGCCGATCGGTGGGTACCGATCGCGGGCCAGACCCCTTTTGAGGCGCCCCCCCAGTGCAGGATCCCCCCATCCCCCCCCCCCCCCCCCCCCCACAGACCGCCCCCACCCCCAGCATTCCCGCGCTGTTCCCGCCAGCAGCGAGCAGGTGTGGACGGCGCCGGCGGGAACCTGTCGTGTTGGGCAGGTTGCTCGGCCCATCCGGGCAGGAGAATTGCCGCTTGCCCTTTACAAACGGCGAGCGGTGATTCTCCGAGCGGCCAGCTGTGAATCTCGCCGCACCGGTTTGGGGTGGGTGGGAGAATCGCGTACGGGTGCCGGGGCGGCGTGGCGGGACTCGCTCGGCACGCCGACGATTCTCCCACCCGGCGTGGGGGGGGGGGGAGAATTACGCCCAATATTGCAGGAGAGCCAGATGCCTGGATTCTGGGGCAAGATAGGTCGTCGATTCCCAAAGGCAGACCTCGATGTCCTGCTAGAGATATGAGGGAAAGGAGGGATTTGGATTTGTTTATTTGGATTTGTTGATTGTCACATGTACCGAGGTACAGTGAAAAGTATTTTTCTGTGTGCAACTCAAACAGATCATTTAGTACACAAAAGGAAAATAAAATAAAAAGAAAATACATCATAGGGCAACACATAGGGCTATGAATCTGATTCTGAGGTGAATTGTTGGCGCCGTCGTAAACGTCGTCGCGTTTTATGACGGCATCAACAGGCCCACAGTATCAGCGATCCTGTGCCCTACAATTGGCCAGCACAGCACTGGAGCACTTCATGCAGCTCCAGCTGCCAATATGGGTGTCAGAACAGGCACCGCGGGTCCAAGCATGCGCGCTAGTTGCCTTCTCTGCGTCGGCCCTGATGCAACATGACGGACAGCTACAGTGGCCCGGCGCGGAGGAACATAGGCTCCCACCAGGAGTAGCCGGCCCGTCAATTGGTAGGCCCCGATCGTAGGCTAGGCCACGGTGGAGGCCCCCCCCCCCCCCCCCCCCCCCCCCCCCCCCCCCCGCAGAGTCGGATTCCCCCTCCCATCCCACCAGGCCGCACCCCGCAGGATAAATGTCGAGGTCTCGGCAGGTAGGACCACATGTGAATGGCGCCGGCGGGACTCGGCCGCCTCTCGGGCCAACGCGAGAGTCAATGAGAATCATCGGGGGGGTGGCCGCGTAGAGAAGCGGTCACCAGAGAATCGGCGGACCGACGTCCCGTGAATCCCCCCCCCCCCCCCCCCCCCCCCCCCGGCGATTCCCCTGCCCAAGATATACAATGTAAATGCATAGACACCGGCATCTGGTGAAGCATACAGGTGCGTAGTATTACTCAGGTCAGTCCAGAAGAGAATTGTTTAGGAGTCTGGGGTGAAATTCTCCGACCCCCAGCAGGGTCGGAGAATCGCCTGGGGGTGCCTAAAATCCCGCCCCCGGCGTGGCAGAGATTCTCTGCCACCCGGGAAGTGGCGGGGGCAGGAATCTCGCCACTCCGATCGGAGAGGCCCCTGCGGTGATTCTCCGGCCCGGATGGGCCGAAGTCCCGCCGCTGGGAGGCCTCTCCCGCTGCCGAGGTTTAAACCACCTCTGGAACGGCGGGCTCAGCGGCGCGAGCAGGCCCCCGGGGTCCTGGGGAGGCGGGGGCGATCGAACCCCGGGGGGTGCCCCCACGGTGGCCGCCCCCACGGTGGCCTGGCCCGCGATCGGGACCCCCCGCTCAGACTGCGGGCCAGCGCCCTAGCTGCACTATGTTCTTCCGCGTCCTCCACGGCCTCCACCATGGCGGAGGCGGAAGAGAACCCAATATTGCGCATGCGCCGGCAGTGACGTCAGTGGCCAGTTGCCGCTGACGTCACTGCCGGCGCATGCGCAGACCGCCGAAAGCCTTTCGGCCAGCCCCGCTGCCAGGGGCGCCGGTTTTTTGCGCCGGTCTTCTGGTCGCAACCGCTCCGGCGCGGGGCTGGCCCCCAAAGTTGGGGAGAATTCCCCACCTTTGGGGAGGCGTGACCCCTGAGTGCTTCGCGCCACTCTCCTACTCCGGGACCCTCCGTCACGCCGGGTAGGGGAGAATGCCGCCCCTGGTATCAGCGGAGAATAAGCTGTTTTATATCTGTTTGTGCGAGTTCTCAGACTTTTCTATCTCCTGGTTTCTCTTCCTGGAGGGTGTCAGGATGAATATGCCTCCCAGACTAAACAGGCATAGATGGACATTGCTGACACATTCAGCAAAGAGGTCTGGCCCACAGAAATGTAATCCAGTGTTGGTAGAGCTTCAATGATTTAATGATTTCTGGCAGGTTGAACACATCACCCAACCCCCAGGAAAGGGTATTCAGCCACAACAGACACACCACCTGAGGAGCCACAATACACATGCTGCTCCTGAACATAGGAGGGGTATGAGGCCCGTCAGGCAAACTCAGAATCATAGTGCTGCTCAGAACCCGCCAGCACTGATGATAATGCAGCTTCTATTTCTGCAGCTGGTATTGGCCAGTGAGGACAGCAGTGCCTTATCCCTCTATAAAAACAGGCTCAGAAAGCTCAGGAAATGGACCAGACTGGTGGAGGAGTCTTCTACCTTCAAGTCATCATGCCCATGCAGAAGGGAGTGATGGACATAGCCAGGATTATAAACCATGATGGAATCACACACACATGGCGAGATAAAATGCAGATGTTAAGCTGTGAAGACTATCTCCCTCACCATCACTGGGCCAAGGGCAGCAGGAGGCAAATAACTGACAACTCTTACAAGCACACTGTCTACTAGCAGAGATGCAATCACCTCGGTGGGTATTCATGCTCAGTTATGTTGCTCGTTCTGGGTGAGTGTGCTTTACACTCAATTTGGCTCTGTTTCGTTCCTTAGCTCTAGAGTCGCCAGGTATCCTTAAGATACCGCCACAAGTTTCAAGTTCAAGTTCAGACCAATAACTCCATACACCAGTTAGTAAGTTCAAACAAGACACGTTTATTATAATAGTTATCTACTAATTATGCATATAAAACTACAAGACTAGGCTAATCCTACCACTAACAGGCCAAATACTTATCTGGATAAGGGAACTGCCGGATCAGGGAACAACGGCCTCTAGCTTTGTCCTGGATCCGCAGGCTTCCAGTTGGTGTGGACTAAAGGGGTCAGGAGTGTCTACTCTCATAGCGTGCGTTGTATGACACTTACTTGATGGCAACTGCTGACCAGGCCTCTCCTTCTCAAGGTCTTCTGCTGCAACGGTGTTCTGCTGGGGAGGGCTGGCTTGTCAAGGAGAGGCTGGCTAAGAGAGCTGGTCAAGAGGATGAATCAGTTCTGTGACCTGTCTTTTATAGGTCCCAGGGGCTTTGCATCCTTCAGGGCGGACCCTCTATAAACCTGCAATCGATTGGGTCTCTTCCCAATCGATTGATTTGAATTTCCCCAGTAACGGGGTCTTTCCTCGATCACTGGGCGGTTCCTGGGGCTTATTGTTTTGGACTTCTCTTGGCGCCGAGAAGTCTGACCTTCTATTCAATGTAGCGATCTGAGTTAACTTGTTTCCATTGTACCTGGGAATCACCGGGTATCGCCTCATTAGTATGCTTTTTTTTTACATTGCTGTCTGGTTTCTGCAGCCGTCAGAATACACAAGCACTTCTGCAAGCTGCTTGCTTTTGCAACATGTCCATTTTCCCTGCATTCTTTGCAATCTTCCATTTTGTGTTGGGCAGTGGCCACCCCAGGTGGCTACAGTTAGATGGCTGGCACCAGTATTCAGGAGGAGGTGCTGGAGGCACATATAGCTGTGGGCAGTTCCCTGCACAGCTGGACACAGATGCAGGGTATCAGAAGTCATTGGAAAAGAGGATTTACATATATCAGCAGCAGCAGATATTCTCCCACAAGTTAGAGATTCCTGAGGTGGTGCGAAGTCATGGATAGAGAATGAAGGAAGCCATCCAGAGAGTGTCCACTGCCATGGCACATAGAATTTAGCACATCAGCTGTTCCACTGAGAGTGGCTATCTTCATGGATAGCCAAATGAGGTATCCCTTGGAATGTATGCAGTAATTGTGCACTGATGTGCACATGATGCTTGGTACATGGTGCAACCTGGATTGTTCAGTGGCACTAATGGCAGGGAGATATTTGGGGATGATTATTGTGTCCCAGCTGGTACTCCCTTCCACACATCTGAAACACCAGCTAAGAGCTGATGCTGTCACCAAAGAGGATGGAGATCTCGCTGCTCATGGGACATCGTCATTATCCTCAGCCTCCTTGGGCTCCCTGTCATCGGGAGGATCTGTGGAGCAGGCACAGTGATGAAGGTGCAGCAGCCTCTGGAGGTACCCGCATTGGCTCCTCCATGATGAGGATACCCCGTACACCTTAGTTGTAGGCAGAGACATGTGAAAAGACTGCACCCACCTATTCCAAGGCCACAAAGGAGGCGTCATATAGAAGTGGCCAGGTTCAGAGGGAACCGTGTGCAAGCACTGAGTGGGTCACCGGTGTCTTCTTCTTGCAACTGTCTACTGTTTTCCTCAATGAGTACTGTGTAAATAATGACACTTGAAACCAGACCTGCGAGCCTCCTTTTATTAGTGGCAGGAAAAGAAGATACGAGATGGTGAAAGATCGCAAGGTTTCCTCAATGCTGGTAGTGAAAGTTCTGGCAAATTTGTACTCTTCTTTGGTGGTAATAGTTGAGCTACTATTTCTAGTTTCTCATTATTTAGAAAATATTCTGATTTATCTTTCTTAGGTCCAAAATGGATAACCTCATAATTGTCCATTAAACTCCATCCACCACAGATTTTGTCATCAAATAAACCGTTGAGGATTATTCCTGAATTTCAATTGAGTTAATTGAGACATACCTTGCACCATGATGAGACAACTGTTGGCTACTAATGCCTAATTCTGGTGGCTGGAAGCTGATTCCTGCCTTTCAAAGCTAGATTATGTTTCCACATAGCAATTTTCCCATACATACCATGGCCTTGAAGAGGGTCCAAATAGAGCATTATTTTTTTAAATTACTGTAAATGAAGAGTCATAGCAAATATCAGGTTGTCTTCAAAAAGCAATGTTCTTTTAACTAGAAACAATGCAGCTGCTTCACAGGTTTTTTAACATTTGAAAAATTCTCTTCATCATGAGTGCAAATTCACCTCATACGATTTGCTGACCTGAATTATTTCTTAAGTAAAATCATTATGTGTATTCATAAATTCTCATGTGTCAGGGCCAGATGAAAATCAAATGTAGTTGTTTACTCAGAGAATTATGCAGGAGATAATTGGAAAGGTGTATGCAGATATGTGTTAAGCTTCTGAGATTGTTCTCATCGTGCTCAAATAACCAACAGCAAATATGTTTTAGCATTTGAAGGAAGGAAACCAGCAATCCTTAGTCCGCCTGCCCTAGGTGGACTCAAGACCCACAGCAATATGGTTGATTCATAGCTGTCCTTTGATAAGACCTGGCAAGCATTCAGTTGCATCACACTGCTGATGCACAAAAGTAGGAAGTAGACAGACCACTTGGCATCGGAATCAGACATGACAAAGCCACATGTAGCCCTGTCGATCCTACATGGTCCACTTTGATACCATCAAGGTACTTATGTCACAATTGAGAGGGCTATCCCATAGGCCAATCAAAACATACTAGTTAAACACTCAGATGTATACCTATCAACTAGACACCTCCATAAAACTGGCTATGCCCTTGTCCTCTGGCATCAGGGACAAGGAAGCACCTACTTTATTCTGTCAGCTGATAATTCAGAATTCCTCCATGTTGAACACTTAGAAGAAGGATTGAGGTGGCAAAGGTTCCAGGTAGGATCTTCAATGACCAAAAGTTACTTGGTAGCACTGATACAAACAGAGCTGTTGAGACCATACAGACATTGCTTGTAGTGTAAAATTATGGTTGGTGGTAAGAGAACTAACATGAGGGAAAAAACTGACTTGACCTCATTTTCACCTATCACAATTTCACCTGACTATGACAGTATTGATAGGAGTAACCGCCACATAGTCTTTGGGAGACCACATCTGTCTTCTGACTGAGAACATTCTTCACCATGGGATTTTCCCCATGGTAAATTGGATAAATTTCGAACAGATCTAGCAGCTCAAAACTGGGTAGCAATGACCCACTGTTAGCCATCAGCAGCAGAATTGTACCCGTCAAATTCTGTAACCTCATGGCCTGGCATATCTTTTACTGGCGGTAATAGTGAAAGCAAAGATGCCCTGGGCGTGACTGGATTATTAGAAGTGGAACTAAATGAGCGTAATCTCATAATAACTGAGGAGATGTGCTGGAGACCGCAGAGTGGTAAAGAAGGGAGTGGCTTGGACTCTGTTCTGAGTCACAAAGCATTTCATCTCAAATTCTGTACTTGCTCAGTATGTTATTCATTTTGCATAAAACTCTAATTGGTTATACACCTGAGGGAATTAAAAACCCCATGTCCTTTTCAATCCATGGTATTTTCCTGTTGGAGTCAAGACCCCAGTCATCACTTCAAAATTCTTTAGAACCACAGAATTCCTGCGGTGCATTGACTCTCTGAAAGATCACCCTTCCTACACCTACTCCCCCGACTCCTTCCTGTAACACCATAATCCCACCTAGCCTGCACATCTTTGGACTTTGGGAGGATGCCAGATCACCCAGAGGAAATCCACACAGACATGGGGAGAAAGTGCAAACTCCGTACAGTCACCCAAGGTCGGAATTGAACCCGGGTCCCTAAGGCTGTGAGGCAGCATTGCTAACTACTGTACCACCAAGTCCCAACTCCGGTCTGAGGGGGAAGCAGCCCTGGGATGTGATTTTCCTAGAGGTCAGTCCCAATTGAGAGGAGGGTAGGTTTGGCGACCATCTTGAAGTAGGATGCAAGGGAAGAAGGTGGAATGCTGTAAGTTTGGGTCCAATTTAAAGGGATGACAGGAGCCATTAGTGTGGTTTCTAGTTTTGAAACACTATGCCAGGGAGAAGAGAGGAGCAGACATCCATGGCAGGGTAACTCCAAGGTTCAGTAATATGGGAGGTGATTAAGGATAATCAAGGCATATTGTTCCCAGATAGTCGCAGGAGAAGGTCAACCAACCAAACCAAACAGACCTGGATGGAGTTCTCAAAGCAAGTGAGCAGCCACAGTGTTCTGAGAAGGGTCTGGGCGCAGTGCCGTGAAAGGTTTAATGACTTACTTCATTCTGGAAAAGTGGGTGCAGCATGATATGCTGATGATGGGCATTTAAGTCTACAACCATCGGCAGACCTAGCAGCTGAGCAACTCGAGGGTGCACGGTGCTCTTGAACATGGCAGAAGTGAGTTCCTAGGATGTTTACTGACTGATGAGCAAGGTTCAATTCCCTAGCTCTACTGAGGAGCGACAACATTAACAAATGCAGCATCCCATTTTATTGAGCCAGTGCAAATAGTGAGAGATGCCAGCATTGCCTTATCTCTCACCCTTTCATCCTTTCAGAAAAAAAGGGTACACAATGTCAGGGAGAGGGCTCACAAAGGTGGATGACTGCCCAGCTTGCCATCCTCATTAGAGTGGAGAAGGAAGCCCTTGACATCGCAAGAGTGTCATTGCATGAGAAAGTGGGTGATGGAGCAATAGAAATACCTATAAGTAGAGGGTGAAAAGACGCTTAATTGGACTTATGCTTAGAATTAGGCGGGTTGTTGACTCCTATCGTCCTCCTTCAAAAAAGTCAAAACAGCTTCAGGAAGCTGGCAATGTAGCATAAAGGATTAACAGATGTGTTCATGATGTACCACTGACACTAGTCATTCATGTGTTAGACTCTCAAGGGAGAGGTTGGAATCCTGTCTAAGAGCGATATGCCTACTTTAAAACAATTTAGAAGTCGTAATAATAAACAAATGTTAAGCAGATACCAGTTGATGTCCACAGTCTGTGTAAGAACCAAATCCTCCTAGCTAGAGTCCAAGACAGAAGGCACCAATCTCAAAACATGGTGGCAGCTCAGAATAGGCATGACAGCCAGAAATTAAGCATCTACCAGCCCCCATGTTTCTTGCTGCTATCTAGCCACCAAGATTCTGCTCCATATAATTCTAAATATTACATGCAGCATCTTTATTTCAAACCCACTTTGGTCATTGATTTGTGCAATTTTACCTAGAGCTTCAGGTAGGAACATAAGAATGGTTTCATACAATTAAACATGGTTTCTTCCAACACTTGATTTATTTTCAAATCTTTAGCATCCACAATAATGACCCATGAATAAAGTAGAAACAAAAAACAGTCAAGAATAGAAATTTTCTCATATTCTACAGTGCTTAGTATCATAAAAACACAACCATGAAATAAATGCTCAATTCTTCAGTCGCTCAATACACAAAAGAACATAGGAAGTACAACTTTTCATTCCATCAGTATGCCTGACCTCCTTTGACAAATGTACATCAGGAGTATGGGGATATGCCGATATTTCCATAATATGGTACAAAGCTGATAAATCTAAACCTTTTGCCGTTCTTTATTTACAAGACAGTTTTATTGATTTCTCCGTTCAGCCAGAGCTATGAATAAATTATGAGGGAGTGACAAGCAACTTACATGTGTTGATGAATGAAGAGGGAAGAAACTGGTTTTATATGCAATTCATTTAATCTTGCTTTGGAAATTTTTGCAGCAAGTTGGTCATAGCTTTCTGTAAACAATGCACCTCTGTTATCTCTCAGCCGCAAGATCAGTAACCTCTGCAAGTTCTCCTTCTTAAAATAGAGTTGATTAAACTTCTTCCTTAAGAACAAATGGCAATTCACAAAATAGATTACCTTCTGAAGATGTAGAAGTAAATATTTTCATGCTTTCTTGAATAAAAGTTGTTCAAGCATTATGTTCCCCTCTGTCTATAGGGGAGTAAATATATGTGGCTTGGTTCCCACAACATTTCTTAAACCAAGGCAATTGGATGATGGATGAGTTAATATTTAAAGCCTAGTAACAAATGTGAGTGGAGAATCTCATCTATTTAATTGACTTTTATAGCTAACGGAAATAACTGATAACCAATTGATGAGGGCTATCCAATGGCTAGAATTTACATCAACATTCGGGGAATTAATAGCAATTTGGTTGGTTGGACTGAAATGCATAAAGTCTGTCCAGTGAGCGGTGACCCATGGAGTTCTATAAAGGCTCTTTGCTGTGCACGTTTTCTATGTATTATTTGAAGGTATTTTCTAAGGGTACCAAGCTTGAAGACAATTATAAATATAGAGAAGAGGGAAAAACATGCAATTGGATATTAATGTAGATTAATTAGATTCCATAGCTCAATTTGTCCCAATAAATGTAAGGTAGTGGATATATTTGCAGAAAACATTAATGATTTAATACACAATGAGGAAATATTTCTGAACAACCCAGTAAATCTGTAAGATAAAATGAATTGGATGTAGTCATTGATAATTTGGCTAAAACAATTGTGATAACTTTGCTTGATTACCGATTACCAATGAGACCACAGAGAGAATATTACATACAATTTTAGGCAGCCTTTCTTTAAAAGGATTTCAGCATTAGAGGTGGTTCAGAAAACAGTGACAAGAATGAGTCCAAGATTTGGAATTACAGGCAGTCCTCGACTTTATTATGTTCAAGTTGCAACGAACGGCACTTACAATGTATATAAATCAACTTTACAATGTTGGTTCCGACTTTATGACACCATGCCAGCACATTCATATGTGTGCATTGACTTTCTATGCCGCCCATCTGTATAACCGGACAGGTTAAGCCATCTTTATGAAGTTTGAAATTAGTGTTTTCATAGAATCATAGAATTCCTACAGTGCGGAAAGAGGCCATTTAGCCCATCGAGTCTGCGCCAACCCAGGCCCATTCTTCCGCCCAACCTTTGGACACTAAGGGACAATTCAACATGGCCAATCCACCTAACCTGCACATCTTTGGACTGTGGGAGTAAACCAGAGCACCCGGAGGAAATCCACACAAACATACAGAGAGAAAGTGCAAACTTCACACAGGCAGTCACCCAAGGCCGGAATCAAATCAGGGTCTCTGGTGCTGTGTGGCAGCAGTGCTAATCACTGTACCACCATGCCACCCGGTGAAAATTTTAAAAATACATTTATACGCTTACGTTGTGTTTAACAAGTGTTGAGACTCACATAGTTCAAGGTTAAACAGGTAACTGACAGTGATGAATAGCTTCATTATATCTCCATACTAACCAAGAAACTTGTGATAAGGTATGTAGGCATTAACAATCACCTCAGTGACTCGACAGGAAAAGAGTTGAGAGCACTTAACACTGCCAGGTCACCTATGAGTGATTGCCTACCTTGGTTCAGGAACCTATCCCCAATTTTTACCATTGTTCCTATAGGAAAATCAGTTCCGATTTATGATGTTTTGACTTACAACGTGGTTTTCAGGAACCAACTGTGTCATAGGTCTGAGAACTGTATGCTTTACAAATAATGGGTCGGTGGAGTGCAAAAATTCAGCCTGAATCCCAGAGCAACATACTCCAATGTGCTTGAACCATTGAGTTAACTAACCCTTTCACATTTTTAACTTTTGCCCATTCCACTTCCAAAGGGAGTATGTTTTCCTTGGGCTGAATTTTATGCAAAAAAAAATGAAATGAAATGAAAATCGCTTATTGTCACAAGTAGGCTTCAAATGAAGTTATTCTGAAAAGCCCCTAGTCGCCACATTCCGCGCCTGTTCGGGGAGGCTGGTACCGTTATTTAAGAAGGGTTGCAAGAATAACTCGGGTAATTATAAGCCAGTGAGCTTGACGTCAGGAACGTGAAATTCTTGGAAAAGGTTCTCAGAGTTAGGGGGCGCGATTCTCCACTGCCCACGACGGGTCGGAGAATAGCGGGAGGGCCTTCCCGACATTTTTCCTGACCTCCCGCTATTCCCCCCCCCCCCCCCCCCCCCCCCCCCCCCACGGCCGCCCCACGACACAAATCGCTGCTCGCCGTTTTTTACGATGAACAGCGATTCTCCCCTGGCCGATGGGCCGAGTTCCCAGGCCTTTACGGCCGTTTTCACGAACGCAAACACACCTGCTCTCACAGTTCGTGAAAACGGCCGCAAAGTGCCGTTCCGGACAACCGCCGTGACGCTTGGCGCGCGGGCTTAGCGACGGTCGCTAAGCCCGCGATGCCGTGCTTCACGGGGCCGCGCTGCTAGCCCCGCCCGGGGGGGAGAATCGGGTCCCGGGAGGGGGCGCGAAGGCTGCCGTGAAACACGGCCAGTTTCACGGCAGCCTTTACGACTCTCCGCATTCGTGGAGAATCGCGCCCAGGGTCTATGCACATTTGGAAGCGAATGGTCTTATTAGCGACAGACAGCATGGTTTTATATGAGGAAGGTCATGTCTCGCTAATTTTTTGAGGAGGCGACAAAAATGATTGACGAGAGAAGGGCTGTTAATATTGTCTACATGGACTTTAGTAAAGCATTTGATAAGGTCCCTCATGGTAGGCTGGTTCAAAAGATTAGATCACATGGGGTCAGGGGCGAACTAGTTGGATGGATCCTGAACTGGCTTGGCCATAGAAGACAGAGGGTAGCGTGGAAAGGTGTTTTTCCAAATGGAGGTCTGTAACTAGTGGTGTTCCACAGGGATCAGTTCTGGGACCTCTGCTCTTTGTAATATATATATAAATGACTTGGAAGAATACGTAGCTGATCTGATTAGCAAGTTTGCAGATGACACTAAGATTGCAGGAGTTGCGGATAGTGATGATAATTGACAGGGAATACAACAGGATATAGATAGGCTGCAAAACTGGGCAGAGAAATGGCAGATGGAATTTAACCCGGACAAATGCGAGGTGATGCATTTTGGTAGATCCAATTCAGGTTGGAGTAATAAAATAAATGGCAGAACCATCATGAGCAGAGAGACACAGAGATCTGGGCATGCAGGTCCACAAAGCCTTAAAAGTGGCAGCACGTGTGGAAATGATGGTAAAGAAAGCATATGGCATACTTGCCTTCATAGGATGGGGTATCGAGGATAAAAGCTCGAAAATTATGTTACAATTATATAGAACATTGGTTAGGCCATATTTTGAATACTGTATCTAATTCTGGTCACCGCACTACCAGAAGGACGTGGAGGCTTTGGAGTGAGTACAGAAAAGGTTTACCGGGATGTTGCCTGGTATGGAGGGTATTAGCTATGATGAGAGATTGAATAAACTGGGATTATTCTCCATAGAGAGACGGAGGCTGATGGGGGACCTGATAGAAGTTTATAAAATTATTAGGGGTATAGACAGGGTTAACAGTTGGAGGCTTTTTCCCAAACAGAAATGTCAATTACAAGGGGGCACAAGTTCTAGGTGAGGGGGGAAAAGGTTCAGTGGAGATGTGCGGGGGAAGTTTTTTTTACACAGAGGGTGGTGGTGGCCTGGAATGCCCTGCCAAGTGAGGTGGTTGAGGCAGATACGTTGGTTACCTATAAGACTTATCTGGATAGGTACATGAACACCGGGGTGCAGAAGGATACAGGCGGTTAGTCTAGATAGTACATGTGTTCTGTGCAGGCTTGGAGGGCCGAAGGGCCTGTTCCTCTGCTGTATTGTTCTTTGTATTAATAAATCAGACTGAGCAGAAAGAAAAGAAAACTCCATTGATTGTTTCTTTGTCCTGGGATCACCTGAAAGTGCTTCGGAATGAATGAATACATTTTCTTTGTAGGCAATCTGGCAGGTAGTTTGTAATTAAAAATGTTCCACAGACAGCAAATGTGTTGAATTACATTTTTATGCTCAGGGTCCAGGGAGGAATGTTGGCCAGGGCAGTTTTCAGGCGTTGGGTCCTCAATTTTCATCTGAAAAGACAAACAGATGTCATTTAAAATTTCATATAAACTTACAAAGCACTGGTCCCTCAGTATTGTACTGCAGTTGCTAGAGTAGGTATGTAAGGCCTGAAGTACAATAGTGGCTGTAATATGTAATATTACAAAGTCTCCCCTGCCTGCAGAATGGCTCCCACCCGACTGTGGCGGCACTGGACTCAGTCCACAGCCGCCATGTTGGATTCCCAGAAAAAAAAGCACACGTGTCTCACGCCATCGGGAACCCGGTCCATCGGGGGAGGACCTCAGGTGACGTCCTGAGGCCATCCTAACGGTGTACGGCATACTCGCGTTTTGGAGGGGGCAGAACATCACAAAAGCGGCACTGCTCCTGATTTCGGCACAAACGAGGATTCTCCGGCCGATTGCCGAACACGATTTCAGCGTCGGAGACAGGAGAATCCCGCCCATGGTATATTTGTTTGTTTATGTAAAAATCAAATGTCTTGTGTCATTTTTCAATGTTAAGGTGCTATGTAAAGACAAAACACAAAACTTGGTAGGCTCTTGTTATGGTTTACCTTGCTGTTCATTCACACTTTTCATTTTCTTTCCAAATGTATCCATGGGGCAGCACGGTGGCTCAGTAGTTAGCACTGCTGCCTCACCGTGCCGAGGATACGGGTTGGATCCCAGCCCTGGATCACTGTGCGTATGGAGTTTGTACGTTCTCCCAGTGTCAGCTGGGAGTGTCACTCCCACAACCCAAACTTGTGCAGAGTAGATGAATTGGCTACGCTAAATTGCCACTTAATTGGAAAAATTAAAAAGAAAAAGAAAGTGTATTCCTTTTCTTTTATTCTGATCTTCTACATCTCCCCTTTACTTGCATCTGCCACATGTCTACCAATTGAGCTCATCACAGAATCATTACAGTGGAGGCCATTCAGCCAATCGAGTCTGTACTGCTCTTTGAAAGAGCATTCTATCCAGCCCCACTGCTCTGCCTTATTCCTGTAACCTTTCGCATTCTTTCTTTTCAGATAGCAATCCAATCCCCTTTGGAGTACCTCGATTGAAACTGCCTCCACCACCCTTTCAGGATGTTGGTTCCAGACTCCAACCATCCACTTAGTGAAAACATTTTTCCTCACATCACACATACTCCTTTTGCCAATTATTTTGAATGTTCTCCTAAAATATTTTATTGTTTTCCGTGCTGTTTAAAATCCTATTTTTTTTAATTATCACCATATTCTGACATCACGCTTTCTTAGCCCATGCTCTAATACAAGTGCATAAATGGACCAAGCACTTCCAAATTTTCTTTAATCTGAGAAAAAAATATTCCCCCTCACCCTTTGCTTCCTATAAATTATTTAAAAGATGTAAAAAGAAACCATAATACTATTTTGAAGAGTAAAGGAATTATCCCTGCTATCCAAGCAAACATTAATCTGTGAATCAACATCAAAGACATATTACCTGATGCTTATCACATTGCTGATTGTGGGAGTTTGCTGTGTGTTAATTGGCTCCCAGAAGGTTTGTGGTAGTGTCTCTACTTCTGAGCCAGAAGTTATAGGTTTGAGACCCACCCCAGGACCTGAAGGCCCAGGGAGGTGCACTCATAACATGGTCAAACAGGTTGGGAGCGTCAACCTGAAAATCCTTCCAACATGCCAGAGGTTGGTGATAAGAGCGGGAGAGATGACTGGTCAGCCACACTTGATGTGCAGTGGGGCCTCTCAAACTGTAAGCCCCTGGCAACAGACTAGCGACCTATTCGGGAATTACTAGCTGTGGAAATGGACTCATGTATGCCTTAGTGCCTCACCAGGTGGGCAAAGAGAATTAGAATTGGCTCCCACATTTTCTACAGAGATTACACTTCAAAAGTATTTCAGTGACCGAGCCATTCCTGAAGTTGCAACCGGATGGCTTTGATTACAACCAGAGCACTACAGTGCTAAAGAGTGCTATATTCAACTGAGCTTAATCCCAAGATCCAATCAGATCCGATACCTGACCATTCAACCAGACCAGCCCCACAGTTCAGCGATGCCCCCTTGCAGGCTTTCAGGGTTTCAGGGCAAGGCAGGAGGTGATCTTTCATGCAGATGGGATCAAAAGGCCCTCCTGCCAGCCTGAAGAGAGGTTGAAGAGGTGGTGAACAATCATGGAATGATAAATGGGTCGAGTGCAGGAAACAGGTTAACAATCTGCTCTGATTTACAATGGTAAGTGCCAATGACATATTTCAAAATGCATGTCTTGAGTGGTCATCAATAGTGTAAGGTGCAAGTGGGCTGGTACGCCAGAGGTGTGAACGTGTGATTAGCCTGAGTGCTGCATGACATTTGAAGCCAATGCCTTTTGCACTTTTGTATGCACTTTGAAGCAACATGTGAATGACAACCCAGTAGGTGTGATGAGAATGCGTGCAGACAAGGGGGTTTGGAGTCACTTTGGTGTCACAATGTCAATAACATTGCACTTTGTCCAGAAGGACAATCTGACCCACAATTCGTGGGAGTGGAAACAGACAAGAGGAGGAGTTCCTGGTATCAGCCTCCTCACAGCAGCCAAGAGATAGGCAATAGATCCCAAATGAGGAGGAACCATGATTGTTTGTAGGTGGCAAGGCTGGCTGGCCAGATATAATGAAGACAGACAAACATTCTGTTGTTGGCTAATGGGCATACAGAATGGATGCACCTAATGTGAAATTCTCAAACTATGCTGATTGATAATGTGATTCCTTTTGTTCTCCACTACAGGTCACCATCTCCAAGTACCATGCCACAGCCATGGGAGGAGCCTGAAGATTCCACCTCAGGATGAAGTAGTTACCACCCCAAAGAATACTGCCTCTTCATCAACCTCCACCAGCACAGTTACACCCACAAAGTCTCTGAAGGGTTCACATGTAGATTTGGGAGCACAATCAGGTGGACATGCTGCAGACATGCCCAGCAGATACGGAGGGTGCAACAGCCAGGTCCTTAGATGATCAGAGGACTGCTAGGGATCAAGATCATGTTAAGCCCAGCTCTAATGACTGGACTCTGGTCACAGCAACAAGAAGCCTGCTGGACATGTGGCAGAGGTTAGGGAAATATGTCAGATACACTCTGGATTACATGGACTATGGAGATGACCATTCACTCCATGAGTTCTGCCATGTCTTCGGCATTTTGAGTGTATAGCTTCATCCATAGTTAGGTTGATGAGTGCCATTTTAAAAAAAGGGTTAATGTTAAATATATAAATATAGCGTCTATATCATCAGCAATGTAAGATCACATGGTAGCAGAGCATGGAGAGATTGTTCCATCTACGGTTTCATGCTATGTCTGTAATGTATGTGGTTGGTATAATGTTCAATAATAAGGTAGGAACGGTGGAATTCTATGCTTCTGGGATCAGTAGATTTCTCCTGGTTTTCAGAATATAAAAGTTATGCTCAGTAAGACAGGTTTCCCTCTGGGATTTGGCTTGCTCAGCAAATAACATATGCTGTGGTCATAAAAAGATGTATTAGTATTTTAGAACCTTGCTTAAAATAGTTTGTCATTGGCATCTCTGCACATCTGTCCATGGTCCTGCCAATTGGATTTATGACCTTCTCCTCATGCTGAGAAATGCTCATCATCTGAGGAGGATTAGAGTTAGGTTCCTTGCACTCTGCCCAATAGGATATGGAACCATAGAAATGTTACAGCATAGAAAGAGACCATTAAACCCATGGGCCGGGATTCTCCGACCCGGCGCCGGGTCGGAGAATCCCTGGGGGAGGGAGGGAGGCGCGAGAATCATGACCCACCGCCCCGACGCCGGCTTCCCCATTCTCCGACACTGTTTTTCAGGCACCAGCGGGATCGCCGGTCAGGGGCCATTGACAGCGGCCCCCCGGCGATTCTCCTGGCTTCAATGGGCCGAGTGGCCGACAAATTTGGCCAAGTCCCGCCGGCATGGATTACTCACCTCCCACACGGCGGAACCTGGACGGTGAGTGTGCGGGTGCCATCCTGGAGGGGGGAAGGGGGATCCGACCCTGTGGGGGGCGCCCCCACGGTGTTATGGCCCGCGATCGGAGCCTACCGACCAGCAGACGGCCTACTTTACTCTGTGCCAGGCCCCTGTAGGGCTCCGCTGTATTGCCCAGGGGCCGGCACGGAAAAGGGAACCACCTCCCCGCATGTGCGGAAATATGTTGGCCGTTCCGCGCATGCGCGGACTCGCGCGGGCCGTTTCCCACCGGTTGGAGCTGCGGGGACGACTCCAGCATAACCTAGCCCCCTAGAAAGTTGAGACTTCCTCACTTTTGAGGGTCGTTGACGCCTGAGTCACTGGCGCCGGTTTTCACGTCGGCTTGGGGACATAGCCCCATTTTTAGAGAATCCCGCCCATGGTGTATGTGCCAACTAAAAAAGCTAACCACTCATTCTAACCCCACCTCCTGACACCAAATCCATAGCCTTGCAGGTTACATCACTTTATGTGTATTGTATGTTTTTAAAATTTTATGCATGCAATTCTCCGGAAAATATTTCTAAGTGTGGTAGCGAGCGGGAATTGCCACATGCTTCCCGGTGTTCGGCCCAGCAATGCCGGCAACATATTTCAATATTAATTGGTCCACATAACGAGGCCTCACGGGCTTCACTCCGCAAATGAAGGCTCGCCAGCTGATTTGGCCGGGCGTGCTCACCAGTCTCCCGCTAACAAGGTCAAGCAGCACATAAGCTGCACTTGCTCAGCCAACTCCAGTCAGCTCGCAATAATGGCGCCAAGGAGACCAGCGCAGAGATATGGGAATACTGACCTCGCGAGGCTCCCAGACGCAGTGCAGGTCAGGAGGAATGTTCTGTTCCCCCCGAGGAGAATCAGCCACACGGCAGCCAGTGCTGCCTGGGATGAGGTGGCAGCAGCTGTCAGCTCGGTAATTGTGACCAGGAGGAATGGCTTCCAGTGCTGCAAGAAGGTCAACAACCAACACCGGGCAGTACAACTGAATAGACACCAAAGGGGTGTCTCCCACAAGGGAGTACCCAACCCCCAACTCCCCGTGACCCCCAACCCTCCCTCCACGCCCGCCCCCACGCCAACCCTCCCTTCATACCCCCCTCCTAACACTGTGAACCACGCGTATGGCTAATGATGCCCCCTCTGTGTCTCCTCAGGAAGAACCCTCCCATAATCATTGGGAGAGGGCCCAGACTGACAGAGGTGTGCCAGACTCCTCACCACCTTTGAGAGGGCCATGGAGATGACTGTGTTGGGCGAGGACAGATCGGTCGCCCATGTGGAGGATGGCGCAGAGGTGAGGAACCACTTGGCTCCACCAAGATGACCTGTCAAACGTGCGTTGTTATTGCCTTACTGACTGACCTATCCCTCCCACATGCCCATTCTCTTGCAGGTCATCTAGTCGATGGTGCCGGCCGATCCCGGGCGGCCCCCTCTTCTGACTCTGAGGAGAACACCTCGGAGGAGAGCTCAGAGGATGCAACCATAGTTGTGGCACAGCTGTCATCCCCACCCTCCGCCAGCACAGGTACACACACCTCGGTGGGAAAAGGTAGTGGACAGGCTTCTGGGGCACAATCTGGTGAGCACCACTCTACTGGTGATTCACCAGTTTTATAGCCGATTGGAGGAGTCCCAGAGGCTACGGCCGCAGGAGATGGCGCCGCAATGCAAAGCCCCTCAGCCAACAATGCTAGGGTGGTGACCCCAGTGGGAAGCCTGGTGGATGACGTCAGCACCATTAGTGAAGGTGTCCAAGGCATTGTGCAGTCAGTGATGGCCATGCCCGAGGGTCTCGGGGGATGTCACCAAGTACCAGGCTGACCTCGATGAGGTTCTGCGGGACATGTCCCGCTCTCAGATGGGCATTGCTGAGGCACTGCAGAGCATGGCCTGGTCACTGACGAGCATTGCCGAGGTCAACACTGTGGTGCAGACATTGGGAAACTGCCAGGTGCAGAGCCAGGTGATGCAGGGGCAGCCGGGGTCCAAACCAACTGCTTCTCTGTCCCAAGGTGAACCCCAGGGCCCTATGGGAACTGACCGGGAGGAGGGGGCTCTGGGTGCCAATCCGGACCAGTCCCATGGAGTGGCAACGGTGGCCACCAGCTCCCCAAGTTCCACCAATCTGATGAGGCTGTGACTCGCAGTCAGCATTTGGGACATGGTGGCACCGCTGTGCATGAGCAGCTGGCAAGTGCGTAGGGGCCCTCAGGCCTCAAGAGCCCCCAGAGGACAGCCGGCAGCGACATCGAAGGCTATGAGATGAGGTAAGCAGCTGGCTGCCTCCACCTCAGGTGTGCATTCTGGGGAAACACCAAGCTGTACTGGTAGAGGTAGGAGAACCAAGGACGTTGAGGATCACTGACAGCACCAGGGAGAAGGGGGTGGCACCATCAGGAGAGTGGGGGATTGTGAAACATATTAAACACCTTTGTGCACAACCAATATGATGCCTCTGTCACTTTCTTCCACAATGCGGCCTGACCTCTAAACCCTTTGTCATCTCTGCAGGCACCCCCTCTCCCCTCCGCCCCCCCCTCCCCGTGGCACCCACCCACCCTCTGGCCGTTGACATGACCCTGGAGCTGTGTCCCATTCTCTGGGTATTCGGATGTTTGCTGCTGCATGTGTGGTGTTGCCTCCCGCAGTGCTCAGGCACAGTGTCCAGGCATCAAGGTGTCATTGGGATGCTCGGCAGTGACTCCCACAAGTTACATGGCCCGCCCACCCACGGGAATCCACTTGGAATGTGTGAAATGCTCACTTAACCATGATTGCTAATCCCCTATCCGCAATAACCTTCTGGTACAAGACCAGAGGCCTTGGCCATCGGTGGGGGTTGTGGGTGGTCAGAGACAATGGCTGCCCCTGGAGCGGGTAAACAATGCAGGGGTCAGCATGGTGGTGCCGTGAGCGGTAGTCCACCGGTTATCCCCCCCCCCCCAGCTCCCCCACAATCTCCTGCGGCGGTCCACCCCTGTGGAGGGTCCTCCACCCCCAGCCAAGGGTCCCTCACCCCTCCATACCGAGCACTGACGTGGCAATCCCAGCGCCCTTAAGCTCTTTGCCTGTGACCAAAGATGGCTACTCATCTCCTCGGCTCCCCACAGAAGCCCTTCCAACAGGTTCACATTTTTCAAAACGAGTACTAATCGGCGCCAGAATGACCACTTGCTGGGGAGGCCGCTGAATGATAGGAGGCCTTTGGATATGGGGTGGCTCCTGTTAATTGAATGGAAATTGGGCTGGAAGCTGGGCTTAAGTGGTGATAATTGGTTTCTTGCCTCACTACGGCAAGATGCCATTTTCGCCTACGGGAACGGGGTGGTTGCATTGCAAACTGTTTGGCGCCTGGTGCTGTTCTCGTTTTTGGCATGTCCTCAATTTCTATGCCATATTCACCGGCTTTGTTTCTCTTGAGAGAGAGCATAATGAGGACAAAGATTTGCTCCCTTTATTTATTCATTTATGTTTGTATCTGTCCACTTTGCTGCACCAGGTTGTGCAGTGCCCTCTGCGGTACATATTGCAGAACCCATTCTGGATCAGTCAAGGCAGCGGAAGCATATCTTAAGAAGTCTAGTTGTTTGCTCTATGATGGCTCTTGTGGATACATGAGCTCCCCCTTACTCCAGGAATGTCTCACTGAAGTAATCTGTCATGTATGCAAGGCATGGCCCTCTTCAGGGAGGATCCATCCAACCTGGACTGGCTCAAAAAGCTCTGGGAGCCATGAGTTGCACAAGATACATGTGTCATGACAAATATCTAGGAAACAAGCATTCGTCATCTACTGCCATCGCACAGCAGTTGGTATGTTCAAGGAATGAAATGCTTTCCAATTTGGATTTGTTTATTGTCATGAGGTATAGTGAAAAATATTTTTCTGCGTTCAGCACAGACAGATCATTAGGTACATGAAAAGAAAAAGTTAAAAAAATACATAATAGGGCAAGAAAATACATAATAGGGCAGAAAATACATAATAGGGCAGAAAATACATAATAGGGCATATGCAACTGGCTGTTCCCTGGAAAACTTTCCCTATGGCCACGAGTGCAGTTGATGACTCCATGATCCATGAGTGATGATGCTGAACACAACTGTCTTCATCAGTGGTGAAGTGGATAAATCATAAATCATTACAACTAAATAGGACACCAGACACCCCCATTATGCACCTGTGTCACAGCATATCAGATGCCACATATGTTCCACATTGTCCCCTAGAAGCACTGCTGGCATAGAAATTGAGCAGTACAGTGACCCCGAGGGTCAGTGGTAGCTTTTCCAACAAATCCACATGGCGACATGTCTTGATGAACCAACACATTTCCCAGAGCATCCTCTGATGGCTCTGGCATTGCCGGTCTGACATCTGGAGATAGTTTGTTCTTCTCTGGATGCATTGAGCACCAGTGCCAATCTTTACTAATGCTTTCCCTGGATTTCTGCACCTTGACCAACCTTCCCCTCTGGTGCTGCCTGCTATTGGTCTTGAGGCCTTTGTTGTAGAACTGCATGAACTCTTATTCTACATATTGTCTCCTCCTGCTTTCAAAGTTGCAGGAATATCAAATGAATGAGACCCATGGTTATTAAAGTAATTGCACAATGTGAAGAGGACAGAAATACATATGATAGCATGCCCATCCATTTTTCTCATCCATTTAACTAACCATTAATGAGTCCCTTTAATTAGCCAAGTGTGTACAACATGAAATCTACCCACCCAAAATTAACCTCCTCCCACTTTAATCCAGCGCACATTCAAATAAGCTGCATTTGACATGAAACCCTTACTGTCTGGTGCATGTAACCTTTGAGACCCATTCCTGTACCTTCCACAATCCTCCTGTTAGTCTCACACTTGCCCCATCGTTCTTGAACCACTCAATACAATCTTTCTTCTTTCCTCTGTTACATTGGACCCTATTACGATTTCCCTGGCCTTTCCATGTATCGCCCCCCCCCCCCCCCCCCCCCCCATGCCAACACAGGCAACCATCCAAATGTCCATTCTGATCCCAAATTCCACTCCTTACAAACCCCTTCCCCTCCCCCACACCCCAACCCTTACTTCTGTCCATCCATTACCAACCCCATAAGATCTTTGAATACTAAACCTGACTGTGGATCTGCTGCCATACTAAAAACTCCCCTCCTTGAAAATGACTATTCCCTCCAACACGCAACAACCTCAATTCAACGCTCAGGATCCCTGGGCGAGATTCTCTGATCCTAAGGCTAAGTGTTGACGCCATCGTAAAACATCATCGCGTTTCACGATGGCGTCAACAGGCCCCGAGGAGCAGCGATCCTGTGCCCTACAGGGGGCCAGCACGGCACTGGAGCGACTCACACAGCTCCAGCTGCCAATACCAGCATCAAACGGGTGCTGCAGGTCTGTGCATGCACGCTATGGCCGGTGCAAATTCACGCATGCGAGTTACAACCGGCGCGAACTCACGCATGCGTGCTAGTTTCCTTCTCCGCGCCGGCCCCAATGCAACATAGCGGAGGGCTACAGGGGCCAGGCGCTGAGGGATGTAGGCCCCCACCAGGAGAGGCCGGCCCGCTGATCGGTAGGCCCTGATTGCGGGCCAAGTCACATTGGGGACCCCCCCCCCCCCCCCCCAAAACCAGGCCGCCCCCGCCGAGGTCCCACCGGGTATGACCACATGTGAATGGCGCTGGCGGGACTCGGCCTATCTCGGAGGCAACTCGGCCCATCGCGCGCGGAGAATCGCCGGGGGGGGGGGGGCGTAGAGCAGCCCCCGACTGGCGCCATGCCGACTGTGCCGGCGCCAATGGCGCTGATTCTCCGGTTATAGCGAATCGGCGGACCGGCGTTGGGGCGTCGGAGCGGCATCGCGTGAAGGGTGTCTTCCCGACGGCGATTCTCTGACCCAGCTCAGGGTCAGAGAATCCCGCCCCTATATCGACAGTGCTGACTCCATCCATCTTACAATTCCTGCCTCGGATCCTGGCATCATTCCACTTCAGCTCCTAAAACTATCTTCATCAGTGGTGAAGTGGATAAATCATTAGCACAACTAAATGGGGCACCAGTCACCACCTTTATGCACTTGTGTCGCAACCAGAGAGATATTACATATGTTGCACATTGCCCCGTGGAAGCACTGCTGATGGAGAAATTGAGTGGGAGCAGACCTTATTAGAGCCAAACCTTTCAGAACTTAAATTAGAAAACATTCATGCACACAAAGGGTGGTAGATGTTTGAAACTCTTTTCCGCAAACAGCAATTGCTGCTGGATCCATTGTTAATTTTAAAACTGAGATTGATAGGTTTTTGATCACCAAATCAATTAAAAGATATTGGATAAAGGCCAGTAAAGTAAATCATTGGATACTGTAGCTTTAATGACGGATCTGCAATAAAGAGAATGAATCCACTGAACTTTATGACTTGCGCTGCTTGCACATAAGAGAGGGCCATTGTTGTATGATTTCAGCAGCACCTTTTTGATGTGAAAGATAGAGGCATTGAAGTAGGATTGCTGCCATCTGCTCAGCAGAAAAATACTGCACAAGACAAGACCTAATTGCTTGCAGGGGAGGCCGAATTATGGCATTCTGCCTGGACGTCACTGTTGTACTGAACCTGCAAGCTTCTGTTGATTTTGGAGGTCAAGGTGTGGCCCATATGTGACTTTGTATTTGGTGGAGGCAGAGTCACCACTTTGGTGTCATTTGAAGTCATTTGAAGCTTGTGATTTAAGTATGCAGGTCATTTATTGCTTCAATAAACATGAGTCAAAAATGCTCAGTGAGTTATGGCAGTGAATCTGATGCTACGAATAGAAAAAGAAAAACTACCACTTTAGAAATTAAATTAGAGGTTTTAAAGTGTTTTGAGGCTGGAGAATATGCAGTTGATATTGGGGTTTGAGCTTCATTGCTACAATCCAAGGATCAGGAGGGAACAGCAATAATAAGATTTATTATTTACATTATACTTTCTCTCAGCTCATCAAGAAACAGTATGTTGAGAATAAGCCATCAGGGAAGTTTGGCATATCAATTATATCCTCAAGACTATTGACAATATTGCTGATTCACAGAATGAAGTTACATTGTCATGCCTGAATGAGGTGTGACAAAAGCATGGCCTGAATGTGGGAGCAACCTCAGAAGGTTTCATGAGGCTGCCCCCAAAATTCAGCAGCAGATCATCACCTTAGCTTTGCTTTGAAGTGATGGAGGAATCTGGTGTGGTGGAATTGTTCATGACCCAAGAGAAAAGTTGTCAAATGGTGATTTGATGCAACTAGAAAAACAACAAGATGAACAAGAAAAACTCACTGTTGAGACACTAGCCCCTGCAATGTCAACAACAAACGATTGTTAAGAGCTTCCCAACATCGAATCAGCAATGACAACCTTTACAGAGTTTGATCCAAACACAGAACACAGTTTCAAGATTGTTGACAATATTGCCCTTTGTCCCAATAACTCCACCAGGACTTGACTGCTCAACTTACTTCCAAAACCAAAATCACTCCATCTTCAGTCATTGAGCTTGTGCATGCAAAGAGGCTTTTATGTGCATTCACTCAGAAAGCATTTGAGAAAATAGGTCTTTGACTGAACACTTGGAAAACAAATGTCCTCGTCCTACCAGCTACATGGCTTGCAAAATCCATCGCCTCCAATATGCTAAATTTTCCTTTAGTGTCCAAAGGTGACCTGGGAATTTGGGGATAGACCGGGGAGTGGGCTTAGGTAGGATGCTCTTTCAGAGGGTTGGTGCAGACTCGATGGGCAAATGGCCTCTTTTTACACTTCAGGAATTCTATGAAGCAAGCACAGATACTTTGTCAGGAGCAGGTAGAGATGAAGGTGATTTGATGGAGAGGGTGCGCAAACATCCAAACAATTCACCTATCCAAACCTCTAAGCAACTCATGCCCCGCATATGACAGAGTCTACAGATCATGCATTGGACTTATCTGTTACGTAATTGGTTAAGAGACATTCCAATTAGTTGTCTCATTTATGTTAAGTATCCAATAATTGACACTTATATGTAAAGGGGCTTCAGGTGGCCTTTGTGTCAGGTGGTGTGATGATAAGAGTTTTGTGCAGAGTCTGTTAAAGTAAAATAAAGGTGTTTGTGAAAAGGAGCAGAACCTTTGACTCATTATACAACAGCAGCTAAACGTCCAACATTATCAGCCATCTTAGTGGAAGCAAGTCCCTAGGGGACTGCCTAAGAAGAAAGAGAGACTGGTGAGTGTTATCTATAATAAATGTGTATATTATTTGTTTACTATTTAGTTATTTATTTTACTTTACAGTTTATTACATTTTGAAACATTTAATATTGCACAAGTATTGTTTATCCAGATGGGAAATGTGCAAAAAGAACCTCACTCCAGTTTATACATTGATTCTTATTTGAATCTCTGGTTCACTTAGATTTGATTCACTTGAAGTTACCCCACCCATCCTTCTTGGCCCTTCATGCCAACACATGTTTTTCATCCAACCACCAATGGCCCCTTATGCCCTCCATTCGAGCACAATGCCCAAACATCCCCCAAGATTCCCCAAACCTCCATGCAAACTTTATAGCCATTCATCAAATGTCTACCATGGGCAGATCTCAGAGGCCATGCAGAGATGAAAAAGATCCAAATATCTACACAGCTCTCAATATACAGACTTGATATTTTTAAAATCCTCTCATTAATGAAAGCATCAAAGTGTTTAAATCTCAAGTAGTTAACCTCTTAAAAAATGAACTCTGTTCATACCACTAATCCTTTGACAGCCTCTTAAAGATGCCATTCAAACTTTGAACTTAAAATTCCCTGCTGGAATGAATGCGGCTTTTGAAACTCAGCTAAGCAAAATGAATATCCCTTAGGAAAATATCAACAAACTGGTTTAGTAACACTGTGTACACATTTTACATGATGAGCGAGGCACACCTCTCCAGAGTGCTGCCTGCTATATCTGTTGCACAGAATCTCCAGCACATGACTGCTGATGTCATGGTTACCACATGGTCTACATCACCCATTATCATATCTATTCCATTAGCTCATTGCATTGCAGTACATAAAACAGAATATGAACCAAAAATATATTTACTTTAGTATACTGTCATTCCATGTTGTTCCGTTGCTGGATTCCACAGGAAAACTCTATTTTCCGTGGCCCAAAATTAATATTTGGAACGATCTTTTAAATATTGTGATAAACAAAGAAAAAATAAGCATCATCGACTTATTCGTTAACAAAGCTTTCTTTCAAAACTTTTTAAATTTATTTATCTTAAATGAGGCCATTCACAGTTAGCTTAGTTGGTTGGAGAATGGTGTTTAAATGGATAGTGCACGATCAATACCCCGAACTGGTAGAAGTCATCCTTGGGGCCTGTGGGGAAGCACGGTGACGCAGTGGGTTAGCACTGCTGCCTCACAGTGCCGAGGTCCCAGGTTCGATCCCGGCTCTGGGTCATCTGTCCATGTGGAGTTTCCACATTCTCCCCATGTTTGCGTGGGTTTCGCCCCCATAACCCAAAGATGTGCAGGGTAGGTGAATTGGCCACTCTAAATTGCCCCTTAATTGGAAAAAAACAATTGGGCGCGCTAAATTAATTTTTTTTAAACTTCTTGGGGCCTGCCTCTTCTACATGTCCCATTGTAATATCATGACATCATTGAGACATGATTAGCAACCTTTAGCCAGTAAGGATGCTACATGGAGAGAGTGTTTGGAGTTTTCCTACAAAAGCTAACATCCTAAATTTCAGACAGTGAAAAATGAGCATGCTTGAATTTGAAGACCTAAAGTACTGTTGTTCTCAAAATATATACTTGTGTTCATAATCTGTCTTTTAGAATTGCAGACTATTAACATGGCAATCCTGAACCACACCCACCCACTTGAAGAAAAATGAAATGAAAATCACTTATTGTCACAAGAAGGCTTCAAATGAAGTTACTGTGAAAAGCCCCTAGTCGCCACATTCCAGCGCCTGTTCGGGGAGGCTGATACAGGAATTGAACTGTGCTGCTGGTCTGCCTTGGTCTGCTTTCAAAGCCAGCGATTTAGCCCTGTGCTAAACCAGCCCCTGGTTTTGGAACATAGGAATTTACATAGGAACATCGGAATTAGGAACAGAAGTAGGCAATTCAGCCCTTTGAGACTGCTCTGCCCTTTCACCCTTACACTTCACTTACCCTACACCTCCCACCAAACCACCCATCCTGCTCCCAAACCACCCACTCCCCACAAACCCCAAAAACAGCCTGGATGCAGCAAAATCAAGGTCATAGACACAGAGACACATAGAAGATAGGAGCAGGAGGCGGCATTTTGGCCCTTCGAGCCTGCTCCACCATTTATCACAATCAAGGCTGATCATCCAACTCAATAGCCTAATCCTACTTTCTCCCCATAGCCTTTGATCCCATTCTCCCCAAGCACTATATCTAGCCGCCTCTTGAATATATTCAAAGTTTTAGCATCAACTACTTCCTGTGGTAATGAGGTCCACAGGCTCACCACTCTTTGTGAAAAGAAATGTCTCCTTACATCTGTCCGAAATGGTTTACCCTGAATCCTCAGACTGTGATCCCTTGTTCTGGACCCATCATTGGTAACATCTTTCCTGCATCTACGCTGTCTAAACTGTTAGAATTTTATAAGTCTCTCTGAGATCCCCACTCATTCTTCTGAACTCCAGCAAGAACAATCCTAACCTAGTCAATCTCTCCTCATATGACAGTCTCACCATCCCTGTAATCAGTCTCATAAACCATGGATGCATATTTCTTTGTCACTAACCACAGAATCCAGGCCAAAATTTCCAACTCATCATGCAAACCTCAACAGTTTAATGTCAGAAAATGTAATGTTGGAAACACAAAATGTTATTGTAGGCAAAACAGTTCTTGATCTAATCCTAATTTGTTCTGGCATGCTTTCAAGCAGGTTATTATTTTGGAATAAACTTGATTTAAATTTTAAAATGGCACCAGCAACCAAACTGAATTGCAACCTGGATGTTAAGTTGAAAGACAGCACTTTTTTTTTAAAACAATTTTTAAAAAATACTAATTTAACTCACATGTTTCAATTTAATTGGAAGGCCAGGCTACAGGTTCCTAATTAAATATTTTACTGAATAGGCTTGTGCATTTGGCAGCATATTTATGTCTATTCAGAGAATGTATTTAGCAGATGATTTCCACTGATGACTTTTAGCAAAAACTGAAAATATTGCATATCAGATATATTGAGCAGAGTACAGCAGTACAAAAAAATAGGAACTCCTACGAAAATGCCTTTCCATTAATTATTTTATCTTACAGTTCAGTCACAAATTGACTAATTCAAAACATGACTTCATACACATTTGCCATCATCTATGTAAACCCCTTGCAGGTCGGGTAGAAAATGCTACCACTTTATGACTACAATTATACACCAGCAAATTAACTAACCTCCCAAGAGCTACCTTCTATCACGGTCTGCCAAAATGTATAATATCTTTTTGTATAGATTATAAGTTAAATTTAACAAACATGCACAGTAGCAGTTTATTGTTAAAATAATATTGTTGCAAAGTCAATAATGCAATAAGTCACTCCACATTGCTCATGGATGAACATCTCCCTTTAAAATTACTATTGCCAATATGATGAACATTGAAACAATAAATACTATAGTACACTACAAAATATTTACAGTTTTCCTTATCTGTAATTTAGATCTGATCTTCGTTGCATCCTATTAACATGCCGATGTAAAAGTTCATCAATAATGTCAAGCGCTTTATATTCTCACCACCAGTAATGAGGTAAAAGCATACAGGTTTATAAATTCCCAAAATTCTAATTCCATTTTATGAAAGCAAAATCCAATTTGAAACCCAATTAACTTGAAATTCTGTCTTCTTAAGTGTATTGCTATGCATAGTACATTCAACATCTTTCATCAACCTGGATAACATATGCACTTTGCAGTGCTGGTATTAACTATAAATCACTAACATATCTTTAAATCTTTAAACATTTAAAGCTCCAATTCTTCTTTTTCTTTTCTCCACATTTTCATCATTTTCATCAAACAACAAAAGAAAAACAAACAAAATAACAATCCCAAAGAACAACAGCCCCCTTTAATATACAGTCTAATACATCCATTCGTACATTTCAAATAAAAGTGAACAAGTGAGCACTGTCCTCCCCCCCCCCCCCACCTGTTCATTGGCAACAAGTTTGTGAAAGTGCATGATAAACAATCCCCATGAATTTTAGAACTGCTACTTTAGCTCAAATTTCACCTTCTCCGGGGTCAAGAATTCCAGTAGGTCCCCCTGCCAAGCTGAGGCACAGAGTGGAGAAGCTGATCTCCACCCAACAGGACCCACCTCCTGGCAGTCAGCGAGGCGAAGGCTAAAACATGTGCCCCAGCACCCGCCTGCAGCTCGGACTGGTCTGACACACCGAAAATTACCTCGAAGGGATCCGGTTCCAGATCCACATGTAAAACCCCGAGGATGATGCTAAAGACCTCCCTCCAATACCTCTCCAACTTCGGACAGGGCCAAAACATATGTACATGGTTAGCAGGGCCCCTCCCGCACTGCTCACAGACATCCCCCACCCCCTCAAAGAGCTGGCTCATCCTCGCCTTCATGATGTGCGCCCTGTACACGACCTTCAGCTGTATCAGCACAAAATCGCACATGAGGTTGAGGCGTTAATCCTTCGCAGCACCTCACCCCACAGACCTCTTTCCATTACCTCCCCCAACTCTTCTTCCCACTTGGCCTTAATCCCTTCCATGGAGACCGTGTCCTCTGTCATAATATAAATCTATGTATATAATGGAGTGCAGACAGGTAGTGATTGACACACAGGATGACCAGTAAGCACACAGAACAGAGCAGCCAATCACCAGACAGGACACGACCACTATAAAGCCAGAGGGTACCAGTTTTCCCGCTCTCTCGGGACCCAGTCTCTGAGACAGTCAGAGCTCGTGAGCTAGCCAGTGCAAACACCATGTGGTAGCTAGTAAGTCTGGTCAGGCTAGTGTCAGGTCTCCATTCAAGTCAGCATAGTGTCAACCCACAGTTGAACATGTATAATAGTTTAGATGTTAAATAAAATCGTGTTGCATCTCATCAAGTGTTGGAAGCCTGTCTCTCACTACACTGCATCAAGTGCAGTCCCCATCGACCCAGCCAGCCCAACACATCAGCCTCCACCAGAATCTTCCCGTAAATCGCCAACACCACCAACTCCAATCCCCCTGCCGTCAGTACCTCTTCCAACAACGAGTGGCCGGCGCTATCACGAAGCTTGGAACATCCTTCCTTTCAAAGTCTCGGAGCTGCAGGTACCTAAACCCTATCCCTTGCCCCAATCCGTACTTCTTCCCCAACCTGACGGAAAGTCCAACAGGAACAGATCTTTTATTACCTTGATCCCTCTCTCCTCCCATCTCCGAAATCTCCTGTCCAACCTCCCTGGTGCAAACCTATGATTCCCACAAATCAGCATCTCCCTTGACCCAACCTCCAACTTAAAGTACTGTCTCAACTGCCTCCAAGTCTTCAACATTGCTACCACCATCGGACTCCCAGAGTACTTGCCCACCACCAACGGAAGCAGTACCGTTGTCAGCATTCTCAATACTGACGCCTTACACAGTCCTTCCTCCACCCTAACCCATCAGGACCCCCCCAAAGCAACCCCCCCACGAACCAACCCCGGCCACCCACCTAATCCTGACTACCTTTCCCCCCCCCCCCCCCCCCCCACCCCAAATGAATTAGGTGACCACTTTGTTCACTTCCCTCAAAAATGACTTGGGTAAAAGGTCCGGCAGGCACTGGAACAAAAACAAAAATACGGCAACACCACCTTCGTCTGTTTTCCCTCGGCTGGCATCATGATCACGTTTAATAACCTTCAGACATTCAAAAATAGCTGTCTTCCCCGATCACCTTTGGGAGGCACCCCTCTAGCCTGGCCACCAGCACCTTCGCCAGTATCTTGCCATTTACATTCAGTAACGATATGGGCCTATACGACCCACACTCCGTCGGGTCCTTGTCCTTCTTTAACAACAAGGAGGTCGGGGCCTGTTCCAAAGTTTGTGGTAGCATCCCCTTCGCTATTGCCTCCACAAACATCCTCACTATCAACAAAGCCAACTTGTCTTTTGAACTTCTTATAATACTCCACTGGGAGCCCATCTGGCTCTGCCATCTTCCCCGATTTGATCTTCCCAATTGCCTCCTTAACCTCTTGTTCCCCCACCGACCCTTCCAATCTGGCCCTATCTTCCTCCCCCAGCCACGAATACTCCCTGCTCCCACACATCGGCCACTGCCTTCGACACCGCCACCCTCACCGAGGCAATTGCTTCCGACATCAATACCTTCATTGCCGGCAAGTCATTGCTCCATTTGTTTGGAAAACTTTCTCAAATTCCACGGCCATCACTTAGGTCATCTTCTCTATTGTGAAGGGCGCAGCCCCATCCAGCGATGCAACTTCCACCATCTTTCCTGCTGCCGGGCTGACCCTTTTGCTTGACAGCGAACTTTCGCTTGTCCCCTTCTTCCCAACGGTTTTCTTCTGGTTTTTAGACATCCCCCTCCTTCCTTTTCGTCTTCCTGCACCTGTTCATCTAAAAATTTCCCCTGGGACCGGGCATTAAATTCTGAAACACCGAGCCTTGAGCAGGAGCCACCCAACTTGCGACTTCCACCTACATGCCACCACCGGAAGTCCTAAACCTTCAATTCAAGATCCGTGAGTGGATTTACTTCCCATTGACTGGTTAGCAGGACTTTCTCATGACCATATCAATCCACCTGCAATATGCTGAAGTTTCCTGTTATGACCATATTTGTACATTCAGAATGGGGTAGTAGTAGTAGGGAAATCATGTTTAACCAATGTATTGGAGTTCTTTGAAGGAGTCACATGTTCTGTCGATAAAGGGCAAACGGTGGATGTATTGCATCAAATGCCTTTTGGAAATCTAAGTAAAGTGCCACAAAGTTTATTATGTAAAATAAAAGCTAATAGTATAGGGGGTAACATATTTGCATGGATTAAAGATTGGCTAGCTAACAGGAAACAGAATTGGCATAAATGGGTCCTTTTCTGGTTGGCAGAAGGTGATGAGTGGTGTGCCATAGGGATCAGTGCTGAGACTTGAATTTCTTAATGACTTGGATGAAAGGACTGAAGGTATTGTTGCTAAATTTGCTGATGACGCAAAGATAGGTGGGAAAGTAAATGGTGAAGAGGGTGTAAGAAGGCTGCAAAGGGACATAGATAGGTTAAGTGAGGGGCAAAAAATCTGGCAAATGGAGTACATGTGGGAAAATGTGAAATTGACCATTTTGACAGGAAGAATAAAAAAGCTTCTTATCTAAATGGTGAGACACTGCAGATGTCTATGGTGCAGAGGAATCTGGGTGTCCTAGTACATGAATTACAAATAGAAGTCCAAAAGCTGGTGATTCAAAACAAACCTGTTAGACTTTAACCTGGTGTTGTAAGACTTCTTACTGTGCCCACCCCAGTCCAATGCCAGCATCTCCACATCATGAATTACAAAAGGCTAGTACACAGGTACAACAAGTAATTAGGAAAGTTATAGAATGTTATAATTTATTTATATGGGGAATTAATTACAAAAGTAGGGAGTTTATGCTTCAGTTGTACAGAGCATTGAAGAAACCACATCCGGAGTATTATGTACAGTATTGGTCTCCTTATTTCAGGAATGTTGTAAATGCATCTGAAGCAATTCAGAGAAGGTTTTGCAGACAAATACCAGAAATAGGCGGGCTTCCTTCGGGGAAAAGGTTGGAGAGGTTAGGCTTGTAGCCACTAAAGTTTAGAAGAGTAAGAGGCAACTTGATTGATACCTTCAAGATCCTGAGCGGTATTGACAGAGTGAACATGGAGAGGACGTTTCCTTTTGTTATACAATATAGAACTATTGGTCACTGTTTAAAAATAAGCAGTCGCTCATTTAAGTAAATGATCAGGAAAATTTCTTCAAACAAAGAACAAAGAAAATTACAGCACAGGAACAGGCCCTTCGGCCCTCCCAGCCTGCGCTGATCCAGATCCTTTATCTAAACCTGTCGCCTATTTACCAAGGATCTACTTCCCTCTGTTACTTGCCCGTTCATATATCTGTCTAGATGCATCTTAAATGATGCTATCGTGCCCACCTCTACCACCTCCACTGGCAAAGCGTTCCAGGCACCTACCACCCTCGGCGTAAAAATCTTTCCTCGCACATCTCCCTAAAACTTTCCCCCTCTTACCTTGAAATTGTGACCCCTTGTAATTGACACCCCCACTCTTGGAAAAAGCTTGTTACTATCCACCCTGTCCATACCTCTGATAAATTTTGTAGACCTCAATCAGGTCCCCCCCTCAACCTCCGTCTTTCCAACAAAAACAATCCTAATCTACTCAACCTTTCTTCATAGCTAGCATGCTCCATACCAGGCAAAATCTTGGTGAACCTACTCTGCACCCTTTCTTAAGGATCCACATCCTTCTGGTAATGTGGCGACCAGAACTGCACGCAGTATTCGAAACGTGGCCTAACAAACGTTCTATACATCTGTAACATGACCTGCCGACTCTTGTACTAAATTCCCCGTCCGATGAAGGCAAGCATGCTGTATGCCTTCTTGACCACACTATCGACCTACGTTGCCACCTTCAGGGTACAATGGACCTGAACTCCCAGATCTCTCTGTACATCAATTTTCCCCAGGACTCTTCCATTGACTGTATAGTCCGCTCTTGAATTAGATCTTCCAAAATGCATCACCTTGCATTTGCCTGGATTGAACTCCATCTGCCATTTCTCTGCCCAACTCTCCAATCTATCTATATTTTGCTGTTTTCTCTGACAGTCCCCCTCACTATCTGCAACTCCACCAATCTTAGTATCATCTGCAAACTTGCTAATCAGACCACCTATACCTTTGTCCAGATCATTTATGTATATCACAAACAACAGTGGTCCGAGCACGGATCCCTGTGGAACACCACTAGTCACCTTTCTCCATTTTGAAACACTCCCTTCCACCACTACTCTCTGTCTCCTGTTGCCCAGCCAGTTCTTTATCCATCTAGCTAGTACACCCTGAACCCCATGCAACTTCACGTTTTCCATCAACCTGCCAAGGGAAACTTTATCAAACGCCTTACTGAAGTCCATGTATATGACATCTCCAACCCTTCCCTCTTCAATTAACTTTGTCACTTCCTCAAAGAATTCTATTAGGTTTGTAAGACATGACCTTCCCTGCACAAAACCTTTCCCCAATTTAGCCTCTTCCTTCCGGACCACTCTCATATTTGTCCATGAGTATTCTAATACTTATGGAATTGTGATCGTTATTCCCAAAGTAATCACTGACTGAAACTTCAACCACCTGGCTGGGATCATTCCCCAATACCAGGTCCAGTATGGCCCCTTCCCGAGTTGGACTATTTACATACTGCTCTAAAAAACACTCCTGGATGCTCCTTACAAATTCTGTTCCATCTGTGCCTCTAACACTACATGAGTCCCATTCAATGTTGGGGAAGTTAAAATCTCCCATCATAACCACTCTATTGCTCCTACATTTTTCTATAATCTGTCTACATATTTGTACCTCTACTTCACGCTCGCTTACTCAGAGGCCTGTAGTAAAGTCCCAACAATGTTACTGCACCCTTGCTATTTTTTACCTCTACCCATATTACCTCAGTGCTCGAATCCTCCATAGTGCCCTCCTTTTTTTTTTTTTTTTTTATAAATGTTTTTATTCAGTTTTCATATTTTATATTGAACAAATTACAAATTGTTAGGAGAGAAAAAGAACAACAAAAAAAAAAAAAAAAACACAACAAACAAACACGCAAAAATTAACATACATATTTACAGGTAAGCATCTTCGTAGTAGTAACTGCGCCCCCCCCCCCCCCCCCCCCCAACATGTTTATTTAGTTTGGTTTTGGGCCTTAGCTAGCCATCGAACCCCCGTACCGAACCTGTAGCCCCTCCCGCTACCTTCCCCCGACTATTCTTCCTCTTGTACATTGGCCACAAATAGGTCCCGGAACAGTTGCATGAATGGCTCCCACGTTCTGTGGAAGCCGTCGTCCGACCCTCGGATGGCAAATTTGATTTTCTCCATTTGGAGAGATTCCGAGAGGTCGGACAGCCAGTCCGCAGCTCTGGGCGGTGCTGCTGACCGCCAGCCAAACAGGATTCTACGGCGGGCGATCAGGGAGGCAAAGGCAAGGGCATCCGCCCTCCTCCCCAGGAATAGATCTGGCTGTTCTGAAACCCCGAAGACCGCCACTATCGGGCATGGCTCCACCCTCACTCCCACCACTTTGGACATTACCTCGAAGAAGGCTGTCCAGTACTCCACGAGTCTGGGGCAGGACCAGAACATGTGGGCGTGGTTGGCCGGGCCTCTTTGGCACCGTTCACATCTGTCTTCCACCTCCGGGAAGAACCTACTCATACGGGTTCTTGTTAAGTGGGCTCTATGTACCACTTTTAGTTGCGTCAGGCTGAGCCTTGCGCACGTGGAGGTGGAGTTGACCCTATGCAGTGCTTCGCTCCAGAGTCCCCACCCTATCTCCATCCCCAGGTCGTCCTCCCATTTCCTTCTTGTTGCGTCCAGTACGGTGTCGTCCCTATCTACCAGTCGGTCATACATGTCACTACAGTTCCCTTTCTCTAGGATACTTGCGTCCAGTAGGTCTTCCAGTAGTGTCTGTCGTGGCGGTTGTGGGTACGTCCTTGTCTCCTTTCGTAGGAAGTTTTTGAGCTGCAGGTACCGTAGCTCGTTCCCCCCAGCTAGCTGAAACTTCTCTGTCAGTTCGTCCAGTGTTGCGATCCTGTCGTCCGTGTATAGGTCCCTGACTGTCAGTGTCCCCCCGTCCTGCCTCCACCTTTTGAAGGTGGCGTCAGTCAGTGCTGGTGTGAACCTATGGTTGTTGCAGATGGGAGCCCTGTTCGACATTTTGGTCAGGCCAAGTTGCTGCCGCAGTTGGTTCCAGGATTGGAGGGTGGCTGTCACCACTGGGCTGCTGGAGTGTTTTTTGGGTGGGGATGGGAGTGCTGCCGTGGCGAGGGCCCGGAGGGAGGTTCCCATGCAGGAGGCCTCCTCCGCACGCACCCACTCAGCCTCTGGCTCCTGGATCCATCCCCTTACTCGCTCGGCTGTTGCTGCCCAGTGGTAGAATTGTAGATTCGGGAGGGCTAGCCCTCCCCTGGTTTTTGTTTTTTGTAAGACCTTCTTTGGGATCCTAGCATTTTTACCCCCCCATACGAACGCCATGATGAGTTTGTCCAGCGCTTTGAAAAAGGCCTTGGGGATGTAGATCGGAATGGATCTAAACAGGAAGAGGAACCTGGGCAGTACGTTCATTTTGATCGTCTGAACTCTCCCCGCGAGGGAGAGCGGGAGTGTGTTCCATCTTTGCAGGTCCTTTTTAACTTCCTCCGTCAGGCTGGTGAGGTTCCATTTGTGGATCCCTTTCCAGTCATGGGCTATTTGGATCCCCAGGTAGCGGAATTTATGTCGGGCTTGATTGAACGGCAGCCCCTTTAGTGCTGCCCCCCCCCCCCCCTTGCGGGTGTACTGGGAAGATCTCACTTTTGCTCATGTTGAGTTTGTAGCCCGAGAAGGCTCCAAACTCTTTCAGGAGCGCGATGATTCCGTCCATGCTGCTTTGTGGGTCCGAGATATAGAGGAGCAGATCATCCGCATAGAGTGAGACTCTGTGCTCTCTACCTCCCCTTCGGATCCCCCTCCAATTTTTTGCTGCCCTGAGCGCGATTGCTAGCGGTTCAATTGCTAGTGCGAACAGCAGCGGGGACAGTGGGCATCCTTGTCTGGTGCCCCTGTGCAGCTGGAAGTATTGGGAGTTGGTATTGTTGGTCTGTACACTCGCCATGGGTGCGTTGTACAGGAGCTTTACCCAAGCGGTGAACCCTGTTCCAAGCCCGAACCGCTCCAGTACCTCTATGAGGTATTTCCACTCGACTCTGTCGAAGGCCTTTTCTGCGTCCAGGGAGACGATCACCTCTTGTGTTCTCTCCCCGGAGGGGGTCATTATCACGTTCAGCAGGCGCCTGATGTTCGCGGTAAGCTGTCTACCTTTGACAAAGCCCGTCTGGTCCTCTGTGACCACCTCAGGTACACAGTCTTCTAGCCTCTTGGCTAGGATTTTGGCCAGTATTTTGGCGTCTGCATTCAGCAGAGATATGGGTCTGTATGACCCACATTCCGTTGGGTCTTTGTCTTTCTTAGGTATCAGCGAGATTGAGGCCTGTGCTAACGTGGGTGGCAATGTGCCCCTAGCTAGCGAGTCTGTGAACATCTCCCGTAGGTGCGGGGCCAGCGCTGTTAGTGCCCTCCTTAATCACAGCTGTGATATCATCTCTGACCAGTAATGCAACTCCTCCACCCCTTTTACCTCCCTCTCTATCCCACCTAAAGCATCTATACCCTGGGATATTTAGTTGCTAATCTTGCCCTTCTCTCAACCAAGTCTCAGTAATACCAATAATATATTCCCAGGTACTAATTCAAGCCCTAAATTCATCTTCCTTACCTGCTACACTTGTCGCAATTAAGCAAATGCACCTCAGACCACCTGTCCCTTTGCGTTCATCATCTCTTCCCTGTCTACTCTTCCCCTTAGTCACAATAAATTTATTATCTAGTACTTTACTGGCTTTAATTGCTGCCTCTTTACTGACCTCTAACTTCCTAATCTGGTTCCCATCCCCCTGCCACATTAGTTTAAAACTTCCCAACAGTGTTAGCAAAAGCACCCCCTAGGACATTGGTTCCAGTTCTGCCCAGGTTTAGACCATCTGATTTGTAATCGTCCCACCGCCCCCAGAACTGGTTCCAATGTCCCACAAATCTGAACCCCTCCCTCCTGCACCATCTCTCAAGCCACGTATTCATTCTGACTATTCTTGAATTTCTACTCTGACTGTCTCGTGGCACTGGTAGCAATCCTGAAATTACCACCTTTGTGGTCCTACTTTTTAAACTTATCTCCTAACTCTCTAAATTCTGATTGTAGGGCTTCAACCCGTTTTTTACCTATATCGTTGGTGCTGATATGCACCACGGCAACTGGCTGTTCACCCTCCCCCTTCAATATGTCCTGCAGCCGATCTGAGACATCCCTGACCTGTGCACCTGGGAGGCAACATACCATTTGGGAGTCTCGTTTTCGACCACAGAAACGCCTGTCTACTCCCCTTACGATTGAATCCCCTATGATTATAGCCCTGCCAGTCTTTTTCCCACCCTTCTGTGCAGCAGAGCCAGCCACGGTGCCATGAGCCTGGCTACTACTGCCTTCCCCTGATGAGTCATCTCCCCCAACAGTATCCAAAACGGTATCCTGTTTTGGAGGAAGATGACCGCAGGGGACACCTGCACTGCCTTCTTGCTCTTTCTCTGGCTTTTGGTCACCTATTCCCTGTCTCCCTCACCAATCCTAATTTGCGGTCTGACAAACTCACTGAACGTGCTATCCATGACCTCCTCAGCATCGTGGATGCTCCAAAGCGAGTCCATCCGCAGCTCCAGAGCCGTCATGCGGTCTAACAGGAGCTGCAGCTGGACACACTTCCCGCACATGAAGGAATCAGGGCAGTCTCTGGACTCCCACATTGAGCACGAGGAGCATAACATGGGTAACTTCTCTCTGAGAGTCATGAGTCTCTGGAACCCTCTTCCTCAAAAGACAGTGGAAGAGTCTTTGAATATTTTTAAGGAGAGCTAGATGTATTCTTGATTAACAAGGGGATAAAAGGTTATTGGGGGTTGGCAGGAATGTGAGGTTGAGCTAACAATCAGACCAGCCATGATCTTATTGAATGGCGGAGCAATTCGAGGGGCCGGGTGGGGTACTGCTCCTAATTCGTATGTTCCTGTGTATATTTGTATGTTAGTGTCAACATCTTTCCTCATTGGGTTACTGCTGCTGGGAAGGGAAGAAGGGAAGTCAGTCAAGTTTTGTTGCAGCCTTTAAAAAGTTTCAGTCCATTAAAAAATGGGCATAGCTTTTTGCACAACAACAGCCTAGTCTGAGTAGCAAGAATCATTAATACATTTTTGTTAGCCTCAAAGAGTGACTCATGAAGATTTGTGGCACACTCATTCAAAGGAAGTAGGCAAAGCAGATAGTCCATCCTACCCCCAAGTCCCTAACACACAGTTTTACAAGAGATTCATCAACCTCAAAAGAGTGGCCAAGGGAAGTCACAGTTCATATTGTACATCCTGTACTAACGACAGAAACTTCATATATCATTTTTGTGTCTTCAGTTTTGTGCCAGGGGAACTGACAGATACAATGGGAATCTCTGAAAACATTAAAGACCTCTGCAACCCAAAAGGAATCCATGGACACACACTATCAGTCACAAGGGGTTCTGCTAGTTTTGAAGGGCAGTTGATTTAAAGAGACAATTCAGTTCTCATCAAGGGATGCGTGTGTTCATAAGGGAGAAATTAAGTGTCCGTGCCATTTACATTCCTCTAATACTGGCCAGGAGTTTTTGGATGGCAGGTTTTCCTTCCTGCCATCCGAGGAATCAGTAGTAGACATGCCATCATCAATCCTGGCAGCCCAAAGCTAGTTAACACTCTAACGAGCATTTGTGGGGTGGAGCTCTCTAGTCTCAGCAGTGCCCAGAAGCTGCAGTGGACAGGACTGGGACTGCAAGCAGTATCCAGAGTACGCGTGGGATTCTCCATTTCCCCAGCCCCATGTTTCCCAGCAGTGCGCTATTTGTTGGTGGCAGGATTTTCTACTCCTGCCGCTTGACAATGGGATTTCCTATTGAAGCCAGGAATCCCGTGGGCAGGGGTGTGCTGCCAACAGGAAAATAGAATCCCAATTGATAAGTCCTGGAGTTCTTGAGTTTTGCGGGACTCGCAGAAGGGAGAGGAGGCTCGGCTCAGCTCGGGAGGAGGGTGGGGGGGGGAGAGGCTTGGATAGAAGGAGACAGCGGTATTGGTGGAGAGGCCAAGGCCAAGGAGGGAGGAAGCACCTGCAGGGGGCAGATATTTAGGGATAGCACCCGAAGTTGAAAGGAAGCTTTCCCCCCCAAGCCTGAAAATTGAGGTAAGTTTTTAAGGCCACCCTCCACCTACAAATCTGCCAACGGGTGAATATAAAATCATGCCCACTGTGGTCATTGGCTGAAAAAGATAGAGAAAGGTAAGGGGAGATTGAGAAGTGGCAACAGCAGCAACAGAGCAAATAACCTTGAGAAAATCATTCAGAAGCTGTTAGTGTTCAAGACGATGATTGAAGTTGCAAGGGAGGAACGCCTAACAAAATGGTTGGTAACATTGAAGAGGAGTTCGCGGAGACATCTTATTTTCTAAAGATGTTGGAATAAGAAGAATTGGTTGTGGTGAAGGACCAGTGGTATTGCTGGAAATGGTCATGCCCAAGTGGCAGATTGATTTCCAACATGTTCTGTAGTCTGCAAGCCAAAGAGTAGCACAGATGTGATAAACAGTGAGGGTGCAAGGCCATTGTGGATATGGTATGGACGAGAATATAGTGGAAACAAATCTTAGCAATTTTAACCCGGATGCTGGGTCAAAGAGAATTTCAGAAACTTTCAGGATTGAGGATATTTGCCATCCCACAAGGAAAAAACAAGAGGGAAATGGGATTTGGAATAGGCAGCAAGAGGAATTATATTGTCTTATCACGGACTGAAAATTTCAGACAACCCACTCTTCTTGATTGGAGGAATTAAGTGGCAAAAATTAGGATCACAACACCTTAGGATGTGGATTGTCCCAGAATGCAAGAAAGAGCTTGGCTCCTTCACAAACGAGACTGAGGATTGTTCTCTTCATGAACTTTTATCATTCAAAACCCTTCTCTCTAGCCTTTGGGAGCATTGTTCTCTGAAATTTCAACCTTCGTTTTTTCAAACAGTCTCTGCATGCATCAATCTTCAAAGTGCATACGGTGGGTCATTTAGTAAGAAGTTTGGAGAGTAAAAGAGAAAAGAAAGGGAGCAATCAGAGAAAATGGTTCAGGGTAGAATTCTAATGCAGGTTGCGGTCTCCAAAATTGAAGATTTGGTATTTTTGAGTTGGGGAAGAGGGTATTCGGCTGTACTCAGGTGGTTGGGGGCTAGCTATGTGGTGAAGGAGGGTAGTCAGGGTTTTGTGGGGTAGTCGGGGGATGAAGGGGGTTGGGTTTGTAGTCAAGGGGACAGGAGGTTTGTCAAGGGTTCGGGGGTGGTTCGTCGAGGGTGGCGTCTAGTTTGGGAATCCAGTGGGTGGGTTTGGAAGGGAGAGGCAGGGGTTCAATACCATAATTATCCAGGAATTGGAAGTGATTTTAATCCTTTTCTGAACAATTCTCATGCAGTCCTTGCATGGGTTTTTTTGGGGCAGGGGCGGGGATCCCCAATGCATCTTTCAGGTACTTCTGAGACACAACCCTCTGGAGAACAGAAGATCTGGGCCAATGTGACTTTACAAAGAGAAAAATACAACATGGATTTAACCATTCTTTTTTTTGGTAAATTTTGAAAATAATATTTTTTCGCAAATTGCACAGCATGATGTGATGCGTAAAGCAGATGGCTACTGTTCTACGTCATTTAGTGAAAGTTTAACAAATGATTGAAAGCCAGGTCCAAGCTAAAGAAGAAAACAGATTAAAATTATTGAGATTTTAATGTGATTGCTGTTGATTACTGTGTTGATAGGTTACAATTACATTAGAAGTATTTGCAATCAGTTTTCAATGATAATGTTCATTTATCTGCAAACAAAATGCAACACTTTCATATATAAAAAAAGAAAAGCAAGCGCTTATAAGCTGCAGCACATTCTAAGACCTCTTTCTGTCAACTTTGATTAAGTGTTTCCCCCTGAGGGATATTTCCTTTTACTGCAAGTCAGCAGTTCTTTGATGCACTGTTGCACCATCATGGGAAATCAAGTGCCAAGTTTTTCTGAAACAAGTTATTAATCACAATCTTTAATTCAATATCAGGTTACAAAATCCCCTCAAGATATACAATAGCTACAGTTCCAACAATTAGTTATGTTCACAGAGGAGAAAATCTATATATATTACACAAAAAGATATTAAATAAGTGGAGTGACCTGTTAACATGTGTCACGGTTAAATGTCACTAATCATAATTATTAGCTTCACATTTGATAAAGGAATAGTTAGGAAAACTCAAGTACATACCTAAACAGCTTTTGTTAAGATTTTGTGCATGTGTGGACTAACATCATGTGCATTTAGATTGGGAAAAAACTTTGTAAAGTATTAAAATTCATGTAGAAAGAGCCTTCTTGTCCCCTATCATCCCCTCACCAATATAAATAAGCTTTGAATGAAGGACCAAATATGCCGTCTCAGCTGCTAAACCTGTAATGGTCACAAAGCACTGGTTTCTCATATCTTCCCCCAGCAGACAAAATGCAGACATGACAAACAAGGCTGGATATTACAGGGTGCTACGTTCTCTATTCCTGCCTAAAAGGTCGATGGGAAGCCCACCCAGGAGAACAATGGCTGCCTTGCTGTCATTTAATGGTCAATTGGCTATTGAGAGGTAGGAGACGGGATTTCCACCCATCATGCCTCACAGAACTTTTATTTTTAATTTCACAGAGTTTGGGTGTCGCTGGTTAGGCCAGCATTTATTTCCATCCCTAATTGCCCGTAAATTCCCATTTGCAATGCCTCGACCAATCAGGCTTGCCCAATTTGAATTTTAAAACTTGGCAGTTAACTGTTCCCTGGTGCATTCCATGACAGTGCCTCTACAATCGGACTTGCCAACCAATCAGCACCCTCTTCTTATGCAGAATAAATTGTTCCCTTTGAGATTTGGTATTCTGTCAATTCAGTCCTGATGAGTGCCAAAGAAAGAGCTTCAATAGTGTGTCTCTTTTTTTCTGCAATACTCCTGTTCAGTGCGACCAAACAACTCTTAATATTATTTTTTAATGTTTTCTCAAGATTTAATTCAAAGCAGCAATCAGAAAACCATAATAATTTAGTATACTTCCTAAACTCTCAAATATTTTGTTTTTGTTGGTGAAGCTTTAATTTATTGCAATAAAGAAAGTAGGATGAGTTGTGCTCAAAATCCTGATTTATCTATACCTGCAAAGGCAGCGGTAAGACTTTCCACATCATCTTGTATACGCAGTTGCTGTATTTCCTTAAGCAATGACTGACAATGGCTCTCCTGGGCAATACCCATTTGTTCCAACTTTCCAGCAGTAAGTCTCAATAAAGCACGTCCTGTTGATAATAAATTTTATAATAATATAATAATTTTATTTATAATACATTTATAGTAGTTTTATAATAAATAAGCATTTACTCATTTAAGATAGGTTCACTTATTAATAATGGCAAATTCTAAAGAGTGCTAACGAAGAGAAAACAAAAAACAGTTTGAGAAACATCTCTATAAATTTTTAACGAGCTTTGATACCGATTTCAACTGTTTCCCAGAAATCTACATGTAAGTCAAAAACAACTTTCGCCAATAATTAGCAACTATATATTTTAATTGTTCCTTTAATCAGAATTCTAATGTATGTGCCGAGATTTTTTATTTTTTTAATTTAGCACTTAACTAAAAGAAAATATTAACTTTTTAGCAACAATCTGCTTACAATCAAAGAAAATGCAAACCTAATTTTCAGTTTGCAAAGTAGAAAATTACACAATCTGTATTCTGAACAATTTCAGAGAATGATGTTGCAATTTCAACATCAAGTAATGAACTTTAGGGCTTTCCACTTTAAAGAACTCTGATTACATAGCTCGTTCAGTTCCACACTGAAAGCTGAAAAGCAAGTTAAATTCTGCAGTGTCAAGAAGATACATTACTCAGACAGAACACAGTTTATGAGGGTCAATAATTGCCATCAGTGTCAGCTCCAGTTGTAATTCAGGTCAGCAAAGCATTTCAAGTTAAATTACTTATCTTCCATATGGCCTTCGTCTGAATGTAGTTTATCACCCACATTCACCAGAACAGGCCAGATAGGATGTTAATCATAGGTAAATGCCCTTTGACTTTCACTTGCAATAACTTTGTATGAACTATATGATCATCCAGTGCTTAGTAACATCCCTCAATCATTTTGCTCTCTTCAGCCTCAACTCTCAGCACCAAAAAGAGAAGGAATTACACACACATTTATTAGTGCATTTCCTGTGATATTGTTCATGCAAAAAAGGCAGAAACATAATACAGAATGTATTATTCTTCTGAGATGCAGCTATGTCACTTGAAGAGCACACGGTCAATCATAGGATCCCAACAGTGCAGAAGGAGACCATTCAGCCCATCGGGTCTGTACCAACCATCTGAAAGAGCACCCTACCTAGGCCCAATCCATCGCCCTGTCCCCGTAACCTCACCTCAGGGTGATTGAGCATGACCAAAACATGCACATCTTTGCATTGTGGAAGGAAACTGGACCATGCAGACACGGGGAGAATGTGCAAACACCACACAGTCACCAGAAGTCAGAATCGAACCTGGATCTCTGCCGCTGTGCCGCCTCAATTTGCATATTAAAGTAAACGAGGACTCGGGTTATTCTGAGTTATCTGAACGTTTCACAATGTGGACATCTGTCTTGCTTAAACTTTACTCCACCCATACTCCACCAGTAGGTCCATTCGGGTAGCACAGTTGCTTCACAGCTCCAGGGTCCCAGGTTCGATTCCCACTTGGGTCACTGTCTGTGTGGAGTCTGCACGTTCTCCCCGTGTCTGCGAGGGTTTCCTCCAGGTGCTCTGGTTTCCTCTCACAGTCCAAAGATTTGCAGGTTAGGTGGATTGGCTATGTTAAATTGCCCTTAGTGTCCAAAAAAGGTTAGGTGAGATTACATGAATAGAGTGGAGGTATGGGCTTAGGTAGGGTGCTCCTTCCAAGGGGCGGTGCAGACTTGATGGGCCAAATGGCCTACTTCTGCACTGTAAATTCTATGATTCCTATATTGTTGCAATTGGACCCCCCCCCCCCCAGTTCTACTGCACGCACCACCATTCAACCTCCACCAAATTGCTCGCAGCTGAACAAGACTGTGAACACTTATTGAAAAGACCCACTGCCAGTTAGGACAAGAGAATGTCTGTTATGAAGGAGGCAGTGGTGATGAGTGGGTTGGCCACAGGGCTGGGGGCTTGTTCAAAATTTAATTTTAGCACTGGGGAAATATGCATTTTTCCAAATACATGCCTCACTCTACTTCTTATAGCTTAAGTCACTGCTTGGAAGCAGTATTAAGAAATACTTTGCTGGGCCTGTATGTTCCCCTGAATGAACAGACTTTGAACATTGCCTAGATCTCAACACCAGCTTGGGGGAATGGTGGCATTTACAAATGAGTTACGGGTTTATCAGGACAGTGGGGTGGATTTCACAATTTCACAAAGTACAGCGCAAGGACAGGCCCTTCGACCCTCCAAGCCTGCGCCGACCATGCTGCCCGTCTAAATTAGAGTCTTCTACACTTCCAGGGTCAATATCCCTCTATTCCCATCCTATTCATGTATTTGTCAAGATGCCCCTTAAACGTCACTATTGTCCCTGCTTCCACCACCTCCTCCGGCAGCGAGTTCCAGGCACCCACTACCCTCGGTGTAAAAAATCGTATCTCGTACATCTCCTCTAAACCTTGCCCCTCGCACCTTAAACCTCGACAGGTTCGCTGGCAGCAGGATTCTCTGTTCCCACCTCTGTCAATGGGAATTCCCATTGAAGCCACCCCATGCCACCGGGAAACCCACAGGCAGGGATGTGGTGCCAGCGGGATCAGAGAATCTCACTGAGAATTCCAGCCTATATCTATGTCAACCTGGTTACTTTATGAAATTATTTAATTTTCAAAATGGACAAAGTCTTTATCCTGGATGTGCTGGCCTTGGAAAGGGTCCAGAGGAGGTTCACAAGAATGATCCCTGGAATTAAGAACTTGGCGTATGAAGAACAGTTGAGGACTCTGGGCCTGTACTCGTTGGAGTTTAGAAGGATGAGGGGGGATCTTATTGAAGCTTACAGGATACTGCGAGGCCTGGATAGAGTGGACGCGGAGAGGATGTTTCCACTTGTAGGAAAACTAGAACCAGAGGACACCATCTCAGACTAAAGGGACGATCCTTTAAAACAGAGATGAGGAGGAATTTCTTCAACCAGAGGGTGGTGAATCTGTGGAACTCCACAGAAGGATGTGGAGGACAAATCACTGAGTGTCTTTAAGACAGAAATAGATAGGTTCTTGATTAATAAGGGGTTTTGGGGAGAAGGCAGGAGAATGAGGATGAGAAAATATCAGCCGTGATTGAATGGTGGAGCAGACTCAATGGGCCGAGTAGTCTAATTCTGCTCCTATGTCTTATGCTGATTATGCCTGAAAAGCCATGACTCATACCAGAGGAACTTCTAGGCTTTGGAAAACCAGCAGGGACTTTTTTTTTATCTCAAAGAGGCCCCCTGTGACTGCAGCAAATCACATTCAAAAGAAATGTTTGGTGATATGTACAATATCTACAATATTGTAGATGGCTGGTGGTGTAACCGCCAGCCAGCAGGTGGCGGTACAGACCCACCATGTGGTCTTGAGACAGGGGTCATGTGACAGGGCACTCAAATATAAGTGTAGGCACATCCAGCGATCGGGAGATGGTTACACAATGTACAAGAGGACAGTCGTGCCAAGGGGCAGTACAAAGAAACTGTACGAAAACTTGCTCTGTAACAGATCGCGATCTTACCATGTGTGATTTAATAAAGATCCTGGTTTGGACAAGTCACAAGTCATTTGGTAGATTCCTTGCTAGACATCAAACACAACAAAATGCACCAACACCCTTTACATTTCTAAGGCACAAGTCTGGCCACGGAGTTTAGGGTTAAGTCCTGTGTAGGGCAGCATGCTGGCGCAGTGGGTTAGCCCTGATGCCTCATGGCGCCGAGGTCCCAGGTTCAATCCCGGCTCAGGGTCACTGTCCGTGTGGAGTTTGAACATTCTCCCCGTGTTTGGGTGGGTTTCGCCACCACAATCCAAAGATGTGCAGGGTAGGTGGATTGGCCACGCTAAATTGCCCCTTAATTGGAAAAAATGAATTGGGTACTCTAAATTTAAAAAAAAGACTAAGTCCTGTGAGGGTTTAAAGCCATATTCTGTGGTGGGGTGGGCTTGATTGTGTGCATCCCATGGTCATCTTAGGGTGCCATATTGAAAAGGCTCCCAACATCACTGACACACCATTGAAGAAAGAAGATGGACTGCCTGAAGAATGAAGATGGATCTCCAAAAATACTTGGACTTCTGCAGGCCAAGTGTGTTCTTGACCATCATGTTTTCATGGTTGTGTCTTCACCTGCATCACATTAGTGGGATGTAAATCAGTTTCCCACCTGTTACCAGCCAGTTTCCCGACCCACCATGGCAACCCCCCACAGGAAATTCACACCAGCATAAAACCGATTTTTGGACTCCCTTTTCATTTATTTTGCTTTTATCATTTTTGATCCATGGATGTTCAATGAACATATACCTTTAAGTCAAGCAGAGGAAGTGAGGAACTCAAAAGTTACAAAAAAAGTACACTATGCTCGCTTTTGAAAAGCAGAGATGGAAGGGACTCGGTTTGATTGGTTGGCTGGTGGGCAATGAATTGGCAAAAGGTCGTATTCTGCCTGGCGACTGGTGGTAATTAGGTCCTATGCAGATGGGATGGTTTTCAGAGAACCAAGGAAAGGACAGTCAAGTCCTGGATGCTCAGAGAAGAAGCTGTGAGTCTCTCTTTCTCTCCCTCTCTCTCTTTCTCCAGAAACGCTGCACAGCAGGAGCACCCCACCCAGCCCAATACCCATAATCCCACCTAACTTTTTTTTGAACATGAAGGGGCAATTTAGCATGGTGAATTCACCTAACCTGCACATCTTTGGACTGTGGGAAGAAACCAGAGCACCTGGAGAAACCCGCACAAACACGGGGAGAATGTGCAAACTCCACACAGTCACCCAAGGCCCTGGTGCTGTGAGGCAGCATTATGAACCACTGTGCCACCCCAACCTTAATAAAACACTGGTTAGGCCCAAGCTAACCAGTATTTTGGCCAGTCCTGAGCACCACATAGTAGGATATCAAGGCTACAGAGTGGGCACAGATTCAATAATAACTTTCAAAAGAAATTGGAAAGATATTTGAAAAGAGAACATTTGCAGGGCTGGGGGGGGGGGGGGGGAGCAGAGGAGTGTGAAATATATTTGGTAGCTCTTTCAGAAGATTCAGCACAAGCAAGGTGGACTAAATGGGCTTTTGGTGTGCAGCCTCTTTCTATGATGCTCTGATCAATGTGCATCTTCACAAGTTTTGTAGGATGTAATATTAGGGATAGCTTTCGATTGTGAGGTATGTTCATTAGGAATGGAATTGAAATTATTCAGATTAGTTGGATTCTGAGAAAAATCTATAGTTAAAATTCTTAAAAAGAACACTGCACCTGTAATTCTCCTCTATAAACAAGATGTCATTAGATCAATGATTCTATAAACTTATTTAATAACTTCTGGCATTTAGGTTAATGAGAACTTGGTGAAGATGAGCAAGAGAGAAAAGATATTCTGCAAAAACAGTAGTCAGTAAATTACCTTGGGCCATTTCCATGCCCCCATTAATGGCAAATTACATGAGAACGTTGGCATTGAAGGGCGAGCAGATTGCTTGCTCTCCATCTTGGCTAAGGAGCTAAAAAGAAAATTATTTAAATAGAAAATAATTTAAATATACGAAAGAGGGTAGAAAGGATACTCAAAGAAAATTAACATGCCGTTCCTGATTATAGTACTCACTATAATTGCACCATGGTTAGCATAAATGCTTCACAGCTCCAGGGTCCCAGGTTCGATTCCCGGCTGGGTCACTGTCTGTGCGGAGTCTGCACGTCCTCCCCCTGTGTGCGTGGGTTTCCTCCGGGTGCTCCGGTTTCCTCCCACAGTCCAAAGATGTGCGGGTTAGGTGGATTGGCCATGCTAAATTGCCCGTAGTGTCCTAAAAAGTAAGGTTAAGGGGGGGGTTGTTGGGTTACGGGTATAGGGTGGATACGTGGGTTTGAGTAGGGTGATCATTGCTCGGCACAACATCGAGGGCCGAAGGGCCTGTTCTGTGCTGTACTGTTCTATGTTCTATGTTCTATGTTCTATCTAAAACCAGGAATTTGGTATGTAGGCAAATGTAAAATTTAATTTACTTTGTTGCATTTCACCATATAGCATATTAGTATGTACGAATAGCTTCCACAATAAAGTTATATAGACTTTGACTCTGAGACAGTTTTGACAAACAAGACAATTCAATATCCAGAAAAAGATCTGAAGCATTTCACATCAATCAGATGCATTCTTAAAATGGATTTATTGTAACTGACTGAAAGATCACACTTTAAAATATATTAGTGCCAGGAAATCAATTTAGAAGAATGATCCCAGATGTGTACTTTCTAAAATCTTTGATGAATCTAAACTGGATTGTAAAGTATTGCTTAAATGGCTAAAGTTCAGTTGAAGGTTTAAACAAGCCAGTTGAGACACTAGGCACTGATGCCTCATCAACACCTGAATTGGAATAATCAAATGAGGAGTGTGTGATACTACACCTCAGCTCCGACAGACAATGGTCGCAACGGTAGTCCCATGGGCCATCAATCTGATCAGGAAGAAATGACTCGCGTTCCTTTGACCTGTATTCTGCTACAGGGAAGCCTGACTTCCTAACCTTGAATTCCTTCTTTATCTTCTAGAATGCCTCTTGCTCGCATTCGACAGTGCATCCCCAAATTTGCAGATGATACAAACTTGGGTGGGAGGGTGAGCTGAGGAGGATGCAGAGATGCTTCAGTGGGATTTAGACAGGCTGATTGAGTGGGCACATGCATGGTAGATGCAGTATAATGTGGATACATGAGGTTATCCACTTCGGTAGAAAAAATAAGAAGATATTATTATTTGAACGGGTCTAAATTAAGAGAGGCGAATACTCAGCAAGACCTTGGTGTCCTCGTGCATCAGTCGCTGAAAGTAAGCGCACAGGTACAGCAGACAGTAAAGAAGGCCAATGATATGTTGGCCTCCATAGCGAGAGGATTTGAGTATAGAGATGTTTTACTGCAATTGTATTGGGCGTTGGCGATACCACGTCTGGAGTATTGTAATGAACTCCAATTGGCCAACCAATAAAGCCAATTGGAGTTCATTACAATACTCCAGACAGCTCATTGAGGGGGCCCATATAATCACCTGTGTAGGCTTTGTGAGCCAGTCTTAAGTTGACTGGACTGCTAGCAGCACTGTTTGTAGCTGCTCCTGTAATATCGTTATTGTAAATAAATATTGGTGTGGTGACGGAACTCCTGCCTCCCGTGGATTACTACAAGTATAGTGTGCAGTTTTGGTGCACTTATCTGAGGAAGGATGTTCTTGCTATGGAGGGAGTGCAGTTTACCAGGCCGATTCCTAGGATTACAGGACTGTCATATTAGAGATAATAAATCAGTTTGGATTATATTCATTGGAGTTTAGAAGAGTGAGAGGGGATCTCATAGAAACATACAAAATTCCAACAGGATTAGACAAGGTAGATTCAGAAGAATGTTCCCGATAGTGGGGAAGTCCAGAACTAGGGGTCATAGTTTGAGGACTGAGGTGTGGAGAATTTCCTTCACCCGGAGAGTAATGGATCTGTGGAATTCGCTACCACAGAAAGTAATTTCAAGAAGGAATTAGACACAGCTCTTGGGGCTAAAGGGATCAAGGAATATGGAGGGGGAAGGTAGGATCAGGGTATTGATCAGCCATGATCATAATGTATGGTGGAGGAGGCACGTAGGGCCGAATGGCCTCCTCCTGCTTTTATTTTTTATGTTTCGAAATCATCAACATGCATGACAAAAATTCCAGTTAGTTTCTCTTTATGATACCAATGGAACTTTGCGGGGTGCCTTTTAACTGAATGCAACCCATTTTCAACAGGACAGACCTCATGGAAAAATACCATACTCTTGACGTATTATTCAATTTTATTCAATTTCCTTAGCTTTATTTCTATGTCACGAGCTTCTTAGGGCAGTTTCAAAAAACTCTCCCCTTGTAAAAATGCAACCTTTATGTCAATAGTTTTGCATTCCCAGGAATATGACATCAAAATAAATCTTCAAACTTACTTGCCCTGCAATAGGTGAGTAGACCCTGACATTCTGATCCCCTAATCCCTCTTCAAAACCTCAGGCTACTAATCTTGTTTTGGCTTTATACAAGTGGTCTGGACATACCTTTTTTGTACAGATCCACCGGTGAGATAAAACTAGCTGTTCCTGTCAGGTACATCAAGTCTATACTGCACATTCCTTCCAACTTTCTAATTCTTTCTGCTTTGTTTCCTTTTGTTGAAGCAACTAAAATCTCTTGATCACCAGCACTTCTACTTCTATTCAGATTGTTAGCTTGCTCTCCAGGCCTCATTCTCGTTAAAGTACAACCTCTACTTGCATCCCTGTCCCTTTCTTGACTACTATTACATGATTTGATTTGTCACGTGTACCGAGGTGAAAAGTCTTGTTCTGTATACAGTCCAGACAGATAGAACATAGAAAAATACAGCACGATGTTGTGCCGAACCTTTGTCCTAGATTAATCATAGATTATCATAGAATTTACAGTGCAGAAGGAGGCCACTCGGCCCATCGAGTTTGCACCGGCTCTTGGAAAGAGCACCCTACCCGAGGTTAACACCTCCACCCTATCCCCATAACCCAGTAACCCCATCCAACACTAAGGGCAATTTTGGACACTAAGGGCAATTTATCATGGCCAATCCACCTAACCTGCACATCTTTGGACTGTGGGAGGAAACCGGAGCACCCGGAGGAAACCCACGCACACACGGGGAGGATGTGCAGACTCCGCACAGACAGTGACCCAAGCCGGAATCGAACCTGGGACCCTGGAGCTGTGAAGCAATTGTGCTATCCACAATGCTACCGTGCTGCCCCACATGAAAAATTCCATACGTGAAAAAACATAGGCACACATAAATACACAATGTAAATACTATAGACACAGGCAGCGGGTGAGCATACGGAGTGTAGTACTATTCCATCGAGAAGATGTGTGAAGAGATCAGCTCAGTCCACAAGAGTCATTCAGGAATCTGGTAACAGCGGGTAATGAGCTTTTCATTGAACCTGATAGTGCCTGTCTGCAGACTTTTGTATCTCCTGCCCGATGGAAGAAGTTGGAAGAGAGAATAGCCCAGGTGGGAGGGGTCTTTGATTATACTGCCCGCTTTCCCAAGGCAGCAGGAGGTGTAGACAGAGTCCACGGATAGGAGGCCGGTTCACGCGATGGAGTGGGCTGTGTTCACATAGATACATAGAACATAAAGTGCAGAAGGAAGCCATTTGGCCCATCGAGTCTGCACCGACCCATTTAAGCCCTCACTTCCACACTATCCCCATTACCCAATAACCCCTCCTAAACCTTTTTGGACACTACGGGCAATTTATCATGGCCAATCCACCTAACACCTGCACGTCTTTGGACTGTGGGAGGAAATGAGAGCCCCCGGAGGAAATCCACACAGACCCGGGGAGAATATGCAGATTCCGCACAGACAGTGACCCAGCGGGGAATCGAACCTGGGACCCTGGAGCTGTGAAGCCACAGTGCTAACCACGTGTGCTACCGTGCTGCCCCAAAGTGATTCACTTCTGAGAAAACGGTGGATGAAAGATCGATGAGGATGGGATTCGAACCCTCGCGTGCAGAGCACAATTGATTAGCAGTCCATCGCCTTAACCACTCGGCCACCTTGTCCCTACCCGCAAGTTTCTTCACGACTTTCTGTGGTTTCTTATAGTCTTGGGCCAAACAGTGCCATACCAGGCTGTGATGAAGCCAGACAGGATGCTTTCTGCGATGCATCTGTAAACATTGGTAAGAGACAATAGGGACATACTAAATTTCCTTAGTTTCTTGAGGAAGGAGAGGCGCTTTCTTGGTCATTGCACGACATGGATGGACCAGGACAGATTGGTGGTGATGTGAATACCTAGGAATTTGAAGCTGTCAACCATCTCCACCTCGGCACCATTGATGCAGACAGGGGTGTGTACGATACTTTGCTTCCTGAAGCCAATGACCAGCTCCTTAGTTTTGCTGATGTTGACAGAGAGATTGTTGCTGTTACACCATGCTACTAGGTTCTCTATCTCCCTCCTGTACTCTGACTCATCATTCTTTGAGATCCGACCCACTATGGTCGTGTCACCAGCAAACTTGTAGATGAACATTGAATTTACAGTGCAGAAGGAGGCCATTTGGCCCATCGAGTCTGCACTGGCCCTTGGAAAAAGCACCCCACTTAAGCCCCATGGAGCCTCCATGGCGATGGAGCCAAATTTTGCCACTTAGCCGTGTGTGTTCAGGGAGTTTATTCGGGGGCTAAGTACGCAGGTTTGCGGGCCCCGGTTTGAGGACTATCGTGGAGGAAGTGTTGTTTATTCTTACTGATTGTTGTCTATGGGACCAGGGAGATAGCATCTGCAGTGGACCGATTGTGGCGGTATATGAATTGCAGTGGATCAAGGCATTCTGGGAATATTGAGTTGATGTGTCTCATGACCAATCTCTCGAAGCAACTCATAATGATAGATGCCAGGGCCACTGGACGGTAGTCATTGAGGCATACTACCTGGTTCTTCTTTGCCACCAGTATGATAATGGTCTTCTTGAAGCAGGTGGGAACTTGGAACGGAATAGGGAGAGGTTGAAGAATATATCCACTAGTTGGTCCACGCAGGATCTGCGTGCATGACCAGGGATTCATTGCATGACCCATTGCTTTCCAAGGGTTCACTTTAAAGAAAGCCGATCTGACTTGTGAAGCTGTGACGGTAGGTATGGGTGTGTCCCAGGCTGCTGGGGCAGTTGACAATGGTTTCCTACTCAAACCCAAGCATAGAATGCATTGAGTTCATCAGGGAGGGGTATGCTGCCGCCAGAGATTCTACTCGGCTTTGCTTTGTAGCCCGTTATCTTGTTTAAGCCTTCCCACAACCGACGAGAGTCCGTGTCATTCGTCTGTGACCCTAGCTTAGTCTGGTATTGTCTCATGGCATCCCTGATGGCTTTGTGGAGGTCATACCTGGATTTCTTGTGTGGTCAGGTCGTCTGTCTTGAACGCCTCAGACGTGGCCTTCAGTAGGGTGTGAATCTCCCGATTAAACAATGGTTTTCCGGTTGGGGAATGTTGTACTACCTTCTTTGGCACTCAGACTTCGACACATTTATTGATGAAGTCTGTGAGGGGTCTTGTTATGCTCTTGGCGTAGCATAAGCTGCTTCCTTGATGTTCACTCTGACAAAGGAAGGTTCAGATGTGGAGATAACTTCAACACGTTTATTGAACTATTTACAATTCTCCTACTCGGATTCACCTCTATGGTTGATCCTTCTATAGCTACTCAGACTGACGAACCAGTCTGCTACAATCCACGTGTTGAATCAACCCTGTGTCTGTACTCACTGAGTGTCTCCACTGGAAAGAGGAAGATCATGTGTGCTGTGTCCTTTATATATGGGTTGGTGCAATGCCCCCCCCCCCCCCCCTGTGTGGTAGTGTCACCTCTTGTGTGTATCGTGAATGCCCATTGGTCGTGTCCTATCTTACTGACCTATTGGTTGAGTGTCTGCGTGTCATGTCTCTGGTGCTCCCTCTAGTGTCTAGCTAGTCTACGTGCACTTACATTAACCCCTTGTGTATCTACAGTGATGCATATCACCACATGAGGGTGGTAGCATATTTGTTTAGGTTGGCCATTGAGTTCTTGGATATGGACCAGTTCACTGACTCCAACTAGTCATGTAGGAGCTCTTCTGTTGCCTCAGACCGGCACTGCATGACCTTCTGAACCGGATTCTCCCGCTTAGGTTTCGCCGGGAGAAGGAGCACCGTCTTATGGTCTGATTTTCCTAAGTGCAGTCAGGGTGGGGAGGAGGGAGGGGGGTTGGATAAGTAGGCACCCTTGATTTTTGTGTAGTAGTGGTGGAGGATGTTGGTGCCCCTGGTGCGAAGGAGATGTGTTGGTGGAATTTTGGCAGTACACTCGAGGTTGGCCTGGTTGAAGTCCCCGGCCACAATGAACAAGGCCTCCGGGTATTCTGTTTCACTCTTATTTATAGCAGTGTACAATTCATCAAGCGCCTTCTTCACTTCCGCCTAGGGTAGGATGTAGACGTGATAATGGCAGAAGTGAACTCCCGTGGATGGTAGTATGGGCGGTACTTCAGTCAGGTATTCCAGGTCCGGAGAACATCAGTTCTCCAGAGTCGCCACGACCAAGCACCTTGTGGAGTTGATGAGGAGGCAAACTCTTTGCCCAATGACGCCTTGCAGCCCATCGGGTATATTGCAAAGTTGTCAGGTTGTATGGCACAATTCAGTGAGGCAGAGGTGAGCCATGACTCCGTGAAACTGAGCATAAAGTCTCTTACTTCCCTCTGAGATGCAAGTCTAGCGTTAAGTTCGTCCAACTTGTTTTTGATCGCTTGGATATTTGCCAGGAGTGTGCTGGGGAGAGGAGACTTGAAACCACGCTGTTTTAGTCTCTCTTCCTTACTGGCAAGCAGTAATGGCCACGTTTCCCTCTCCTTATAATTCCCGTCATTCTCCCATAAGAGCAGAACTTCATCCACAATTTTGCGATATTTTCGTGGTGTCACAGCCACTTTCTAGTTGAGTGTCACAACTGATACCTGATTTTTGTGTTTCCACATCTTTACATGATTTTGCCAATCCATAGAATTTGCCATTCTTCTGCACATTTAACCATTTTTTGTATTTTCCAGAGATTTTCCCTGCTCTCCCTATTACAGTAGCATCCCACCATAAACACTGGTCCCTTCTGGCATGTATGTTACCTTTAGGTAGTTAAACTTTTGAACAAATAGCGACATCATCTTGTGCTTGAATATTATGCTGTTCAAGCTCTATCAAATTGTGTCTCCCGTCATCTGCTCCTCATGACTACATGTGTATGCGAAGTGCAGAGCAGCACGGTGGTGCAGTGGTTTGCACGACTGCCTCACGGCGCTGAGGTCCCAGGTTCAATCCCGGCTCTGGGTCACTGTACGTGTGGAGGTTGCACATTCTCCCTGTGTTTGTATGTTTCTCGCCCCCACAACTGAAAGATGTGCAGGATAGGTGGATTGGCCACGCTAAATTGCCCCTTAATTGGAAAAAATGAATTGGGCACTCTAAATTTATTCTTTAAAAATGTGTGTAAACTGCATGGTGCCTCCTCACTTTATACATGCTGTTCAGGACCTGTGAATGTATTATCAATACAATCAACCACGAAGAATTTACACAATTTGATTACTATGTTGTATTATTACTACTTTCCCATTATTCCCTATTACCTTGCCATCCCCTTTCCATCCTTTTGGACTTCCCTTTCATAATATACCATAGCTTCTTAACGTAATGATATCTCCAATGGCCATATGCTATGCCGTAGAGCTCACCAAATTCTCTCCGAAATCTCAGCTTTAATGAATCCTTAAACTGCATCATTAAACTAAATAATGGCAAGCACACAACAGGGCATGGTGTCTTGTGATATTTAATGCAGATTTCGCATTGAGCAGTGATTTGTTCAATAAGGTCATTGTGGTGGCTTGAGACATAAACTGGAGTCTTCCAGCAATTAAACAAAGGGCTTTATTGATGAAAGGCAATGGCAATTTAACAGGCATAGAACACTATACAACAGGTCCCTGGTCCACACTGTTGGAGTCCTGCTCCCAGGCACAAACTCCCCATTAGCCAGGGTTTATGTACAACCACGCAATTGGTCCCAATCCGGCCCCTTGGGGCCATGGTACTCAGTAATCTTATCCTTCATCAAGTACTCCTGCGTTTTGATATAGGGTCTTCAGTTTTTGTGGTGCTGGATAGGCAAACTGCCTGTGTAATTTACTAATGATCTTTTTGTCTACCAAATTCTTATTCTCGGTCGTTAACAAAAGGTCATGTTATTTTTGATGAGAAACCTGTGGCTTCCTTAGTGGTAAGCAGTAATGGCCAGATTGAGTAAAATACAGCTCCACACATTTACCAAACACTATAGCTCGATCATTCTTCATGTCTCGCGTCACCTGAGCCTTTTTCATCACAGATCAACTTAAAATTAGCAGTATCTAGCTAGAAACCACATCAGCACTGATAAACAAATTGATCCCTGTGATCTTACAGAGGAGGACTATCTGTTTGGAGGAGGTTAATGTATTGTTATCTCTGAACCTGATGCAGGTGTCGCTTTCATACTTCCTTCACCGGTCTGTCTACTGAAGGGACCCCAGATAGCAGTTAAGCCAGTCCACACCACATACACTGTAGAACAATGTCTAAAGCTGCACAGTTGAAGATATCGATCATCGATTTGCTTATTACCAATTGCGACCAATACAATTCCACCACGGCAGTCACCATCATTTTCAGTCTCCGATAAATCCATCTCATGGGTTACTTCAAAAACACAATTTCTCCTTTAAGACAGTTCCTCACATAATGATACTGGGAAGCACACCGGAAACATCGATTAACCATGCCCCATTCATTTTTGGGGTTTGAACGCCTACGGTCACCATCCCAGGCACGCTTTTTGTCCCAACATTCCAAATGGCTAGGGTTATGACCATTTTCAAACCTCCTGTCTGCAAAATCCAATGAAAGAGACATACCAGGAACGCATGGTAGGATATAATGAACACAAGTTTATTCACTATACACAGCCAACTCTCCTCGCCCCGAAGGGTCACCCACACTGACCTGTTCCCAGGTCACGGTATATATACAATAAGGTTTCCCTCTTGTTAAAGGAAAACTCCGCCTCATTTTACCGGTGGTGTTCATACTCCGTGGTGCTCACAGGGATCCAGAGGTGCATAATCCGTGGCCGCTGAGGGGGTCATAACACTGCCATCAATCTCATCTCTGTTTTGGAATTTTCATCTAATATTTGGTCGACCTTGGAATTGAGCCACCATTGAATCCTCTATCCTTTGGTTTATGAAACTTTTGTTTGCATATTCTAAGAAAGTGACTGGGAATAACGGTTTTCCCAGAAACTTTTTACAAGGCTGCAGCCATTTGATTTGGGAAAGAATCATTCCCCCAGAATTGAAATCCTGTTAGTACCAAACGTCTATCAACACGGGGAATGTGGGCACAGTCCAGTAATTTAAAGCCAATATGGATTCTGGAATTTCAAGTGCAATTCTCTGTAGTATTTTGTAACATTTATCAAAACTCATGATATTTTCTTCAGTGGATTGATCCTCTGACTTCCTAAACCTGTCAAAGATTGCCCAGGCTTCATATGCTTTCAATAAGTCAACTTTTTGTAACACGTGTAGGAAGTGAGGCGTCATCAAGCGATGCATTGGCATTCTCGATACAATTCAAGTGCCTGGATGCTCTGCTGGAGCCCACCAGTACAGCCCTGGTCACGTCGTTTTCGGGCAACATGCTGGAAGAGGAGGTGGAGGAACGGCATGCCTCATCTTATGAGGAGGATGTGGAGAGCCAGGGGCCCAAGCAAGTACAGGAGGCTGCACAATGTGTGCTCCAGGGGCTAATCTAATCGCCTCCAGGTTCACCGACTATGTGGCCTGACCACTGGCAGCTCAACCGTCTGTCCCACCCCCCATAAACCCTCCACAGACACCCTCCACCGCCCCAGAAACCCCACCCCCTTTCTGAGCTTCCCACCCAGGTGTTCGCCCTGGGTGGGAGCATCAGCAGGTCTGGTCCATGGGATGGAGGATGATGACGAACCGCTCCACAATAAGCTCTGGTGCTCTGCAAAGTCACATTCCACTGTCAGCTTGGGTGATCCCTGCATTCATGCTAGCCATTCCAATTCACAGTCTTCTAGAGCGACCGACCAGGCCTGGGTGGGCTCGGCAATCTTCCAGGTGTCACAGGTAGTGCGCTGCCATCCTTTTCTGCATCAGATGCGCCGGGGCAGGAGGGGGCGGTTCAGAGGTGCTGCAGCCCCGTGGGTGTCACCAGTACGGGCACCATCACCTCCTTGGGGTGCCCAATGGCCCCTGGGTGCCTCCTTGGGATAGTGGACTCCCTCCAATCTTTATTTTCTCCCTGCGGTTGTGGGCTGCATTCTCTTGGGGCGCCAGATAATGCAGTGTGAGACACTTATGCGTGGGCAGCACAGGGGGCCTGCAGCTGGTGGCCTGTGTGGGCTATGGCGGGTAGTACGGGTGTTGGCATATCGTGCAGGAGGGTGGGGTGTGAGGGGTGGGGTACGTGGGATGGGCGTGGTGCCAGCAGCTCCGATATGGTGACTCTCAATTTCTGGCCAGGGGTTTGCCCATCCTAACCCAGCACTGCCTATTGGTCCACCTCGTGGGGCCTCATGGAGGTTGGGGGGGAGTGGGTAGGACAGGAGTGGTGGCAGGGACACAGAGGTGGTGACTCACCCGGGCCACCCTGAGGAGGTCGTGCAGCTTCTTTCGACACTGCTGCCTATCCCTGCAACAAGGCCCACGGCAATCACGGCCTCTGCCACCCATGCCCAGCCCTGTTTGACGTCGGTGGGTGGCAGCCTCCTTCCCACCCCAGAGAACAGGGTGTCCCGCCTCTCCTCCATGGCATCATGCAATAATCCCAGCTCTGCATCCACAAATCTCAGGGCCGCTCTCCGGGGTGGCATCTTCTTGGCTGAAATGAGTGTGTGGGTTGTGTAGTGCTTATATGCAGCTCCAGTGTGTCAGGCTCTACAGTGCTAATCCCGACCCCAGCGAATCCGACGCTGGCGTGAGTTTAAATTGTACTAGTGCCACGTTGTGCAAGTGCTGGCCAATTTGCATGTCCTGAATTGCTCAGGGACTGCCACCTTCATCAGGACCATGGAACACCTGCCATTCAGTACCGACATCGGCACTTAATCTGTCAAACAGATAATCCCGTCCTTGATTTTTAGTTCAGCTGGAGGCAATACATGATCAGAATGATAGTCATTTTTACATATATCACAGCAAAATGATTCAAATAGATAATAATAAAAACAGTATTACAGCATCTGTGGAAAGAGAATTGGGCTGGATTTTCAGAGACTCCAATGACTTTTAAAAATGGTGGCTAGTACCCGATTCTAGGTTTCCTGGTCTCATCTACATGGACATCAGTAAGGCTTTTGACAAGATCCTGCATGGGACACTGATCACGAAGGTAAAAGCCCATGGGACCTTGGGTAATTTAGCAGATTGGATCCAAAATTGGCTCAGTGACAGGAGGCAGAGGGTGGTCAAAGGTTGTTTGTGTGACTGGAAGCCTGTGTCCAGTGGTGTACATTAATGATCGGTGCTAGGTCCCTTACTGTTAATGATGTACATTAATGATCTAGATGTGGTAAGGCAGCACGGTGGCACCATGGTTAGCACTACTGCCACACGGCGCCAAGAATCCGGGTTCAATCCTGGCCCCGGGTTACTGTCTGTGTGGTGTTTACACATTTTTGCCGTAACTGCGTGGGTCCAAAAAGATGTGCAGGGTAGTGGATTGGCCATGCTAAATTGTCCTTAATTGGAAAAAAATAATTGGGTACTCTAAATTTATAACAAAAACAAAACGATCTAGATGTGGGGGTATGATCAGTGAGTTCGCAGATGACACAAAAATTGTTGCTGTGGTGAACAGTGAGGAAGAAAGCCTTAGATTACCAAGCGATATAGAAAGGCTGATCAGAAGGGCAGAACAGTGGCAAATCAAATTTAACCCTGAAAAGCGTGAGGTGATGCATTTTGAGAAGACTAACAAGGCAAAGGAATACACAATGAATGGTAGGACACTCAGAAGTACAAAGGACCAGAGGGATCTTAGGGTGCATGTTAAAAGATCCCTGAAGGCAGCAGGACAGGTAGAGAAGGTAGTTGAAAAGGTACTTGCTTTTATTAGCCGAGGCATAAAATATAAGACCAGGAAGGTGAAGATGGAGGTGTATAACCGTTAGCACACAGCTAGAGTATTGATTGCAGTTCTGGTCACCTATAGGAAAGCACTAAAATGGGTGTGGAGGAGATTCACCAAGATGTTAGATGGACTGGAGCATTTCAGCAAGAAAGAGAGGCCGGGTAGGCTGGGGTTCTGGGTATAGATTTAAGATAAGGAGCAGAAGATTTAAAGGGGATTTGAGGAAAAACCTTTTCACCCAGAGGATAGTGGAAATCTAGATCTCACTGCTTGAAAAGGTGGTATAGGCAGGAACCCTCAACATTTAAGAAGCATTTAGATGAGCACTTGAAACATCATAGCATACAAATCTACAGACCAAGTGCTAGATAATAGCATTAGGATAGATAGGTGTTTGACAGCTGGCACAGAAACCATGGGGTGAAGGGCCAATTTCTGTGCTGTACGACTCTATGACTATGATTGCCGGTGACCCGAATTTTCATCAGTGCGCGATACGGCTGCAGGTTTGTGTGGATAGTGATCCAGCACCCTGATCTTTCAACCTAGTCACCTCTGGGCAATCGCCCAGTCCCAGCAGTTTTTCTGGAGTCGGGTTAGCTTTTCAAGGACTCATGGTTCACAGCAGCTCCAAATTATTGTGAACCATACTCAGGACGAGGAAATCTTTAGAAAGGCAAGTTCAAAAGACCTTACCCATACCCCCTTGTCATCTATGCCTCTCCAGCCACACCCATGGCTCCTCATACCCTTCATGCCAATTTATGACACATATATGCTTATGCACCCAGTATTAACTCTGGGCAAAACAAATGAACCCGTTAATAATAATAGCCTGTGTGAAAAAGCTTTAAAAAAAATTAATTCTTTCATGATATTCTTTAAAAATATGCTTTTACTACAGCCCCATAAAAATGTCAATCAGTCAGGACTTTAAAGTCAGTAACAGAAACTAAAAGCACTGTGTGTTTACCTTTGTGTAAATAAACATTCTGCAATTGACAGAACATATTACAGAGAAAGGACTGTCAATCAGGCAATGTTTTCGCTTTGATGCATTTGTTTCAACATGCTGATGGTTGTCTGGGCTCTCAGCCAAGAATACATAATGAACACTTTTTGGAAAGAAAGTAGTAAGTTATGAATAAATGATTGTCTTTTTTTTAAAAAGCTTTTCCACATGCACTATTGTTACCATATGGTTAATCGGTTCTGTACAGAGTGTATACTGGGTGAACGGGATTGAAGTGCCTTATGTTCAGATGAAGGGTATGACCAACCATGCGGGTAATTTAAGAGGCATAGTTTGGCATGGAAGGTATGAGGAAACAAGCGACTGTGCGAGGGTGAGGTGGTGTGAATGGCTAGTGCTGGGGGGGTGATTTGAGTTACTATTACAACTGGGACCAAGTCCCATAGCACTAAGGGGAGGGGGGGGGGGCGCCTTTTAAACTACGCTTTGGCTGGCACCGAACTCTTTCAGGGGGCTGCGGACCTGATTCCAGTTATCATCCACACCCCCAGATTGAGGCACTTACAGGCACTTTATCCCGGGGTGGGCGCGCCGACCTGAGAAATTTCCTGACTGCTGCTACCCACCTCCAGAATGAATGCCCAGCCATACGTTTCAGGTTGATGACCGTTTATCAGCACCAATCTCTAGCTGCATTTCGAAATTCTAAACCATGAAGAAGTATTTTAAACACATTGTCCCAGAATTTCAGGGAGCTGTGATTTCTTTCCCCCCTCACTCTGCAGCTCAAAAACATTTTCCCTGTAAGTGCGTGCTAATAATAACAAAGAAAGGGCAATGGGGCACCTTGGGCTCTCATGACACATGAGACCAACCAATGACCTCGTTAATCAATCAGATTTAAAGATTGAGAAATAAACTGAGGAACAAAAGAGAAGGAAGGTGAATTTGAATTAAATCAGTTCAAAAATAAGGAAGATTACATTATGAGTAAGAAAGGAAAAACAATTTACTACTTGTAAGAAAAAGATTCCAAGTTTAAACACTTCCTTTTCTGGGTGGATAGTTTGATTGGCATTGCAGAATTATAAATATCCAAATTAAAAGATATTCACACTATTAAGTACCATCCCTAACTTTTTGTTGTGAGTTTAATGGACAATGAATGTATAACTGCTGCAATTTTGTGAAATTGATGGCAAAATTAAAGCATGTTGCTGTGTCCCCAAGGTTAAAGCCGGAGCTACATAAATCAACCAGCCACTTGTGGTGATTCGTATTTCACAAAGTATCTCTTCTTTGCCACTAGTTTCTGCAAAATTTACATATTAATAATAGCAAGTGCCAGTAAACTAGCTATTACGTGGCTGCAAATTTTGGGGCATTTTATGTGCTTTGAAACTTAGCGTATATTGACAAAACACAACTGAATAGTTAGATCTTTAAAAGATTTTATTGAATTCAGGAGGGTTCTGGAAATTTGGAAGTCTCTTGCTGAATCTGAAAAACTATGAAAAATAATACTACCTCAGATACATACAATTAGGTAGTGTAATTGGGTTTGCGAGCTCCACTAGAACATAGAACAGTACAGCACAGAACAGGCCCTTCGGTCCTCGATGTTGTGCCGAGCCATGATCACCCTACTCAAACCCACGTATCCACCCTATACCCGTAACCCAACAACCCCCCCCCCATTAACCTTACTTTTAAGGACACTACGGGCAATTTATCATGGCCAATCCACCTAACCCGCACATCTTTGGACTGGGGGAGGAAACCGGAGCACCCGGAGGAAACCCACGCACACAGGGGGAGGACGTGCAGACTCCACACAGACAGTGACCCAGCCGGGAATCGAACCTGGGACCCTGGAGCTGTGAAGCATTTATGCTAACCACCATGCTACCCTCCACTATCATCAGAATATTGACAGTTTTGTCAGCCTGGAAGCTAATGGATTGGATCATTTGTATATAAAATACACAATTCCAACTGGAAAAATGGCTCTTAAGGAAATATCAGAATATGATTTATGGGTCTAACAAAGTCCCATGCATAAAAGTTAAGGATATAAACATTACCATGGATATGGACTCTCATCAGGATATTTGAAAATTTATTTGTTTCTGCTTCAGTTATGACAGCATCGCAGACTTAATATCTGTATTCCGCCAACATTTACAAATGTGGTTAACGGTGATAATGGCCAGATAATCTATTTTGTGATGTTGAATGAGGGATAGATATTGGCATAGGCACCAGAGATAAATGTCTCATCATAACAAAATAAATTGGTACGCCAGATTCACAGAGTCCAGTTAACTCTCAACTATTAAATTATTCTGAACCAGGTATGTAAACCAGGGGAGGGACCAGCTGCATTGCAAGGACAACTTAAAAACCTTAGATGCATCTGGTAAAAATCCAACTTTATCTGCATATATGAGTGAGGAGAAAGAATGATTACTCAGATTCTAATGATCCACTTAGACCAGTCTTGTCCTACGCATTAGCTTCTAGCCTCGTGTGGCTAATTAGGAACCACATGTCACTAATTGCATTCTCCATGAGGAAATAAAAGAATAATAGACGCTGTTGTTTGGCATCCGAACATTCTTATTTGAATGGAATTTTCATATACGCTTTGAATTTGCTTGACGTTGGTAAAATGGCAAGACAAAAAAAGCAGAATGTTAAAGTTCGTATGGTATGTGCTTTACGCTTTACTTCCTTGGCCACTCTTCACTGGCTAGACAGAATTTCCGAGGAGTGCCGATCACAGTCGGAAGTATCACTCTGCTCCTTTTTACTAATCCAGATTGGGAGCTGCATATTTTTCACCCGCTCGTCTGACTGGGCCGGGTGAGGTGTGTGCAGTGTTACCAGGTTCTTTTAAGGGCAGCAACATCAGGATAAATTAAGCCATGCCCCCTTTATATGGCACTAGATAAGTGGGGGGGGTGGGGGGGGCGGGGGGGGGGGGGGGGGGGGATGGAGAGAGGAGGGCGTGGTGGGAAGGGTAGGATGGGTTAGAGAGCGTAGAATGGGTTGGGAGTGTTGGATGATCAGTCAGAGGGTGGGAGGGTAGTGGGGAGGTCGATGGGGTAGATAGGTGTGGGGGAGGAAGAAGTAGAGCAGTTAGTCAGGGAGGGGTGTCAGGTTGGTGGTGGTGGGGGGAGGGGGGGGGATGGTGGTGGTAGTCAGGGGTCCAGTGAGAGGTCAGTTTGGCAGTACCATAGTTACCCAGGAGTTAGAAGTAGCTTTAATCCTTCTAAATTTTCCTGTGTAACTATTCTGCTAAAAGAGCTGGAGCCATTCCAAGTCTTTAAATCCGATTTAAACTTGAGTTTCAGATTGTTCCCAGTGCAGAATAATTGCCCATCAGAAGTTTGAAATTCCCGTGCAAAAAGGAATCCGCGTGGGGTCCTCCAGCGCATCTTCTGGGGTACCTCCTGGAGTAAGACCTCCCAGAGAACGCAAGTTCTGAGCCATGGTGAAAACACCAGAGTTCAGGCTCTTGGAAACACCAGTTTTAAATGTACTTTGTGGTCAGTTCAACCAATCTGAATAATTGCATCAGAAGAATTCAGGCCCAACCAAAAACAGGCTACTGTAGAGCATGTCCAGACAACGGGTAAACAATATCCAAGTATGTCCTGGGTGAAGAGCATGGGCAGATCTTGCTGCGCAAATCAATATTCTCAGTAATCTCTGATAACCTTAAAGTATCGCCTAAAACCTGCTTTAAGATACAAGACAAATTCATGCCAGAATTTCTAACTTTGGTGAAAGACAAAGACTGCAATGCACTGAATGGCATTAGAAGTTTGGTAAATAAATATAGATGAAATGCATTTGTCAACATTGTGTGTGAGGCATTTAAAAACAAAATTAGTGCAAGTAGCCAAAATGGTGCCACTGCATAGACCAAATATCAGACAGTCCAAGAGTATATTCCATGTCGACCAGATGCATTCTACTACCCATATTTATTTGCAAACTGTCCCTCAGCAGGAACTCACTGTAGATTTCTCCTATAGGAATTTAAATAGATAGCCAATATACATTCAACAAAACTGACTCTCAAATCACTGTTTAAACTCTCGTGCCACCTAGTGTTATCAAAGCAGAATTATCAAAGCATAAAATGTCAAAGTGAAAGCAAAGGCAGATTTCAAATCCTTGGGTTAAATAAGTTTTTGCTCAAATATTAATGCTGTGACAAACTGATGTACACTGGTTCACAGCGGAATTTCTGTTTTCTTCATCAGTGGCAGTAGGAGCATTCCTGGTAACTGCAAAAACAGTAATTATTATAGGCATCCATTGTGAAAAAAGAATCAATTTGCTACCATATGGCTCACAACAGAGAGACGTCCCAAATGGGTGGAGGGTGCCAGAACGGAAGGTCCTCTTGAACACGGAGGAGAGAGACATTCCGCTGGCCGGGGAGGATGTTGCCCTTTCCTGCGCTTATGGTGAGATCAGCGGTGCTAAACCAAGTGAGGATTGAGAATGCAACATGCATCAGATAACAATGCTGAGTCATGTCTCCTGTTTCTCAGACCATTTTCATGCACTGATGAACTCTCCTTTCTTTCGCAGGCACATCTGGGAAGCAGTCCAACTCCAGCCCAGAGAGCAGCATAGAAGAGGAATTCACGGGGCCCGAATTGGGAGAACTGTCACAGAGCTCACCCATACCCTCCACCAGTGCACAGACACACAGCTCGGCGGGAACTAGTTTTAGAGAAGCCTCAGGGTCACAATCCGGTGGGCATAACACACTGACAGATTCGCAACAGGCAGAGGCAGAGCAGGCCCGGCTGCCAACATTGGGAGGATTGTTGTGGGGCAGAAATCTGCTGAGACCCTGTCAAATGACGAGCCTGAGTCTCTCCTCGGGCAGTGTGCCATTGCCAAGGCAATGGTACAGACATACTGTGGCAGTCATTGACTTTGGAAGTTATTGTGCCAAGGGTTCAATGCTGAGCAACAATCAGTGGCGCTCACACGCATAGCTGGTGCTTGAGTGGACATAATTGTATGACTAGTTTGACTCCAAACATATTGTAAGTTACAGATGAACAGTCTCAGCTGCAATGGGGCACTGATGACTGAAACATTTTTTTTCAATTAGCCTTTCCTTTGTCAACTTCCCACCTACAGTAGGCCCACCCCGCCCCACCCCTGAGATTGAGTGGAACCAGCAGTCCTTAATGTATCCCCACATCCCTCTGCCCCCATCTCCCTGGGTCAAGCCCTTTAGTTTTTCTCCTCCATGAAGACAGGGAGTCAAGTGCTGCGCTCACCTCTGAGCTCCCCTCAGAGATTTGCTTGCCAGATGCACACCTTTTGAATTGAAGCCAGTCGTGCTTAGTACCATTCTTACATAATGCCACCATGGATGGTTTTTTGATGGGGTGTATGACTCCGGCATACGGGCCCGATGCGAATCTATTCCAATGACATTCCTGACATTGAACAGTGGAAAAGCAGCCTGCCACTGAAGGGAGGAGGGGATAATTGCATCTTGCTTTCACGTTGACTTGAAACACAACTTCGGGCTTCTTGCGATATTTTCCATTCCTGTCACTGAACCCGCCTGATGCAACTGGGAGCCGAAAATCCTGACCTTCATAGAATTCCTACAGTGCAGGAGGCCATTCAGCCCATCATGTTAGCAAAATATCATTATTTGGCCTACAAGGAGCTCGCTCTAAAAATTGTTTGGACCGTTAGATATATATCCATACTAGAACAGAATTAAAGCATATAAAATTTAAAGATTAATTTTAAGCATTTGAAAAGTCAGAATAGTCTGAAATTTAAACTGAGATTTGTTTTTCTGTTGATTCAAAACATCACTAAAGTATAATCCCCAACTAATACATTAAAGCTGAGTTTATTTCTAACCTATATGTCATGGCTGTGAACAATTACTGGCACTATTGCAAATAAAGACAACAAAGAATGCTATATCGAGCCATTTCCAGTTTCGCTGCTCCGGCCCATTAAAGTATTTGACTACAACATAAATATTTGAAGATGTGGTCAATTAAATGCAGCTATAGGAAGTAATTGTAGCTACTTTTCAATAGAATATCACTTCCTCCATCATCCTACTTTTCATCTACCTCTAATTAGATCAAAATAGTTAAAAAGGTTTGCACTATATTGCACCTTTAAAGGTAGACAAACATCCCAAGATGCTTCACAAGAGGGAGGTTGGGGACACCAAGCAGAAATTGGAGAAAAGAGCCAGGAAAGGTGACTGAAAAGTTGTGGTGTTTGGGAAGTTTCTGAATAATAATAGCAACCTTAATTAATGTCTCAAGTAGGCTTACATTAACCCTGCAATGAAGTTACTGTGAAAATCCCTCAGTCGCCACACTCTGGTGACTGTTCGGGTACACCAAGGGAGAATCCAGAATGTCCAAATTACCTAACTTGGGACATGTGTGAGGAAACCGGAGCACCCGGAGGAAACCCACGCAGACACGTGACCCAAGCCGGGAATTGAACCTGGGACCCTGGTGCTGTGAAACAGTGCTAACCACTGTGCTACTGTACCACCGCAAGATAAAGATGAAGTTAAGACAGAAGGATTTAGAAAGGAATACTAGGATGAGGTCTGTAATGGCTATGGGTTCTGGCACTGATGATGGAACAAAAGGTGCAAAGGGAGGTGGGGATACAGTTGATGAGTCAGAAGAGCAGAGGGTACAAGTTGGCATGTGGAAAATTGCAGTAGTCAAATGAAGTAAGGTCATGGAGGGAATTGTAAACGCCTAGGTTCTAAATGGGCATATGAGGGAACAAAGGGCCAAAAAAGATAAGTGAGGACAGAGACTTAGTACAACATAGATGCAAGCACATAACTTTGGATATATTGGAATTTTGCACAGAGAAAATCTCAGGAGGCTCATGTGAGTAATGGAGAATTAGATGAGCAATAAAGATAAGCTGCGGGATTCTCCAACAGCAGGATCCTCCACCCCGCCGACAATGCACACACGTCTGCGCGTGGGATGGGCAACAATGGGTAACCCCATTGGCTGGCTGTGGGAACAGAGAATCCCGCTGCTGGAGGGGGCGTACCGCGCCGGAAAACAGGGCTGACGGGACAGAGTATCACGTCCCAGGTTTAATGATGATGGGGCAAAAGGTAGGGAATATTGAAGTGGAAATAAGCAGTATAGCCTTGCAAATCAGACATGCAATGCACTAAAATTATAATTGTTCACTGCGCTTGCATAACTTGATCTTCTACAAATATATTAAAATTATCTGCATAAAGTACAGTCCAATAATTAACTAAAATATTCTTGTGTTTCCGCATTTTTTATTTTCACAAACAATCCTAGTCACAACCAGACACATTACCATTTTGGGTGAGAATTGAAAGGCCTGTGAAATGACAAAAATGTTGTTGCAGAGGAGAATGCCAAAGGCCAACAGATAAGGGAGCCAATGTCTAGCCTTTAATTATCCTAATAAACAGGTGAAGGGTTATGAAACAGTGGCAGAATCCTCTATAGAGCTATCTTTAATCAAGCCATACATGTCATAAGAACCATCTCAGAATACCAGCCTGAGTTTCATAGGTCAACGTACTATCTATATGTCAAGGCAATTACTATGCTACCACACAGATTAACAACAAGCTGCTAAAGTTGCATATGAGGTGACGATAATTGGCTGAACAATTTAACACTCCCGTTATTCTGCTAATAATGCTAGTGAGAAACTAACAACCCTCATCACAGCTCTGTGGTATTGACATTCACAGCTGCCTCCAGCATTCTGAAGCACAGCATTCTGGAACTATGAAACAAGTATCATGTTGTTCTTTGGCTGATGAGCCACTTTCAACTCTCATCTGCATACCAAAAGTGCACCAGCTCAATTTGTCTGGCCATATAGCCAATTATAAATATGCACTGGATTATCAAAAAATTCAACGACCAGCTCTTTTTGTGACTCATTATTTTCAATTATTACCCAACACAGATTTCATCTTAACATAAAACATTAATAAAAATTAGCCTCCAGGGTGTTTCTAAACATTTTATAATAATTAACTTCCTGTGCAATCAGATGCTAATTAATTGCCATTTAACAGGCTTCTGCATTAAACAACAAAGGACCGATCTAAATTTAAAAGCAGTTGTGACAATATTATGCCATTAGGAACAAAACAGCCTAAATTTCAGCATTTAGTTTTGTTCAATCCACATTGTAAATCCAATCCTGGAGCCACTAAAAGCTCACTTTTATCTCAAATGCATGGAAATGGAAAGAAATTGTCCCTTATTATGTGAATGTGAACTACTACAACATCAAAATGTTATTTTAACTGCTGTGATTATGGATGATCTCTCCAGTTTGTAATTTTTCATGATTTCCTTAAACTTTGGACTCTTTAAAACTTTTGAAGGTTGATTTTGGAAGAAAAGTCAAATTGGCTTTCGGTAGAATCAGCAAGGATGATTACAATTAAAACATAAAGCTGTATCATGGTATTTCTTTAGGAATTAGCTTATACCTTTCAAAGGAGTTAAACAATGTACGAGATTGATATGCAAGATTTAATATCGCTTTGGAAAGCATTTTAAATGGTAAGTACAGGAGAGTAAAGCAACCACAAGACCAACTGAGGCTGCCAAAAACATCTATACACCAGATGATGGTGGAAATTGGTTATCATTAACTGCACACTATAGAGGTGGTTGCCCATTCTAAGCATGGACTGTACAAGTGCTACACAGTGACATGGTGGCACAATGGTCATCACTGCTGCCTCACAGCACCAGGGACCCAGGTTCGATTCCGAACTCGGGTGACTGTTTCTGTGAAGCTTGCACATTCTCCCCATGTCTGCGTAGGTTTCCTCCGGGTGCTCTGGTTTCCTCCCACAGTCCAAATATGTGAAGGTTAGGTGGATTATAAAATTTCTCCTTTGTGTGTGGTTGCACGGAGGGGAATTGGGCCTGGGTAGGGTGGTCTTTTGAAGGGTCGGTGCAGACAAGATGGGCCGAATGGCCTCCTTCTGCACTGTACAGATTCTATGATTCTGCACACTGTACTCCAGAAGTTGATGTACATCATCACCCCCCAAAATGTGAGCCACAAACAGCAATGATCAAATTGGTTATATAGATTATTTTAATACAGAGCAGAACATTTATTAAAGCATTTTCTTCCACTGTCAAAAAGAGACAATATCGCATGATGTATAGTTTACACAAGCTTTGATTGGTTTAATAAACATTGAATTAAACTATGTACATATTTTTTAACATCAACAATTCACACACAAGTGAGACAGGTACTGGCACAAGGACAATAACTTGCATGTACAAGTTGTGGGAAATTTTAAGTTATCTTCAAGTTACTCAACAGACTATGATGCAAGTTATATATCAAATGATATTTTATCCCACTTGTAGTCAGTGAAGGTATTTCAAAATCATGTTACCAGACAATAATAAGGCTAGCTTCAAATTAATTTTGTGAGCAGAACCTTGCTTTTACGTGGTCTTGCATGTGATAATGGATGTTACTTTTTAAAATATTTTGGGAATATGGTAGTATTCTAAAAATAAGGCAATGTGTGTGTGTGCATATGCCCAGAATTAATTAAACTGGGGGAGGTTTGATAGAGATAGCTTGTCTGTGACAGCTGAGAGATAAAAGAGGTAAACATGTTACATTTGTGCATTTGTATTGAGAGATTATGGCGGGGCTGGATTTACAAGTAAATAGGTTGAGTTTAAAATTTGCATTATGAGATTAGTAAAGACTTGACATTTCAGCTCTTGAATTTCAAAGGGCGGTTTTGAAGTGACAAGGAACTTTTACAATTTGCAACGATTTGCAACGGTTTCATGAGTAAACAAGGGACAGTACACTAAATGTTATTGGCCCTAAGGTCGAGGCAATAGCAAAACATACAAAGTGGAGTTCAAAGAGGTGTTTGAGAACAATGAAATGAGAGATGAAAGGGGAAAAGATACTTAAGGAAAGATGTTTAGCCAAGTTGGTACAGTGGAACTGACAGCAAACTTGGATAATATTACTGGATTTTTACAGTTAAAATTTATAAGGGGAAATGCTGCCAAGAAGGTACATTATATGTGTGTGTTGACCAACTAGGGTTTTTTGGAGGTGGGATGGGTCGTTCTCGAAGACCTTTAATATAATGCGGTTATTTTTTATTAATAAATGCTTTATTCTAAAGGTGTTATTGGAGTTCTATGCTTTGGGGGTCAGTAGCTTTTCTGCCTCATTTTTAAAATACAAACTTTTGATCCGACTTCCGGTGGCACTTGCGAACGGAGCGGTCGCGTTGGAGAGAGGCACCCGCTAGTCCGAGACATTTCGCCGCTTTCCGGGGCTTTCCCCGTCGTTTCGCCGATCAGGATTTCTTCCGCCTTGGGGATGGGCACCGGGTGAGGCCAGTTTGGAGCATGTGGGGAGCCCCGTGGCCGGAGGAGCAGGGACATCAAGCCCAAAGTGAGTGGCGGGGGAGGAGCTTGGCACAAGGCAAGGCCCGAACAGGGCGAATGTCGAGGGGACCAGGGCACATCGGGTCGCTCCCGCTGTAAATGAATTTTGGGATGTTGGAAGTCAGGTCCCAGGGGAAAAGATTTGTTGAACTTTGACTTTTGAAAAAATAATATTTTTTATTTTACTTTTATATATTTTTTATTATTTATTTGTGAATGATTTTTAAATTTTATTATTTATTTATTGAAAGAAAGAAGGAGAAAAATTCTAAGTGGAGAGGGGAGGAAACGTGGGTTCGGCGCCGAATGACAGGATCAGTAAAAGCGCTGACAAGATGGCGGATGTTGGACCACGTGCTGGGGGCCGCACTACTTACAGTGGAAAGGGTGACAGAGGGGATGGCGGTGAAGCTTGAGAAGCAGTTGGCGAGGCTCATGGAGGCGTTGAGGAAGAAGATAGCGGTCGCAGTGAGATCATTGGTGGAGGAGACAATCGCCCCGGTGAGGGTAGCTGTGGCAAAGACATCGGCCGACATGAGAAAACAGGGTGAAAAGATGAAGGAAGTGGAGGAGGCTGTGTTGCAGCACAGCGACCAGCTCACCTCGATGGTGGACGAGCTGCAGAGGATGGTGGAGGTCAACAGAGGACTCTGAGCAAAGCTCTAGGACTTGGAGAACTGCTCGAAGCAGCACAATCTGAGAATTGTGGGCTTGCCCGAAGAGGCAGAGGGCTCAAGGCCAACTGAGTACTTTGCTAAGATGCTGGCGGAGTTGATAGGGGAGGATAAAGACCCTTCCCGGTATGAACTGGACGGAGCTCATCAGTCGTTAAGGCAGAAACACAAAGTAAATGAGCTGCTGAGAGCAGTAATTATCTACTTCCATAAATACCACATGAAGGAGGTGGTGTTAAACTGGGCAAAGCAGAAGCAGGAGGTGCAGTGGGATGGTGCCAGAGTTCGGATTTACCAGGACTTGACGGTGGAGTTGGCGAAGAGATGAGCAGCGTGCAGCCGAGTGAAGGCGGCACTGTACAAGGGGCTGTAATTTGGTATGGTATACCCGGCAAAGCTGAGGTTGATGTACAACACCAAAGGTTTTTATTTTGAAACGGTGGACGCGGCTGAGGCATTCATGAAGGCAGAAGGCTTGGGACAGAAGTGAGGAGTGGAGCTGGAACAGAGACCATGGACTGTGATTGGGGAGCTGGAAAACGTATAAATGTTACAACTTTCTTTTCACTGACATGCATTGTAACTTACTTGACTTCACATTGTTATAGAGTTTAAGTTTTTGTTTGGTTTGATTGGCATTTTTATTCCTTTTTTTTGTTGCAACGGTTATGTTATTTTAGTGAATTGTATGGGTTAGATTGTTTTCCTTTTTCTTCTGGGCCTGGGTGGGAGGGGACAGTATGCCTTTTTTGAGGGGGGGGACACCCACGGTCAGCTAGTGAATGGAGATGAGGTGAGAGGGCGGCTGCGGACATTGAAGCCTGGTTAACAGGTTTTGGTGGGCCTACGAGGCAAGCAAGTGGGGGTTGGGGGGGGATCGATACTGGGGGAGGATCGATACTGGGTGAGTTTCTTTCGAAGGGAAGTTTAGGAGGGGATTCTGGGAGGGGGAAGGGCTTCGATGTTAATAATGGATAGGGACAGGTCAGGCTCATGGGGCAGGTCCCGGTGGTATGATGATGGCGGATAAGAAGGGGGCGGTGAGAGACCCCCAGTTAGGATAGTCACGTGGAATGTGAGAGGATTGGAAGGCCCAGTCAAGAAGTCATGGCTGCTTGCGCATCTTGAAAGTTTGAAGGCCAATGTAGCAATGCTGCAGGAGACTCATCTGGGATTGAGGGATCAAGTGAGACTTAAAAATGGCTGGGTTAGTCAGGTGTTTCACTCTGGATTTGACGATATGGTTCCAATTGGGACGATGTGGGATTCGCAAAGGTGTGTGGGGCCATCCCTGACTTGGACACACAGAAACTAATAGTGGGAGGGGGTCTGGAACTTGTGCAGGAGCCAAGATTGGATAGGTCATGGCCGCGCTCGCTGGTCCCGTCAGTGGGGGCGAAGGTGCTGGCTGGGCTAATGGTGGAAATGGGAGGGGTGGACCCTTGGGAGGTTTCTGCACCCGAGTGGGGGTACTCATTTTTCTCAGCGATCCATAAAGTGTACTCGAGGATCGACTTTTTCATGGTGGGGAAGAAGCTGGTAGCTGGGGTTAAAGGGTCGGAGTACTCGGCAATTGCAATATCAGATCATGCTCCGCATTAGATCAATATGGTACTGGAGAAGGGGGTGGAACGGAGGCCAGGGTGGAAGTTAAATGTGGGACTGTTGGGGGAACCGAGGGTTCTGTGACAAAATTGAAAAAGTAAACGAGGAATATGTAGGTTTTAATTGCGCTGGGGAGGTGTCGATGGCGGTTGTCTGGGAGGCTTTAAAGGCGGTGGTGAGGGGTGAGGTGATCTCATTCAAGGCTAGGCTAGACAAAGAGGAGAGAATGGAGTGTCAGAGGGTTATAGATGAGATGCTGGAGATAGACAGGAGGTTTGCAGAAGATGGGGACCCAGCAAAGTTGGAAAAGAGGAAGGAACTCCAGGCGAGCTTTGACTGACAATCTACCAGGAAGGCGGTATGCCAATTGAGGCGAGCAAGGGGCAGTTTACGAGCATGGAGAGAAGGCGTACTGTATGTTGGCGGGTCAGCGACAGTTTTGTACTGTATGAGAGGCAGCGGCAAGGGAAATTGTCCAGGTGCGGGACAGGGCAGGGAAGTTGGTGGTAGCTCCAGGTCAGATTAACAGGGTCTTTAAGGAATTCTGGGCGCAATTCTCTGACATCACGCCGGTTGGGAGAATAGTGGGCCGCGCCAGTTTTTCACGCGACGCCGGTCCGACGCGCTCCCGCTATTCTCCCAAACGGCCAAATCTGTTCCATCGTGTTTTGCGCGCAAAAACACGGAGAATCGCCCGATGCACCCAAAATGGCGATTCTCCGGCACCCCCGCTATTCTCCGGCCCGGAAGGGCTGAAGTCCCGATGTCGTGACACCAGGCAACGCTGTCCACACCTGCTTTTTAAAGTCGTCAGCCAGTCGTGCTGGCAGAGGGAGGGGGGGGGGGGGGGGGGGGGGGGGGAAGAGGGAGAAGTGGGAGGGGGGAAAGGGAGAAGTGGGAGGGGGGGGAGAGGGGGAAGTGGGGGGGGGGTGGGGGGGGAGAGGGGGAAGTGGGGGGGGTGAGAGAGAGAAGTGGGAGGGGGAGAGGGAGAAGTGGGAGGGTGGAGAGGGAGAAGTGGGGGGGAGAGAGGGAGTAGTGGGAGGTGGGAGCGGGGAAAGGGAGTGAGTGGAGTGGGTCGGCCACCCCCGGCTGCAACATCTCAGCCGCCCTGCTATGGCAGGACGGTGACGAGGACACGGCCGCAGGTTGCCCTGTGGCTGATGGGCACAGGCCACTGACGCACCGGTGAGGAGGACGTTGTTAACTGCCCGTTGGACGCAGAAAGTGACCAGGGGTTAGGCTGGCCGCGTGTCAGCAGCGCGACCAGGCCACCGGGACACACAGGTTTCCCGTGGCAGGCGGCTGCCGAGGTGTCGAATAACCTTCGTCTAACATGTTGTTTCTCTGCCCCCCACCACCCTTCTGTAGGTGACGATAATGTATTCGAACCGAACGGCTATGATCAGCGCAGTGGTTGGGGCCGCTGCACTGCAGTTGGGACATCCAACAGCGTCCACAGCGACATCCCACAGTGGTTGCAGGGGCAGCTGCAGCAGCAGAGGGAATGGCCATGGAGTGGCCCGTCGTCGAGCAGCATTGGGGGGGGGGGGGGGGGGGGGGGGGAGGAGGAGGAGGAGACATTGATGGTGGAGCCAGCTTGCCAGAGGCGACGATCGAGGCCTAGGGTGTACCGTGCCCGGATCTCTTTCGAGACTATGTCGGACATCACCTGCAGGAGGAGACTCCGGATGAGCAGAGAGATGGTCGCACATATCTGCCAACTCATGTCGCACCTTGCCCCACGTGGAACGGGAGGAGGGCACACGACCCTGGTTGCCGTCAAGGTGACGGTGGCACTTAACTTTTATGCTACCGGCTCCTTCCAGTCTCCGAGCGGGGACCTATCCGGAACATCGCAGGCATCAGTCCACAGGTGCATCCGGGATGTGACTGACGCCCTGTTTGCCATCGCCGACCGCTGCATCACCTTTCCCGAGGACCGAGCAAATCAAGACGCACGAGCCCATGGATTGGCCAACGTGGCCGGGATACCGATGGTCATGGGAGTCATTGATTGTGTTCACGTCCCCATGCGCCCGCCTGCAGGCAACAGGTAAGTGTTCACAAACAGGAGGGGGACATACTCCATGAACATCCACGTGGTATGCAACCCCCACATGAAGATCATGCACGTGTGCGCAAGGTTCCCTGGGAGTGTGCATGATGCGTACATTCTTGCGCAGTCATTCATCCCTGCTATGTTTGAGGGACAGCCCCCCCAGCTGAGGGGTTGGTTGCTGGGCGACAGGGGTTATCCACTGAGGTCTTAGCTGATGACGCCTATATGGAGGCCTCAGACCAACGCGGAGACCCTTTACAATGAGGCCCATGCAGCAACCAGGGGTGTGGTGGAGCGCTGCTTTGGTCTTCCGAAAATGCGAATCAGGTGCCTGGAACGCTCCGGAGGGGCCCCGCAGTACCAGCCTGAGAGGGTCACTCGCATTGTTGTGGTATGCTGTGCGCTGCACAACATTGCAATGCAGAGGGGAGATGCCCTGGTGGAGGAGTCGGAGGGAGAAGCCACTGGCAGTGGTGCCAACACGGAGGAGGAGGAGGAGGAGGAGGAGGAGTTTGGTGGTACGTCGGGCGCAGCACACAGACACAACCCGGGTGCTGGTAATGTCCAGAAGGCTGCACGACAGCTCTGAGGACAGCGGGCACGCGACGCATTGGTGGCTGCAAGGTTCACGTGTCACGCGCGACGGCATCGCTGAACACTACCACTAACACCTGCATCGCCAGTCGTGCAGACTGCTCCACTTCGAGATCACCCTTAACACTGCGGCCAAACGGTATGGCACGACATTGATGGCTGTGTCAGCGGATGTGATCAGTGCCATGTTGAATGATGACAGCCCACTCTGCGATGAGCTGTGAACTCAGAATCGTTAGACAAAGTCTGACTCATGGCAATAGCTGAACCATCCACCTCGGTGGCCGCTGAGTTCGTCAGGGACACTCCATCACGTGCCCGCGTGGGGTAGCTGTGGGAGGGTGTGGGGGGAAGGGACTGCACACCCGGCACCGAAGTTTCACTGCTCGTCAACCCCAGCGACACTCGATCACCATCACGATCCCCGTGGCAACGGAAAAATTACAGTGTTACAAGTTAGGTGCAACAGTGAGTTTAATGGCGAATATTAAGTACAGATGCCCTAGCCCCTACAACTAATCTGTGCCCTTCACCCATGCCAACTTACTATGTGTCCCTCTTCATTGCCTTATGGGCCCTACCACTATGTCTAAGTGAATCCCCAGATGGTACAGCAGGAGTGGAGGCGGACTGCTGAGAATCACGCCCAGCGACATGTCTCCCCGTCGGCACTCGTTTCCTGGGGCGACCCAGCCTTGATGGGCCAGGCTGCTCCGTGGGCGTTTCGGATGACGTTGTGCCACCCTGCTCTGCCCGCTGCCCACCCGATGAACCAGGGATGGGACGGGGGGAGGCTGAGCGTTCAGGGACGTCCCGTGATGGAATTAATGGGACAGGCCCTGGAACCTCCTCCTCCCTCGGGGAGCCCGGTGGCCCCCGGGCCTCACTGTGGGACGGAGGTGCGAGCGGGGAGGTGCCCCGTCGCCCCACCGACACCTGGCGCTGCCAGTCCTGGAGGCCTGCACCCGTATCGACCATGGTCCGAAGGTTCGCTGAGACAGAGTCCAGGGAGTGAGACGTTCCCGCCATGGACTGTGCGACCTCAACCTGTGAGTGCGCGACACCATCCAGCACGTGCGTCAGGCGGTCGATGCTCTCTGCAACTGACTGCTGGGACTGTGCCATGGTGTGCTGGGACTATGCCATGGCCTGCTGGGACTGTGCCTTGGCCTGCTGGGACTGGGCCAGGGCCCGTAATGCGCCGGCAATGTCTTGTTGGCTCTGGCGCATTGCTGCCTGTGAGAGGGCAGCCCTCTCCAGGGCCATTGATGACCCGTGCACATTAAGACCAACGCCTTGCATAACCTGACCCATGGCCGAAACCGTTTCACCCATTGCCTCGACCGTGGACGCCACCCGTGCGGTGCCGGCCTGGGTGGCTGCGATGAGCGGCACCACTCTCTGCTCATGGACGTCGTTTGACTCCTCTAACTGCGTCTGCAGCTGCTGGAAGACGGCCCTCATCCTGTCATTGTGTCCCTGGGTTTCAAAATGCATCGGCTGTCCAGGTGGGTCGAGTAAATCCAGGAACCCGGGAAACGTCTGGCTTCCAGCTGGATGCTGGGCCTGGGCTGCCCTCCAACCATCCAGCCCCTCGGCTGCTCCGACCTCCACCTGCTGTACCGCTCAGCTGTGTGGTGCACACCAGACCGTGACCCAGGAGCCTCATCACTTAATTGCCCAACCGAGGGGAGTGTCTCTGGGATGGTGGATGGTGTGGGAGACAGCAGTGCCGCAAGCTCGATGTCCTCATCTGTCAAAAAATCAGCAGTGTCCTGGTCCCAGTCATATCCCAGCGCAGGGCGACGCGGCCCATGTCTGATTCTCTGTCAGGTTAGTCTGTTGACTGCGTGGCCGTCCTGTGTGCGTCCTGCTCGAGTGTCTCCGATTTGGAGGATGGCACTCCTGGCTGACCTCCTGCCACCCTCTGGCGTGCGGCCCTGGGTGCGGTGGTCGTGGCGGATGGGCGCCTGTGTGTGGCAGCAGACGGCCCTGGGCGTTCGTCAGCACGCCCTAGTGAACAGAATGATACGGGGTTAATTAGACACGCTCGGCCGGGCGTAGGATTGTCCAGTGGGAAGAGTGTCAGGGCACAGAGGATGGGGGGTCCAGTGGGCAGAGTGTGAGGGGACAGAGGATGGGCTGGGGGGGGGGGGGGGTCATGCAGGGTTGTCTCACTTGGTTCTGCACCTCCAACCTTGCATTGCGCAACCTCCCGGGAGGCAGATCCCCCAGCAAGGTCCAGTGCCCTCTGTTCAAACACGGTCAGGGGGTGCATAACGGGTGAACCCCCTCCGGTTCTGTTGCGCTCCCGGCTGTTGTGAGCAGTCTTGTCCTGTTTGGTGGGGGGGGGGCATAGATAGATCATCACAATTCGGCAGGTATCATCAGGGCGTTCCGATATTGGCACAGGATGCGGGGAAAGTTGCAGCTACACCATGGCATCTCTCCAGGGGGTCGCAGCGCTCATGTGGGTCTGTGACAACTTTGTTAACCACCCTCCACTCACTCTCGCCCCCTCTCCCCCTCGTGCCGGGGGGGGGGGGTGATGAGGGACATGGGGCGTGGAGCTTCTTGCGGCACTGCTTCCCAGACCGAGGGGTCTGCCCCACAGCACTGATTGCCGTGCCCACCTCACGCCAGGCCCGTCGCACAACACTGGAAGGGTGGCGATGCCCTCGTCTTGGGCAGATGATGCCCCTGCGCTGCTCCACCTCATCGAGGAGGGTCTCGAGGTCAGTCTCACCGAACCTCGGAGCGGCCCTCCGTAGCTCCGACATTTTCACCCCCTCCCTTGTTGTTGTCGCTCGCGCCCTTTTACGACACGGAGCGGCGTCATTCGGGCGTATTCGGCCGTTGCAGCCTTCAGACGTCACCCCCCCGTGTTTCCCACGGCCCCGCTCCTAGCCCATTTCCGGGGCCAGAATCGATCGTGAACGGGGCCCTTTCGCGCCGTCATGGAACTCGGCCGAGTTCACGACGGCTTTCCCGATGCCGCGCGGCATCGGAGAATCGCGCCCTCTATGAGTGGTTGTACAGGTCAGAGAATTTACAGTGGAGAAGGAGGACATTCGGCCCATAAAGTCTGCACCGGCTCTTGGAAAGGGCATCCTACTTAACCCCACACCTCCACCCTGTCCCTGTAACCCTGCAACTCTGTCTAACCTCAGGGCAATTTGGTATGGCCAATCCACCTAACCTGCACATCTTTGGACTGTGGGAGGAAACCAGAGCACCTGGAGGAAACTCACGCATACATGAAACGAAAATTAAATGAAAATCGCTTATTGTCACAAGTAGACTTCAAATGAAGTTACTGTGAAAAGCCCCTAGTCACCACATTCCGGCGCCGGTTTGGGAAGGCTGGTATGGGAATTGAATCGTGCTGCTGGCCTGCCTTAGTCTGCTTTAAAAGCCAGCTCTTTAGCCCTGTGCTAAACCAGCCCCGAATGGGGAGAATGTGCAGACTCTGCACAATCAGTGACCCAAGTGGGAATCGAACCTGGGACCCTGGCACTGTGAAGCCAAAGTTCTAACCACTCTGCTACCGTGCTGCCAGGTCAGAGCCTCCTGGGGGAGGCCGGGAGATGCAGGGATTTCTACATGGGCTGGAGTACACAAGGTGGCATGGCCGGAAGGGTTTCTGGTGCAATATTATAAAAAATTCAAATATAAGTTGGTACCGCTGATGGTGGGGATGTTTGAGGAGGTGATAGGGAAGGGGGTGTTGCCACAAAGTTTGGGGCAGGCATCGATTTCCCTGTTACTTAAGAAAGATAAGGCTCCAACGGAGTGTGATTTATCACTTTTAAACGTGGATGCAAAGATATTGATGAAGGTACTAGCAGGTAGGCTAAAGGAGTGCCTCCTGAAGGTGAAGATCAGACAGGGTTTGTGAGAGGGAGGCAGCTCTTTCAAACATTGGGAGGGTATTGAACATGGTTATGCAACAAACGGAGGGAAAGGAAACAGAGGCATTAAACGCCAAGCAAGCATTTGACCAGGTAGAATGGGAGTACTTTTTTTAAATATAAATTTAAAGTATCCAATTTTTTTTTTCCAATTAAGGGGCAATTTAGCGGGTCCAATCCACCTAGGATATACATCTTTGGGTTGTGGGAGCAAAATCCAGGTAAACACGGGGAGAATGTGCAAACTCCTCACAGACAGTGACCCAGAGCCGGGATATAACCTGGGACCTCGGCGCCGTGAGGCATCAGGGCTAACCCACTGCGCCACCGTGTTGCCGCTGAATGGGGGTACTTGATGGCAGTTCTGGATCAGTTTGGGATTGGGCCCAGATTTGTGGACTGGGTAAAATTACTAACTAATATATAAGGAGCCGAAGGCGAGTGTCCGCACAAATAACGTCAGCTCGGGATACTTTCCTCTCCACCGTGGGACTAGGCAGGGATGTCCTATGTCCCCCCTGCTGTTTGCACTCGCGATTAAGCCATTGGCCATGGCGCTATGAGGTTTGGGGGTATGGAAAGGGAGAATGCGGGGGGGTGGGGGGGCAAGGAATAGGACATAGGGTGTCCTTATATGCCGATGACTTGTTATTATACGTGTCGGAACCGAGTGTGTCAGTAGGAGGAATACTGGAGCTGCTTCGGGTGTTTGGGTCTTTCTCAGGGTACAAATTAAATCTAGACAAGGGTGAATATTTTGTGGTGTCTCGGCCGGGGTTAGAACATAGAACATACAAAAATATAGCACAGAACAATTGAGGGGGGGGGGGTTCTGCCATTCCGTAGGGCAGGGGTCACTTTAGGTACCCAGGGGTGCAGATTGCTCGAGATTGCGGGTGGGGGGGCTCCATAGGTAGAACATTTCTAGTTTAGTGGGGGGGGGGGGGGGTCAAAGCTGATCTAGCAAGTGGGATGGTCTCCTTCTGTCACTTGCGGGTCAGGTACAGGCAGTTAAAATGATTGTGTTGCTGCGATTCCGGTTTACTTTCCAATGCCTGCTGATTTTCCTGCAAAAGGCATTTTTTAGAGAGATAGTCGGGATGATTGCCTCGTTCATATGGGGAGGGAAGGTGGCCAGAATTAGAACAGTGCTACTACAGAGAGAAAGGCAAGCAGAGGGTTTGGGTCCAACCTGATATATTATTACTGTGTTGTTCCTCGTGACTTAATAAAGCTCGTAGTCTCAAATGTGGAGAAGATGCTTTATTGTGAATTTGTTCTGTCTTCAGAGCTGTTACCTACGGCTACCTCAAGTGCTCCTAGCTGGCGTGTGTGTGTCCTGCTCCAAGTTCTGCCCTCTGTGAAGTGTGTCCTCACTTCCTGTCCCGGTCTATTTATATGGCTCTCCCGTGCTCCCTCTAGTGTTTGCTCAGTTGTATTGCATCTAGTTAACTTGTGATCACCACAATTACTGGGTGGTGAATGTGGAGAAGGTACGGAGCTGTGTCTGAGGTTGATTCCCAGTGGATCAGAATGGAGGCAAGTTCGTGTAGGGGGGTCAGGATTGAAGGCGCGAGCAACATCGCTGCTCCCGACGGCCCCGGAGCGATACTCAGGGAGTCCGGTAGTAATAGCTTCATTGAGAATTTGGAGGCAGTTTCTCCAGCACTTTGGATTGGGGGCAGGGTCAAGGGGAATGCCAATTCAGGGGAACCATAGATTTGAAGCAGGGAAGTAGGATGGAAATTTTCGGAGATGGGAGGAGAAAGGAATTAGGACACTAAAATATTTGTTTCTCGGGGGTCGGTTTGCAGGATTGAAGGAGCTGGGAACAAAGTATGGGCTGGAGCAGGGGGAAATATTTAGATATATGCAGGTTCGAGACTTTGCCAGAAAGGAGATACTGAGCTTCCCAGGAGAGCCGGCTTCTACATTGCTGGAGGAGGCGCTGACGACAGGGGGATTGGAGACGCAGGTAGTCTCGGCGGTTTAAGGGGCTATTTTGGAAGAGAAGAAAGCACCACTGAAAGGGATCAAGGCAAAGTGGGAGGAAGAGTTGGGAGAAGGTATGGAGGAGGGGTTCTGGTGTGAGGTGCTCCAGAGGGTGAACGCCTCCACCTTTTATGCGAGGTTGGGGCTGATACAGCTGAAGGTGGTATATAGAGCACATCTTACAAGGGCGAGGTTGAGCTAGCTCTTTGAGGGGGTAGAAGATGTGTATGAACATTGTGGCGGAGGGGCCCCGCAAACCACATTCATATGTTTTTGTCCTGTCCAAAACTAGAGGATTATTGGAAGGAGGTTTTTAGGGTCATCTCTAAAGCGGTGCATGTGAAACTGGACCCTGGCCCTCGGGAGGCCATATTCGGGGTGTCGGACCAGCCGGGTTTGGAAATGGGTGCGAAGGCAGATGTTGTAGCCTTCGCCTCGTTGATCGCCCGAAGGCGGATCCTGTTGGGATGGGGAGCAGCCTCTCCACCCGTGCCCTGGTGTGAACTGAGGGGAAGGATGGAGGGGTTCTATAATTCATGGGCGTTATTCATTGTGCGCTTTCAAGAATTGGATTACATCGAACATTATGGTGGAGGCCTTGGAGGGTTGGGGAGAGGGACTGTACGTGTTAATGGTGTGGGAGATTCCGGATTCCTTTGTTTATGTCAACGTGCGGGCTAATGTTTGGAGGTTTGGTGGGAGGATGGGAACCTTGTTATTGATGTGGGGATTGACATTGCATTAGTTACCGATTGTTGTTTATTGTTGGGTGTAAATTTGGGAGAAAATGTGAAAAAGGAGAATAAATTATTTTGAAAAAAGAAAGACTTATGATCTGTAAGATTGGGTTCCTCTGGGATTTGGCTCGGTCATCAAATAATATCTGCTGTGGTTGTAGTGAATCTGGAAAAATACAACTAAGCCTGCTGCCTTTTCCCTGTGTAAGTATTGATTGATAGGTGGGGTGTTGGGGGTGGGGTGGATGTCCGTAGATGTCAGTAACACTCAAGTGTTAGAAGTGGTTTTAATTCCATATGGACTATAAATGATGAGCTTGTTGTGGGAATTACAAAACACATCAGACTTGGTTTGGGAGGTTTTTAATTCCTTTATGATTGTGATGGTATCGTGACCGGTACAGGCTTGGAGGGCCGAAGGGCTTGTTCCTACGCTGTGTTGTTCTTTATAATGACATTCAGGTCTACCAATAGGAAGCTCTAAGAGAAAGCTGTGGTCAGAATCAAAAGTAGTGTGCAGGTGGAATTATTTTATTTGTCAAGTAAGCCATATACTGAATGTGCATCATTATTTTATATTCCAAAATGGAAATAAGTTTTATTGATCAAAATAAGTGAATCTGATCATTGCTCTGTACTGAGCACAAGATGCCCGCGCTGCTTACAGGATGGCGAAGCACTACGATATGACAGAATATCCAAGATAAGGTCTTAAATTTTAAAACCTTACATTTACACATTCTCAATGCATACTTCGCAGTATGATGCCTAGAAACCTAGGGGTAGCAGAGATGAAATAGAGAACATCCTAAATCAAAACAAATCTTTTGCAACACTCACTCATGAAACAGGACTATGCGAAGAAAAAGATTACTTCTGAGTGGCTCATTCTAAACTCTTACCTGAGATAGCATGTTCAGATATTGCTTCTACAAAAATAGAACCATGTTCAGGATATTGGCTTCTAATCCACTCGCACACTTCATCCTCTGTCCACAAAGAAACTGGTTTATTATGTATTGATGTATTTTTCACAACTCGAATCTTACATTCTTCAAGTTCAAGCTGAATCTCAGAGTGGTCAAGAGGTAAAGTCTATCAGATTAAAACAAAAGTTAGAAAACACCTACTGCATCCCACAGCAATTTAAAGAATTAACTACTGAAGCAATTAAGTAATACTTTGGCTGAACTTAAACAACAATTTCTGAAAATGTGTTCTTTGTCATGTTGGCTGCTGCAAATACTTACTACAATGTGACCTCTCCCAAATAGTGTCATAAAAATATATAATAATCTTTATTGTCACAAGTAGGCTGACATTAACACTGCAATGACTGTGTTCGAGTACACAGAGGGAGAATTCAGAATGCCCAAATTACCTAACAGCACGTCTTTTGGGACTTGTGGGAGGAAACCGGAGCACCCGGAGGAAACCCACGCAGGCACAGGGCGAATGTGCAGACTCTGCACAGACAGTGATTCAAGCCGGGAATCGAACCTGGGTCCCTGACGCTGTGAAACCATAGTGCTAACAGTTATGCTACCATGCAGACCAATCAAAGAAATGGAAATAATTTAATAAATATATACATAACGCAGTTTATCAAAATTTTATTTTACTGTCCTGAAACAAATATTTTGTCATGTTTTAATATTTAAAGACATACTGAATTGCATTGGACGGGAATCAATCATCGAGTTAATTAGTACCAGCTCATTAATTCTGAATATTGACCAGCTTGGCTCTCATTGATTATAATTTTCAGGGAATAAAAAAAAAATCAAGTATTCATATTGTTCAATATATAATATATAAACAGTGAAACCTCAAGCCAATGAATACTGAAATACAAATTGCATTACAAATGTTGCAATTTTTAATTCTTATCACATGCCA